>NC_057430.1:12266195-12566521 GCF_019457755.1 Venturia canescens
CATCCTGCGGATCGCTCCGTGATATCTTTCTTCGATCGAATTTTCAGGAGAGTCCCCACTGGGCGACAAAAGCTTGTTGAATTAAACGAATTTTTTGTTTATCGACGAATTTTGGTTGAGATTCTTAAACTCGGGATAATATTCGTTTGTTCAACCACTCAAGATTGTTATTCGATTGAGCAAAACGTTTTTTAAATTAACAGATTGAAGAGAAATTTTGTTGAATTGGCTAAAAGTTTTGTCGAATCAGCCGCTCCGAAATGAATCAGAATGAATGTTGGAATCAGAAATAGTTTTGTCGGTGGAACATTGCAATGGAAATATCATTGAATCGAGGAGGAATTCGGTCGAATTAATAAATTCAACGAAAATGTAATTGAATCGAGAAAAAGTTTGGCTGAATTAGTAAATTCAAGAAAAGTGTAATTTAAACAAACAAAAGTTTTGTGGAATAAAGAGACTTAACGAAATTCGTTAATTCGAAAAATGTCTTCTTTCAGCGCAGAAACCAAAGTGATTGCGAATGAGCAGGAAGATCCATTGAAAATAAATGACGATGGGATATCGCGTGTGAAATTCGCTCGGCCAATATTTACGAGCGTTCAACTTGTCGTTTATGATTTCGATGTCACAAGGAGTCAACCGCGAATGTAACGCCTAATATAAATGCAAAGTAGTAGAGAGAGAGAGGAAAAGAGAGGAATAAAGAGCAGAGGAGAGACGCTGAAGAACGAAATAGTTGGGCGTAAGCTCGACACGCGGTTGTACAGTTTCTTCATCCGCGCGAACGACTGCTGCTGGCTTCCTCACTCGAAAGAAGCTCCCAAGTGCTTGCCCTGGGCGAAATTATCCAGGGACAGTGCGCGTACCCGCAACTATTACAAGTGTTACGTCTTTCGTGTTACGCACACTCGGATGTGCGAGAAAAATAATCGTGTGCGCTCGCGTCCGGTTAGTTTTCCATCTTCGCGAATGGGAGGATGGGGCAAAATGAAACGGAAGTGTAAAATTTGTGCAAAATGCATTATCGAGAGGAACACTTTAGGAGAAAACCTGTCAGAAAATCGATCGCAATGAATTTTTGCAAAATCACATTTTCCGAATCTCTCACGGTCGCTCTTCCCCTGCTCCGTTATGCCGCAGCCTCCTCTGACGCGAACCCTCGTAATTTAAGGCCGGTACATTGAAAAATTCATCGAAATAACAAATCTCTGAAACGAATGAACTTTCCATACGTTTTTCTTACATAAAGCCAGTTTTTTCATCCCCGGCTCATATTGCCCCCGCCTGCTTCGATGTGGCTGCACGCGTACCCGTGGGTCGGTGGAAGAAACACGCGATACGTATAAATGGGCAGGAGAATACGGGAGGGATACGATACGAGCGAGTAATTAGGTAATTGAGAAGCCCCAAAGGATGAAACAAGTCGTAAGGGCATGAAAAAAGAGAGTGGGGAGGAGAAAAAAGAGAGAAGAAGTTGGCTCGAGACGGCGGGCTGCGAGATACACTTTGAACGTCGTTAGAAGCTTGATGCAATCTTACCGAGCGAGCGACAGGTTGGTGCGTCTTGCGCCAAGAGATGGACTCTCGCTCTCTCTCGTGCCAGGAACGCGAGAAGCTATCAACGCTCGCGAAGCTTACCACCCGCGGAGCGTGCGCTGCCGGATATATCTGGCCGCGAATAATATGCGCATGTGCCTTCCTTCATTATTAAACGCGTCGGGTGTAAAGTTGAATGAACGATCATCAAACTAACGCACGAGCCTCGTTCTCAATCATTTTTCCACTTTATTCATCATTTTTTCAATAAATTATTAAAACATTGGATTTTTGTGCTTTTATAGAAGGAAAATGATGACGTGCGATGTGAAAAGACGCTTGGGAAGAACGGAATGCTCGCTCGAGGCTAAATATTTTCGTGCTTTTTATTCCTCGAGGCTTTTCGTTGGTCAGAGAGTTTCGGAAAATATTGAGACTTCCTCCAATAAAATGATTCAAAGCCCTGGATACGTTTGTCGATAATAGCAAACTCGTTACTTAACTAACTAATGCTTTCTACGTTATTGTGCGAACGTATATACTCGAGCAGAGCTTTGTACATATCGGCGCGATAAAACTGATGAGAGATGGTGTTGCCCGGGGTGCGAGCCACCCGCAGAGGTATCGGTCGTACAAAGAGCTACGTACGGTTATCAACGAGCTACAAGTACACATAGAGCCTCATGCCAGATGGCTAAGGAATATTTCTAATATTAACGGGATCGACAAATCATTCCGAAGTTTCTGAGAAATTTCTTCTCGCGAAATATTTCTTATTGAACAAAATAAAACTCAAAATTATCCAATCCAAATAAACTTTACCCTTCAACCAACGTTCATTCATGAGATAGCAAAATTTCCATCAATTTTTATCACTTCAAAGAAGTTTTCCTCGATTCTCAATAAAATATTGCAAATCTTTGAAATTTTGAAAGCATCAACTTCCTGAAGAAAAAACCCCGAAGTTTTGACCCAAACTTTAAACGTTTTGACGCAACTCAATTGCATTTCAGGAAAAACGTGGTGAACAAAAAAGGAACAGAAAAAAGAGAGAAAAATCTAGAAAAAAATCAGGTTGGCAGGACATCGAGAAGCTTGTGCCAGGGACTCTCGACGCGTCCCTCCGAGTAGAATAATTTCCATGATAGCTGGTGAGAGTTTTTGGCATCGGCGGTCACGGTCGAACGTCCTCGATGATCTCGAAGATACGAGTCGTTGATTGACGATCGATGCATTTTTTTGCAGTCATCGAGAGAGAGAGGAACGACGAGGGTGTAAAAAAGAGAAAAGCCAGCAAGTCAGAAAGCTCAATCGACGAGGCGAGATGTTTTTAACTTGTCATCGGCGTATCCGCCGTCCATTGTTATTACAAGAAGCCCATAAAGCATGCAAGAAGAGGGAAAGAGTGGAGCAAAGGGGGGCGAAGATGGCGGACATTGGTGTTCGCCGTCGTCCTTTCTCTATGAAGAATTCGTATGGTCGGGGGTCGGGCTTTAATGTCGAGCTCTCGCGAGGCCACCATACGTAATTACCGCGTCGCAGGGAAGCTTTATGGCCCCGTACTCGCCGAGTATTAATTTTCTCTCGCGCGCCCCGAGAGTCAAGCGCAAAAAGATAGTACGAGCAGTGCAACGGCACATGCAGAGAACCGGGAGAGAGACGAGAAAAAGGTTGATACGCTATGCAGCAGGCACGAGGCGGATAAGAGGCGGAAAAGGAGGTAAAGCAGAGGAGGTGGAGGAGCAGCGATAGCCGAGAAGAAGATGAGAGAGAAGATGACGAAGAGGACGTACAATGTGTCTCGCGATTTAAAATGACATACTCGATTTATAATATCCATTTTGTTATTCAAATCGGAAGATATTACGTTGAAAAACGAACTCGGACGTTTGTTTACAATCCTGTAAATAACATGATTTTATTAGTTCCTGGAGTATGAAGAAAAATAACGAGAAATTTACGAGTGAGGTAAAGACCGATTAATTTTTGCGTGCGGAAATTTCGAAGCTGATCGGCGGTTTCGGACGCTGATTCTCGGGACGTTGGAGCTTCAGCAGGTTTTTCGAAATTCTTTTCATCATTTTCAGCAATCGAATTTCAAAATAATTTCGGGCTCGAAATTCGAGCCGGAGAAAAAGCCGGAGCGGTCGAAAGACCGAGGGATGGAGAAAAAAAACGCTCGAACGAAGGAGCCACGCACGTACGTGCGCGCGGGGAGAGAACAACGACGAAAGAGGCTGGAACGGCGCCTCAAACGCATCGAGAGATAGCAACGGTTTATAACGTACGTTCTTCTGCTCGAACGCGATTTTATCGCTCGCTCCACCTTCCCCGCCGCCCACCTCAATTCACCACCATCGAAGTACCTTCATCCTACGATGCGTACATTCAGACACGAAATATTTCTGTGTGTACCGATTTACTAGGGATTTCTCGTCTGCAAAGAGAAAAGCACCGATCGCAACCTTTTTTCTCAAACTTCAGAAAAATCGCATTCTCGTCCTGACTCGCTTATCTAATCTCCTGGGAATTCCGCACTGTTTGTTCTGCTCAGGTTCATCAGAATCTCAATTTCCGGCTTGGCAATTCCGACCTCCTTGGCATCGATCTCATGAAAATAAAAAAATCATAATACAATAAACAACGAAGTAAAATGGAAGATAAAAATAAATAATGAATGAAAGTGAAAAAAAGAAAATTAAATAAAAATCGAGCTTCGATCGATTTATCAAAAAATCTCTTCAATTTTTAATCCAGATTAGAAGATCATCGTTTAGATTCAACTTGGAATAAATATTTTCGTTAATCCCCGAAAATTGGCATCGATTTCTTGCGATTTAACGAATATCCATTTTCCAAAATGAGTGAAAGTGAACTTTTTTTCCGGGCCGACGACTCCCTCTGCATTGCAAAAGTAAGTCGACAATTTTCTTTCTCTCTTCCCTCCTTTGTTCCCTCGATCCTTACGGATACCAAGTTTTTTGTAGACGGTGCTGTACCTGTTGCGATCTTCAGTCCTCCGAGGTGCATACGCGAAAGAGAGAGAGAGAGAGAACTGAAATATTCTGCGTGCGTGTGTGAGTGCACATTCGATGGGCCCGATAGGGCGGGACACGAGCATAAACAATTGCGCATCGAGCCTCGCCCCCTCCCAGCCCTCGACGTACGACTCACGGCGATATCCTGGCAACAATAAAACGAGTTTCAACATATTTTTCGCCGTTCCCTTGCTGAATAAACGGTCAGGAACAAAGATTCATGGAACAAAGCATAGCGGAAGAGCAAAGCGCGAAAAATACGATTGGCGCATTTAAAAAATATTCGAGAAAGGAAAAAATCTTGGAGGAGTCATTCGCGAATAGCGATTTTACGGACGACCGTTCGGCTACAATCGATTTCTCGGACCCGAATCATCAACCATGGAAGATTCTACATCCAAACGTTTTTTTTTCAATCCTATCAAAACTTCAGTTATTCGGGTATTTTCTTTTTCAGATTTTCTCCGCTTCGACTCGGAGTTGGAATACCGAAAAGGATTGACGCACGCGGAGAGAATCGAGCCGCGGAAGCTTCATTAAAAATTCATCGAAAAGAAACGCCAGTTAAACGCTTTTAGATTGTGAGTCAAGTCGAATCGATTTGAAAAAAGGAGTAAAGTTTGAGGAGACGAGAAATCGAGATTGTGACGAGACGCGAGCGGGAGTAATTTCGGGCCGATGCGTTTCGGCTATTTAAGGAATGTCTCTCGCTGCTCTTACGGCCGTTGTTACAACACGCGCGCACACACTCAACGAAGAAACTCGTCTCCGTGTGTGTATGGATTAACTTAATACTTTCAAATTCAAAGAAAAACATTATTACCCATTATTATATCGGCGCGTGTCCACGCCGGATCTTTTCCTCGCCACGTGCCACTTCTCGTCGTCGAGCCTCGCAAAAAATCATCTCTCCGAGACGAACTCCTTGTTCGTGGGCAGGCCTCGCGAGGCAACGACGAGTTAGTGCACCCGCGGCATTGCTCGACTTTCTTCTTCTCCGTTCCCGTTGGTGCGCGAGCAGCTTTTGAGTGTCGCGAATATCTCGCTCTCCCCACTGCTCTTCCATCCCGATGAGGTACCGACTCGGAAAATCATTTTCTCCCCATTGAAAGCTGACTTTTCGAGAAAACCCTAAGAAACCGACGTTCCCGCTTAAATTTGGCAAATTTATCGAAAGCACTTCCAAATACGAGCTTCCCTTTCGCGCGGGGATTCGAAACGGAGCAAAAACCGCCTGCGAAAACACCTCCGCGCAAGCCAAAAAAGCGGAGCACTTTAAATAAGAGATAATCGTAAATGAATTTATGTCTCAAATGGAAAAGCGGATGGTTCCATCGCCGCGCTTGTACACGTTTTTGCGGAGCTGTACCGCGGAGTCTTTTTCGACGAGCTCGTTCGCAGACCGTGTACGGTTCTCTTTCGCGGCCTAAAATAGAGATGCAATTTTAATTGGAATAAGTGGCGATGGCGATTTAGCCTGTTGGTAATGCTGCGGAGGGAGAGGGAGAAAAAACTCATACGGGGGTTGGTTTCTCCGTAGTCGGAGGTCCGCAGGGCGATCGGCACATCCTCGCTTCGCGTTCCCCGAGCGCTCTCTCTCTCTCTCTCTCTCTCTCTCGCATGTTCGCATTTACGGTCTCACCAATAACACACATTGATCGTTGCTCAAGCATGTCATGCCTTCACCCCCCCCTCGTCTCGAGTTTTCTTGTTCGACTTGTACATAAAACGACTCTCGTCGTCGTTCGTGAGTCGCGTACGTGCTCGACGGTTCGATCGATCCCCTAATTTATTAATGCGACGGACGTGCGATTCCGCGCTGCGCGACCGATACCGAAAACGATCGCTTTCTCTACATGTGTGCGCGACCCCCCAAAAGAAATATCGAAATTAATCAAGCGCTCGCTCTCTCTCTCTCGCTGTCTGTGTGACTTTTGAGAGTCCCTGAGAGCGTTTAAAGTACGATTTTTTAAGGACTGAGAATGAGAGTTTGGGAGAATCGAAAAGAGAAAAAGCGAAGGTGCTGCTGGCTGCGGGAAAAAAGTAATGAATTCTCGATGACAACGAAACAATTTTTTCTCGCGGGGCTTGCATAATGATAATGATATGAGAAAGAGGAGAGATCGCGGGGCTGGTGAAGCTTGCTCGCACAAACCCGAACAATGGGGGCGCCAGGAGGAAAGAGCGCGCAGCCACCGCGTTGAAAAGTGAGTAAAAAAGGGCAAGGAAAAATCGAGCAAACAAATAGCCAATTAAAATTCCGCTCGCAAACGTGGCAACATACTTTTGTGTCAGCTGTGCGCGGCCAGCTTCCAGGCTTGTCCGACAACAGTGGCATGCATTGTGTTTCCGAATGAGATAGAGCCTCATATTACGCTCTAAGAATATCTGCTCTCGGTGCTTATTTTGCTGCTGTTGCGATAAACTTAGCGGCGATGGGGCTGCTCGAGACCTCGAAAATGATGGCGCGCACTCGCTTAATTGACCAGTTTTTTCGTCACCGAGATCCATCGGTTTTCCGAGGCTTCGTCGAAATTCGATTACGTTCAATAGTCCCTCGATTGCATCGTGAAAATATCGTAGAAATCGCATTTAATCTTAATTATTAGTCTCCGGAACGAAAAGTCCTCCCGGTATAACTCGTGGATTTATGCGGCAGACATAAATCGATCAGGAGCAGCAAATTTAATTTTAGTTCATAAAAAAGAAGGAATTAAAAAAATCGTACCCACCGATGCCAGTCGCTATTGCTCCGGTGTGAGCATATAGCTATAGAGGTAATTCAATAATTACTGATCAAACAATTACGGCGATAAAATCCCGGGAAATCTTGGCCCGGCGATCAGGACTCTTTCCGAGGTGGGTTCTCCGCTCGCGCGGACTTCTCGCGCGCCCAGCGAAAGTGAGAAAGAAACAATAACGCGGTGCGGATCGACGGAGGAAAAGAAACGAGATAAAATAAGATATTAAATGGAGAATAAAAAAAGGAGCGAGGACGATGCGAATCCGGAGTTGTTTCGGGCTCGGGGACCCAGCCAGGCCAACGAGAAAAAAGGCTTTGAAGTTTGAGGTCGAAAACGATTACTAAATTACAAACGCGTCCGTTTAGATAAGATCGAAAAACCATAATTGCAGTACTATTCGTACATTATTGGCTCGTATATTATTTGACGGGATTCAATAACTTCTGTGCACGAAGAAGAAGAAGAAGGTACAGAAATCTTCGGACTGAACGCGCGGCTGCTGGTCTCGCTGCCGATCCTATCTCTTCGTCGTTAAGCCGCATTCGCAATATCGATCGACGCCCTGATGAATGAGCGAATCCCTCTCACTCGCTCTCCTTCTCTCATCCCGCAACCTCGTATTCGCCTTCTCCGCACTTTCTTGCTTATATTTTATTTTATCTTTATGCATTTTTCTCTCATTTTTTCTTATTTATTTATACCCTTCTTCCATTCCTCGTTGCTTTTCCCCCTTTTTTATTCTCCCATGATTATTAACGTTAAAATTGAATGCCGAGCCGTACGCTCGACTATAAACAGGCTGCTTCGCTGAAAAGCCTTTCGAGAGACAGAGCGAGCCCTTTTACCGACGAATATCGACTCTTGAACATCTAATTAATATATGAAAAATTACCATCGATCAACACGATTTTCTGTATACGAGCCCAGCACTATTACGCTATCGACCAAATGCCTTTGTAATCAATCCATTTTATTAATGAGGTTGGCAAAAGCTGCGTCGAATGACTGATTCATCGTCCGTTTCAAGCATTTCTGGCCTCATTTACATGAGGATAATCTTCAATCGCGTTATTCATCATTTCAATATCAATCAATATATCGTAAATTCAAAGCACACCTTCAACGTTTTTCAAATTTTTTTCTCATCCGATCTTGGCTCTCGCACTCTCGCGACGACGAATCAACGATTCCCACTCCACTGAGTGAAAGGAAACGGTTTGCTGAAACGTGGATGCGCAAAATTTTTAGAAGAAATTTCGAATTTCCGGGAACCTCGTTCGCGGGGTTCGGGTTTGAATAAAAAGAAACAACGAATATTTATCATTCTCCGGGCGATCCCCCCCCCCCCCCCCCCCCCGAACAGCAATTTTGTATATCCGAAAAATGTATAAAGCGGAAGAATCTTACGGGAAAATATTCGACTTCTTTAAATTTCTCGTTGCGTCGGCTCGATGTGTCCGGCGCATAATCTGCATAACGCAGAACGAAGCTTCTGCGTTCTTTCGGTTTCTTTGCCCGATTACTCGTTTGCTTGAGCGAGAAAATAAAAGACTGCGAGGGGGGATAAAAGTGAGAAAGATGGGAGACCGTACTGTTACGAAACGAGTTCGCGGGGAACGAAGTTCTCTCACACACGCCCCGGATAAACGGGGACCACCCCACGTCGCTTTGGTTACGCGAGAAGGCGAAGATGTAACCGTGGACACGGTAATTACGAACGCGCTTTACGAATTACGAGCTCGCTGTCTCTTTTTCTTGTACCTATATTCGATCTCGTTTCTCTTTTAACATCGCGCGCTTTTAAGATGTGACTGATAATGCTTACCACACTCGATAAATTCTCTTACACCAGAAATCTCTTTCTTGAAAACGCTAAAAGTTATGATTTTCGCTCGAACTTGTGACTTTACACCTGTTCAATTAACCGCGATTCATTTGCGCGTTTCTAACCAATTTCCGCAATTAAGGCAGACCATGCCCGAAGGATCGTATTTTATGGGTGTCTAAATTTGGTCGATTTTTACTCCCTGAATATACAATCACTTTAAATTCATGCCACAGTTATTAATTCGAAATTGTAAATATATTTTTTCAACTTATCTTTTGGCGAATGAAATTGCAAGCCATTAATTAATCCATCACTCACGGAACCCCAAATTTCATTCATCCCTGGCGAAAATAAAAGTTTTTCATGCAAAAAATCGCTTTAGAGAGCGCAAAGGGAAAACATAAAGGGAAATGGATCAAGAAAAAAGTTTTAATAAAAATACAGAAGGCTGTGACAATAAGAATGGGCCAAAGCAAGAAGAAGAAACAAAATGGTGAAATAAGCAAGTGTGAGGTTACGAGTGCTCATTTTATCAATTTCGTTCAATCTTTTTATTACTAGTAAGACAATCGTCTTGAATTCTTCCCCAGACCTTCGTTATATACTTCATTGTTTTTGTGTACTTTTTCTAGAGAGATAAACGATATTTTACGCATGTTCCCTTGTGTATTTTTCTTCATATTTAAACACGTTTATTTAAATAACCAATAAGACGAGCCCTTTAAAATTTGGTAAGCGTATGTCAGTCGACAACTCGAAGAAAATCGTTTCGTGGGTGAATTATCTTGAAATTTTGCTTCTCACAGCTTTTTAGTTTCATACAAACATTTTTCAGGTTTTCTGGAAATATTTCGAGTGGAAAGTCCAAATTCATCGTTTTTGGGGGAATTTCAAAATTTCCGGCACCCGCTGCAGAAGATTTTGTGAACCCTTCGGAGATGCAGACATTTTGGATCTTCAGCTTCTCGAATTATTCAGGATCCTAAAAGGAAAAGCTCAAAACGGTGCTCATCGCCGCTTCGCTACTTTTTTTTATTTGCATTTAAAGTTGTCAAATGAATCCAGGCAACTTCAGGCTCCTCGAGAATGTTCGGAGAGAAAAATTTGTTGGTTAACTCGTTTTGTTTTGCGGTTAATGATTTATGCGAAATTTTATTATCTCGGAGGTGCAAAAGGGGAAGAGTTTACTGTTGCAGTGCGTCGCATAGTGTTCGAAGAATTTCCTCACGTACATTGGCAAGCATCGGGGCGCGAGGGACAAAAGGACCCTCGTTTGTAGGCTCACCGAGGCTCGATCCGCCTTTCGAAATTTCAACGATCCTTATATTCCTCAATAACTATATTTATATTCAAAGATCGTGGGAGTAAGCGCGCAATAACTTGTCTTCTTGAGCAACGGTTCATCTCTCGTTGCTACAGTCGACGTGTGAGACTCGAGACCGTTCGTATTCTTCGGACACTCGATAATAAAGCGATCGGACGTTTCTTCGTGGGTATAAATTTCAGTGCTCACAGTGAAACCCGCCAAGAAGCCTCGCATACGCCACGGGCTTATTTCATTTCACGTTCGGAGAGTGCCCACCCTCGTTATTCTCTCGTACATTTTACTCATCGAGCTTGTAACAAGTTGACGCAAATATCGAGCGAAGACCCGAGGATGGAAACCTGGACGATTGCCTTTCGAATTCGGGTCTAAAAATAGTCAATTTTAGTGGAAATTCACGTCGCTCTGCTTCTTCGAATCGAGATATTTGAATGAAAAACTTTTGATGCTTTTACACAAGATTAACACGGAATTGGGATTTCTCTGGATCGTTCCGAGGCTCCTGAAATTATTGGGGACTCGGAAATTATTGCTCGTTGAACATGGAAGGTGGAGAAGTTCCTGGAACGAGGAACGAGGCGACGAACGGAAACGGGAGATTGAGCGCCGGATCTCCGAGGAATCAGTCGAAAGTTTCGAGGATTTCCGAACCTTCGAGATCGCGGAGAGAATCGAAATCGCCGAGGGCTTCGGAACCTTCCCAGCCGAAACAGCAACCGGAGACTTTACCGGTTCCTGAATCTCCGGAACCGGAAGAACAATCGGAACCTGCTTCGATTGCTGAGGCTCCGAAAACGGAAAAAAAAAACGGAACCTTCTCCGGCGGCGGATCCTCCGGGGCCGAAAAAACTATCGGAACCTTCAACGGTTCAAGACAAAGCTAAAGGCGATGAGTTACCGGTAAGAAGGCCAAAAAAAACTTTGGGAATCGGTCAATTCCCATTTTCGCTTTCATTTTTTGATACTTTTTAATGTCGATTCATCCACAGACCGAAAAAAGCACGGTTACGGCAACGAGCACGAAAAGTATGTTGATAACGACGCCCTTGGAAGATTGCGAGAGCCCTCACAGGGTGAAAGTTTGCGTGGTTGGCGCCGGAAAAGTCGGGATGGCTTGCGCGTTATCGATTCTCATGAAAGTGAGTGCCTTTCATTGCGAATAATCATAATTGAAACTCATTCATTCGTGAATTTGATAAAATTGAAGTCAAAACGAATTCCATTCCAAGAGAATAGCGAGCGAAGTTTGTCTGATCGACAAGGATTCCTCGATGGCCGAAGCTGAAGCCGAAGACATAAGACACGCGGGTGTTTTCCTCGGCAGTCCTCTCGTCTCGGGAACCTCAGGTGAATCACGAATTCTTCCTCCACCTTTGTCGTGCGACGCCATCGATAACGGTCCAGGATTATTATTCTTTCCGCGCTTGGAAAGACTCGGCCGTGGGCCGAGAAATTTAAATGAAAAGTCTAGAAAAAGATTCGGTCGTGAAAAAATGAGGGAATTTCGTTGCTGAGCTCGACTAATCTGACCGATCTCCGTCCGTTGACGAGGCCTCCGCAAAACGCGCTGCTGCTGCTGCTTTCTCATTTCGTCGTCAACTCTCCTTTTGTCTCTCTCTTTCCCAATATTAGCCAGAAGGTTTTGTCTCCTTCGTTGCATCCTCCGCTACCCGGGAGCGTAAAACTCGTGCATTGGTTTTATCGGCGTGTGGAGATCGGCCAAGATGTCACTTGAGGATTACGGTCGCAGCGCTCGTGTCCTTTCTCATATTCCGCGCGCACTTATTTGTCAGCGAGTTTCTCTTGCGTCGCGCGAGCGTTGAACGGAGTTGAGAATTTTGTTTGAAAAATGCCACGACAAAATCTCACGCGATTATCGCCGAAAGAATCGCTTCACACCTTTTCCTCGAGGGCTTTCTTCACTTCTAATTTCTTCGAGTTCCTTGCTCTCGAGGAAGATCGAAGACAAGGGATTCCAGAAAAGGAAGAATTTTTCCCAACGGGTCTTTCCTCGCGACGCGAGAATGGCGATCGCGCATTAACGAGAGCGAGCCTTTTTATGGGAGTTTCGAACGACCTTCCTTCTGCAAGGAGAGAAAAGAATTTTCGGAAATGGCTTCATCCGCGACGAGCATTTCTTAACGCCAGGAATAACGAGCCAGGAAACTCGACATTTTTTTCGAAACCGAGAAAATAACCAAAAAATAATTCTTCCAGACATTACGATGGTCCGAGATTCCGCGGTCGTGATAATAGCCATGGGAGAGCGAATCCCCGGCGAGGTCCCAAACGTCAGGCACAATTTGGATATCTTCAAAAAAGTCATACCAGCGATCGCGAAATTGGCTTGCAACGCTATTCTCTTGATCGTGACTCAACCGATCGACGTCATGTCGTACGTGGCTTGGAAGATTTCAAAGTTTCCATCGAACCGCGTCCTCGGGACCGGCACGCTTTTGGACACGATGAGATTCCAGTATTATTTGAGCAAGAGATTGGGCCTGGCCAACAGTTCGATAAGCTGCGCTTGCATCGGTGCGCAAGGCGCTAATTCCGGTTATTATAATTTCTCGATCAATAGTCATTTCGAGTCGACGAAACTTCGGTCTCCCACGCCAACATTAGATTCTCACACAACATAAGAGTGAAAATGCAACGACTTTCATCGAGCGCTTAAGCCCCGATCATCAATCCTCACGATAAAGACTCGATGACCTTTCAAATTCTCCCCGTCGATGACGCATACCAAGAAAATCGAATTCCATATCAGTTTTGAGCATCAGGAATTTTCAATCATAAGCAACCGAAAAAAAGTGTTTGGAATTAAGTGAAAATGATATTTCCCGCAGTTCCAGCGTGGTCGGGGGTCCACGTCGGGGGTGTTAAATTGAACGACGTCAATCCTCGGATCGGGAGTCAGGGGGATCCGGAAAGATGGCACGAGGTCGCCGACTCGATTCACCAATGGTAAAGAAAAAAGCTCATAATTAAGTGTGACAATTGAGTTAGCCCGCGCGCGAATGGTATTCTTAATGAAATCCCACGGGCATTTGAATCCAAATAAGTGAAGAGAGGCTGGATGCAATGAAAGGAGAAAAAGGCCCGAGCTGTTGGGCCCTCGGAGTTTGTACCGCAGAGATCGTCGATGCTATCGTCAGAAACACGAGAATTATTTTGCCGGCCTCGACGTACATTCACGTAAGAATTATTTCTTTCGTTAAACTCCGCGCTTTCGCCTTCGCTTTGAATCGCGGTACTCCTTTGCTCATCGCCCTCCATATATATTTATATATATCAATAGAAATATATATGCGGACACGTAACTATGCTCGATAGTCGTCGGGAATATCGACGCGTAGCCGCGCACCCGAGAAAAAGATGGTAAACGAGTGCCCTAAGGAGTGCAAAGGCTTCCGTGTAAAAACCGCGAGGAATCGCGCTCCGCAGCGAGGCATTACTTTTCCTCGTTATAAATATATGTATACGTTTCCCCAAACATTTTTTTATCGATTATTATTTCCCAAGGGGAGGTTGAACTGACGTAGAAGCTGACGGTATGATTTTGCGTGAGAATCCAAGCAGATTAACGAATCCAGGGCATTTCTGTGGGACTCCACGTCGATTTGTGGGTCGCGGAATACTTGAAAACTCATTTTCCTAAGAATTGTCCTCGCGATAAATCATCGACCTTTGCAAATAAATAAATTCACGTATTTTCCCTGATATTTATGGATGAGAAAATAAATGTAAATGAACGAAATGCAGAGCTGCTCCCACGGGACTGACAAGGACGTCTACATGTCGGTACCTTGCGTTCTCGGAAGAGAGGGTGTGCATCACAAGGTAAGACAGCGACTAACAGATCAAGAGAAATCGTCGCTTCAGGCGTGCGCCGACAGCATTCGTAACGCACTCCGTGACTCTGGTATTCTTCGTGATACGAGCGAGGACTTACAGGACTGAGGACTTGTCGGGGAGTCCGGACCTCGTCTCGTCTCTCAGACTTGTTACTCTGAGACGGAAGAGCTTCGGACTGTTGCTTTATATTTTTTCTCTTCTGCCATTTAAAAATGTCGATTTAGTTGAATCAGTTTCTGAAGAGTTTTACGAATTGAGTGAAATTCATAAAAATATCGAAATTAACGATAATTTTGGTGAAATTTTCAGCGAATCTCGATTAAAGTTGTGAGCGAAAAGCAATAAATTGTATAAGTGAAATTTTTAATAAAATCAAGCTCAGCGTGTGTTGAGCAGTTTGAAGACGTGAAAAAATCCACTACGAAAAAGTGGGTGTGCTCTGAAAAATGAGAAATCGAATTGAATAAAAGAAGCGATGTAAATTGTTATCGTCCATTGATTAAATAAATCAAATCACCTGCGCGTATTCTCGAAGGGTGACTCGGATCGTTCCGAGGAAGAATATTCCTCGCTCTATCGGAAATTAGAATCTCTTCGTCCGGATACCTGAACGATTCTTGTGCGAGCTAAGAAAAGTTAAAAGCCTGAGAAAGAGAGAGAGGGCCAAAGAGATCGAGAGAAGGAGAGAAAAGAGCATGAGTTTGCTCGTAGAACATCGAGTGAGAAGGAACGAGAACGAGGAGGACGAAGAATAAGAGCACCTGCACTCGATACCTCATGTGCAACAGCATCTGGCCATCGATCAAGTATGAGTGGATACAATACTTTTGTATCCTCGAACGACAGTATAATATACTTTGAATATATTTATCATTAAGTTATGTTAATTTTATTTCGAGCGACGATCATTATTTAACGAATTTTTCGATCCTTTCGATGAAAATCGATACACTTTTGCTCATTTTTTTGCACTCTTCTGCTTCATCAGACCTTCGATCTCGCGTTACATTTTTTATCTTCCAATGGATTATTCTAGTTTCGATTTTTTTGAACATTTTCGAAATTTTTCGTTGCAAAATCGCTTTCACAAATATCCAAACGGCTGTGGACTCGTGGAGTTTTTTCCATTCCATGGACGTTCGATAAAAAACTCATTCGAAGACCGAGGCACTGGAAAAATCGATGAAAACTTCGATTTTTCTGACACTCGGCTAGAGCCGGAATCGAAACCGGTGGAGCGAGGATCGCACGTGCCAAGTTGAAGGGAATTTGGGAACGAGATCGTAACGAGGAAACGAAAAATTTGCTTCCCATTTTGCGTCAGCGTGTCCTCCCGAGCTCATAGAATCCAGCTGCGCTCTGCTCCGAGTATAATGTTGTATGCAAAACAGCTGAGAGACTTCCATCCGCATTTTGTATCGATTACGGAAATTCGATATTTTTAGGAAAAAAGCCTCCTCCCGGTGCGGATCGAAACTGTCGACAGACTGGATGAGAAACTCTCGAGAAAATAAGATGATCGGGTGCGTATTTTAGCTGCGTTATGGGGAGTTTTGAAGTTTTTATGAATGCAGAATTAAGGGATGAATCTCATGAATAAATCTACTGTAACTGCGATAAATCCAATAAAATTATTCATTGTTTTTGAAAAGGAGGACGAAAGAATGGGGCGAGTGTTGGACGAAGCTCTTTGTTTTCTATTTTGCTTTAACGACCAGAGCAATTTAGTGTGAATTAATTGTTTCCAGAATAAATGGTCTCTCGAAAATTTCGACCAACTCGAAATGATGAGAGCTCGGATTACAATCGTCGCTGAGCTTTCTTTTCATAATGATGTTTTTCCTCTCTGTCAAAACATTTTAACGTCCCTCGAAGGGTCGCTGAAAAGGGAGTAATCATTGCTTTTTTTTTTTGATGAAAGGAATTTCATGGATCATGATTAACCGAAATTTCGAGGGACTCGAGTGGCCACCGCTGACAGGCCACTCGAGGCTGACAGGTGTGACGTAAAATGTCGGTTCGAAAATAAAATTGGATGCAATTGCGACCTCAAGTGAGCCTGACACT
Organism: Venturia canescens; assembly: GCF_019457755.1. NCBI lineage: Eukaryota > Metazoa > Arthropoda > Insecta > Hymenoptera > Ichneumonidae > Venturia > Venturia canescens. The sequence goes on from NC_057430.1 coordinate 12,282,594, forward strand.
CGAGTCGTTCGCTTGTTTTTCTTCCCTTTTCAGTTCTGTCTCTTTAACCTCTTCATATTCGTGTGTTGAGCGTTTTATTTTTTCATAATTTGCCGGAAGTTCGGGCCTCTCTGAGAGGTTGTCAAAGTCATGATTGACCTGGTGGACGAATCGTCAGCCACCGAGGACTGGTTGTGGCTTTTGTGAAAATCGAACTTGTCAAACGGGACGATGAACCAAGGCTTGAACAAACAAACTGACCAGGAGTCCCACAAGAACACCGCGACGTTTCTACTCACGAAACAACCGCGAGGAAACTTCTCGCCGAATGGTCATGACATCAAAATCGTTATCGTCGGCAGTGGCCACACTGGAATCGCTGTAGCCATTTCCATACTTTTCAAGGTTATGTCCAATTATCGAAAATTTACTTTCCTTCCAGTTTTAGGGTTTTCTCCACTTTCCTCGAATTTTTCGACCCCTCTATTATCCTGCGAATCACTGTTTCATTGATGCTCGGTCAGCTCCTGTTTGGACACTGATAAATGTGATGATTCCCAATCAGGAACACAAACGACACTTTTATTAATTCCGATGTGCCATCCCATTGAATTTTCAACCTGTCCGATGTCCACGGTACTCCGTTTTTTCTTCTCCCGTTATCAGCCAAAAGGAATCTTCATTATTCCATTTCTAACACGCTCCGGGCTCGGGACGATGGGCTACGAGGATAAGCGTTGGAAATTCAATCTTAGATCATGAATCTCGAGGCCCGCACCCGTAGACTCTTCTCTCTCTCACACTCTCTTTTCCTCTTTTTGGTCCAGCTCGAGTTCTATTACTTTATCGATGCGCTTTCCTGCCCACGCACTTAACAACACTGACCCACATACTGTATACATATAAATGCATAAGTAACGTGCTCTCTAAGGTGAACTCGGTTATTCATTCTCGTAGTCTCGCGCGCTCAGTTCTTTCCTTCTCTGAGAAACACGACAACGACCTTTTTTTCACGATCTTATCCGCTCGTTCGTATCGCTTTACGTTCTGGAAACTAATATTTCCATGTCTTCTATTCCATGACGATTTAAAACGCATCTTTGACCACTTGACAAAGAACACGAGTTCCTCCATTTCAGTTATTTCAGTATATTCAATGAATTGTAATTAAGAAATTTAGCAAACCGTTGTGACGACTCTCTCAATTATTTTGATGGCGTGCGAGACGCGACCGAGCCTGAAATGAATTTTTATATTTCATGAAAAAAATTTTTTACCACAGTAATTAAAAAAAGTTAAATTAAGGTAATTCATGCGGACGAAAAGATTTTCTTAAGAATTTCATTCGCCAACAAGTTGGACGAATTTATTTACAATTTCGAATTAACAACTCTGATATTAATTTACAGTGATCATATCTTTAATTAGGAAGTAAAAATCGATGCAACTCAGACACCCATTAAATACTACGGGCATGATCTACCTTAAAGATCGTTGAAAGCACACGAAGTACGATCGTCTAAAAACTTGTGCTTCGTCTTGGTCCAATTCCATTGTGTGAGCAAATCAAAAATTATGAAGAAGGATTCGAGTGGGGTCGTGCGTTTGAACAACCGGAAGTGGAGGATTGCCATAAAAGCATGGAATGAATCAGATGCATAACATAATACGCGCCTGAGGGCTTAAGGCTCAGGCTCGATGAAATTCAAATTCGATTTTCATTGTGAGTAAAAAAAGGAAGGAATTACGAAGAAGAATGCGATTACGGGGGGTGTCGGATTCGAGTGAAACAGCCGAGCTACGAGATGTAAGGCGTCTGTGAATCCGAGACGGAGGTAGAGGCAAAAAAACGAGGGAATAAACAAACGAAGAAACCTCGAAGATAGAAAGAATGGAGAGCGAGAGCTTCCTTTCGGTGCTCTCCGTGCTGCTGTTGGCTGGCGTTGCCGCGACTCTTTCTCCGTCTCTTTTTCTCTCGCTTTCTTTCTCCTCGCGCTATCGGATCGTAAGGCGAGCATTTACACGTCGTCCTCGCTCGGTGCGCGCCCCCGCAAAGCAGAATGAAGAGAAAGAGCAAGGAAGAGAGAGTGAGCGAGTCTCGCGCTTTCCGAGACTGATTTATGTTGTGCTCGAGACTCGAAAGTCTCTCGTGGATATCCTTGGAGAGTCTTGAAATCCATACCCGGTTGACCACGAGTGAGGACACGAGAGAACGACGTACACACACCCGGACTTCTTCCTCTTATCGCTCTTGCTGCTCTACGTACCGAAATTCAGCGTCCTTTTTTCTCTCCAGTCTCCTCTCCGTACCCCAATATTTTTTATTCCCTTTTTCTCCTCCTCTGTGTGTTTCGCGATACTCCTCCGGCTACTTGGCACTACAGTAATAATGCAGCGTCCCGTCTTTTATTTTTCTCCTGTTTTTTTTTTCATCCTTGCACCGTCATCCACCACCAGAAGCAACTCCGTGTCTTCCTGTCTTGTATTCTCTTGTTTCTTCGCTCGAGTACATCGAGTCATCAGTCTCGTAAGACATCCCTTTATCCTCTTTTTTTCGCTCCGTCTACTCCGTGTGCGATTTCAAAAGCATCGCCTTTTCCCAGCGCCGTTTAATACTGAAATTCGAGAGGATCGAATTTCTGGGAAAACCCAGTCAAATGTTCTATGAGAATGTTTCTTTTTTGGTTTTTCATTCTCGTCCTTTGACCGTTTGCTCCCGTTGACTCGAGTCTCCTCCGTTACAGCACGCTTCATCGTGGCACGGTGCACACGGATCGTAAACGCCAGTGAAAGTGACGCGGAGCGACGGATAATCATATTCGCTTCCACCCTCGTTTCCGGTTCCGTCATTACAACCATTTATTTCGGTGGCTCTGCGTTCATTCGTGTCTGTACGGAGCCGTGTGCGTATAAATGAATGCACCCGAATCACCCGCGTGGGTTCTCCTGACACAGGATACGAGGGGGTTGCTATTATGTTCATTCTCGCCGTCCTCTTTTCAGTTCGCCTCCGTCTAGTTTCTCTTTTTCCGTAGGTGAGGGGGCCATGGCTTCATTAAAACTCGAGGAGGGTCCGCGCACTAACGACCTTTAGTCAGGCTGAATTTTCTGACTAATTTCCTTTTGATTATATTTTCCTTGGTTTCTTTTTATTTTTTCAATCTCTTTATCGCCTCGAATTATTTTCACATTTGTCCAAGTTCCATTTAGTTCTGCCTCGTTTTTTTCTGATGTTGATCATTTACGAGACGATGAAAACAGTGGCGGGATATTTTACAATGAAACATTTTTCAGACCGAACGATCGGTGGAGCAAATTTCTCATTCGGTGTGCTGAGGATAAAAAAGAAAATTTATCAAGCGCCTCCGTGTATAATGGTGAAAAAAATGAAGCTGACAGGCCCCGACTGACAGCTCGGACTCGTCAATGTATCGCGATAACCACACACCGGTCGTTAAACTTTTAGGTTAACCGTTTTTGTTTTTCCTTTAAATCGGCCCGAGGATTCAACAGCATAAAAATCTTAGTTAGCTCGCGTGTCCGAGCCGCGCGAGGATACAAAGTATATTCGTGTACTCGAACGCCACGCTCCGCACCAAGTGAAAAATGCTACCCTCGATCGGGTTCGCTGACCCGGCGCAACGAGAATGAACGATTTACGCTGCTGTTCGAGGCAACGACGCAGTCTCACCGAACGCATCAAAGAAATCATAGCGAAATACGAGAGGAGCCTGAACGCCGGGGGTTGCCCGACGAATTGTCCTGGAAACTTGACCGATGCAAGGCTCTCGGGCTCAAGGTCCTTCGTTCGAGGCCAGGAGATCGCTTGCCCCAAGAGCTTCGTTGATACTTCGCAAATCGTTATCCCGAGAGCATCCTGCAAGAGATTTACATGCTCCGGAAGATCGAATTCGGCTCGCTGTTCTTCGGAGAGATCGAAACGCCGAGCGGACTCCTGCGAGAGGAATTCCTGTCTCCCGAAACCGACGAATTCTTACCTCAAATTTTCCTCCCTCTGCGATCTTTCATTCGAGACAAAAAAATCGAGCCCAATTTCCTGCACGAACATCCGAATTCCGGAAATTTATCCGGGACCGAATCTCCAACGATACTTATCCTCCCGCGGGATTTGCCCGTCATTGAGAGGAAAACTTTCGCTGTACGAGAACAAAGAGACGAGTCTTTGCAGTCCCTGCTCGAAAACCAGTCCTCCCACTGCTCCAAGAATCTCCCCTTGTTGCGAAATTCCTAAAGACGATAACCCTCGCTCCGCTTGTCGAGGCAAATTACGCTTATCCGTACAAGCTTCCAACACCTCAGTGAACGACAGTTTCCAGTCGATAAATCGATGCAGATGTCGTCCCGCGATTTCATCCTCCAGGAATCTCTGTCCCCCGATTAGTCCGCCGAATTGCGATCGTAGACAAATCTCTTGCTGCCCTCCCGAACCGCCATTCTCTTCGGCCACCCTCGAGAGAGAATTTACCAGCAGATTCGTCAAAGTTCGTTTCTGCTCGTGAAAATTCATCAAACACCTGCGCTACCGCAGCCTCAATCGTGACACCTCCGCCTCGAAGGTATGTCCCCTTTTACGATCATTCTTTCCGAGATTCCAAATATTCGTCTCGCCCTCGGAGTGTCACAAGTCGAAATCGCAACCCCCATCGCTGCTCGCTTCGCCTCCAGCCCTCGGACCGAGAAAGGCAGGAGAGCGGAAACCGTTGAACGAGAGTGCCGAAAATGTCATAATTCAAGAAATAAGTTGAAAAATAAGTGCTCGTGAAACCGGGAGTGAGTTGGGTTGCAAAAAGTAATAAAATCGAGGAGAAAAAAGGAGTATCCGTGGCTGAGAAAAGCGAGTCGATTGGAGGTAATACTCACGTGGGTATTACGGAACCAGCTACCGAAACTCTCCTGCACGCTCGTTTGCGATTTCATAATGAATGGGCGATCGCGTTCGCCGTTGAAAAACACACACGCACATGCGGCGTAACGATCGAGAGGAGGCTTGTGCGGTGGTATTGACGAAACACATGCTTCTCAACTGTCTTGCTTTCGTTATTGCGCACTGCGTCGACTTTCCTTGCTCCCCGGACTGGCGAACCACATCGCAAAGGGACTGCGAAACGCTGCCCTCGAGCCTTTTTTTCATACATGTACGAGCAGCCACTGCTTCCCCGGTGTAATTACTCAGGAATGAATTATCGCATGGCGCATAACTTTAACAATATGCGTGCATACCCACGCATATTCGAAAAAGTGGAATAAAATGTTTGTACGTGCCATTTGGGGCTCGCAGATGAAAATAAAGATATCGTAGTTCGTTAAGGTTTTTCTGAGCCCAAATGTTCTACAAATAACTGATTTTAACTTCCAGTAAAGTAAGAATGCTTGGGAATGGATTGGCAAAATTTCAGGTCAGATTACCGGAAATTCGATGAATTATTAAAATTCCAAAAATCGTTAAATTCATCAGCAGCTTAAGGAGATTCCATCATTAACACATTTCTATTCAATAATTTACAAAACGAATATTTCGAAATTCCCGATACAAACTGTATCACAGGTTAACAAAAATTAAGGATTTCATGGCGACGATAAAAATGAAGGGTTATGGAATTTGTTCAAGAGATATTAACAATAGAAGTTGAAAAAATATGGTCATGCGAAAAGAATGCCTTCGAAATTTTCCTCGTCGCCGAACAATCAAGTGCGATTGTTTTTATTGACGACACACCCAGCGATATTCATTCTTGAGAAATATTTTTATTTCGTTGATGGGACGGGGACTCGAGAAATTGGTAGTTTTTTGTTGGAAAGTCGATTAGTACGTTTGAGTCTTTTTTTTTATTTAAAAAACTCCGGATCAGCGATACTTTGTAGAAGCTCGCATGGAAACGGTTGCTCCGTGCCACGAACTCGTGGAAATTCGTATAAAAAGTAATCCCGTGCGAGAATGAAAAAGAGAAAACGAGAGAGAGAGAGAGAGAGAGAGAGAGAGAGATCTTGAGAAAATAATCAACGAGGACGACCTTAATGATCCTTCGCATTAAATTCCTGACTGAGCACGATCTCTCATTCCCCCTTTCCCTCGCCCTCTCCCTCGCTCACTCTCTTTTGGTGTTATGCGTCGATCAATCGAGCATGAAACCATCGAGAGTGCGAGATGTTGCTCGCGCCCCAACCCAACCCATTAATGCATCAACGTTAACCGCATTCCATCTGCGGTCCCTCTAACCGGATCGAAAAAAAAGGAAACAAAGTCAAATAAGAAGAATAAAAGGGGGTGCGGGAAGGAGGGGCGGGGGGGGGGGGGGGGGACGAAAAATAAAATAAATAACGCAGCCTCTTTGTCCTCTTCTCGATCGTACACGAGCAGAGCTCTCTCGATGACTAACGAAGCGTAATGGATATTGACGTTTCGTCGAGAGGATATCGATTATCGAATTATGACGAAGGGAAAAAAAAACATGAATTCATTCGATTATTTTCTTTATTTATTTTAATACTTTCAGCGCTTAGCGTCCGAGCTGATTCTCATCGACAAGAATGAAAATCTCGCCAAGGCCCAGGCCGAGGACATCGGCCATGTTGCAGGCTTTTTGGGAAACCCGAAAATCGTTGGGACCAAAGGTTCGCTGTCTTTTATCTACTGGAAAAAATATTTAAAAAATTGCCAGTCGAATCGATGAATTTGCACTGCAACTGTGTCTTGATTTTACTCAAACGTCAGATTACAGCCTCGCGAGAGATGCTACAGTCTGCGTGATCACAGCCTGCGCGGGTGCGGATCACATAGCTGAAAAAAAATCGTCGCTGCTTTTGGAAAATTTGAATATTTTCAAATCCGTCATTCCCAACGTTTGCAAGTTCGCACCCAACAGTATACTCGTCGTCGTGAGTCATCCAGGTTTGAAAAATTTCGTGAGAACATCCGTGAGGCATCTGGGAAGATAATTATTTGGAAATTTTTATTTTCATTCCAGTCGACATACTGTCGTACGCGACGATGAAATTTTCTGGATTTCCATCCAATCGGGTCATCGGGCTTGGCACTTTTCTTGATAGCTGCAGATTTCAGTACTTTATATCACGCAAGTTGGGCGTCTCAGCGAGCTCGGTCCAAGCTTTGGTTGTTGGAGAAAATGGACCATCGTCCGGTAGCATAATTTCGCAGCAAACAAACGTTTTTTTTTCTTCAAATTTTGTTCTTCGTTCCACTGAAAAACATTGAGAAAAATGAACTAACGATTCTTTAGTCCCAGTCTGGTCGACGGTCAGTGTCATGGGCATCAAACTCAAAGACATTAACAAAGAAATCGGCAGCCAAACGGACCCTGAGAACTGGTCCGATCTTCACAGTAAAGTTATCAGCAGCTCCTTCGACATTACCAAAAAAAAAGGCTACTGCAATTGGGGCGTTGGTATCTGTGCGAGCGAAATTGTCGATGCGATCGTCCGAAATACTTGCGTTTGTATAACTGTTTCCACGTTCCTTCAGGTACCAGATAAATTTCTTCGTATTCCCAAATAAATTCATTTTTAAAATAATTATTAACGTTTATGGGAATTGTGGGAAGAATATAAAATTGGGGAAAATTCAATAATACTTTCGACCTCAGAATATTCGAAAAAATTGTAAGAAAATGGCAATTTTGAATTTGATTTTCGACAATTTTTGTAATACGTAATGATCGTCGTTAGTTTTGATTGTTCAGTTAACAAAAACGTTTTTTCTCCATTGAAAGAAACAAAGTAAAGCTCTGGCTTAGCAGAATTTTCGAAAACTTGATTTTGCAAATGTCAATCGATTCCGGATCGTTTCTTCCAGCCAAATAATGTTGGAACATTTGTTTGATAAATGCTTCAAATCCAGGGCTGTCGTCACGGATTCGAGAAAGACGTTTTTATGTCGCTGCCCTGCATCGTCGGTAGAAGTGGAGTGCAATCGTACGTCCGTCATCTCTACACGAAAGAGGAGCAAGAGCTTATCCTGAAATCGTGTAAAAATATTTACGAGGCGCAACAACCGATCCTCGAGCAACTGGAATAATTTGAGACCAAATCACTCGATCGAAAAAAAAATGTCAAAATAAAAACGAAAATCGAATTCCGGCTGACGTTTGTGAAAAAAAGTATTGTTAAATTATTGTGTACGTGAAGAATTAAAATCGAATGTGACAAAAATGCGAATGTTCTAAAGAAATTTTTAGCCTTTACCGTTTGTTCATGTATATTTTGTACATGATTTTCATATTTTATTTTTTTGTTATTCTTGTTATTTTTTCTTGAGTTTATTTGCTCTATCTTTAGTTTAAGTTTTATTTTTATTTTTAGTTTTTTCAGTTTATTGTTTTATATAGCTTCTACTTAAATTTTTTGTGCCTTTGTTCTCCTTGCGTTGGCTTTTTGTTTTGTTATTCTTTTTCCCAATGGCTTTTCCGTGGCATAATAAATTTCCCATTCATTCGTTTTCTCTCTCTCTCTCTCTCAGTCTCTTGTTAAAAAGCAAAGTTGCGTCCTTGGCGTGCGTAACGGCACATGCACAACATTGCGATTCCACCTCACGTGGGATAAAATCCGACGTGAATTCGTTTTAATGCTGAGGAACGAGCGCGACTCGCAGGTGACCAGGATTTATAGCTTGTTTATTTTATTTTTCCATAAATATAACTCCGCGATATAATGCAGCATCGTGGGACAATGATAAGAATTCTTCCGCAATGGAAAACATGTGGAAAGCAGTTATTCGAACCGCGATTCCTATTCGGAAGGACAAAATTAAGACGAATGAAGGGCCATCGATAGCTGCAAACTGGAGGGCGACAATCGTACGAATTTTCGCATTCAAAACTTTGGGAGTTTTTGTGCAAGTACGCACGACGAAGCGAGGAGAAGGTGCAAGTTGAGAACCGAGATGAGCCTCCGCGGGAATTATGTCATTACCTGGGCGCGATCGCGAGCGCGGGGACCAGGTTTTATAAATTATGGTCTTCGGGAACGCGTCATCGAGATAATACAGAAAAATGGGCCCGGACCGCTCGGAAGCCGCCACTACCGCCGACACGAAGCCGCAAATATCGTTGTTTTTTTGTTCTTTTTTTCTCTCGGATACTTGGAACCTTTACATACATATTTTTGTGGAGAAATATATGTGCGAGTTCATATGCAGGCACGTATATGAATATACAAAAGTGTGAGTGTTCGATGGATGACTTTTTGGTCGTTCCCTCGTGCGGGCGACAGTGGATTGAAAAATGGTTGGTGCGAGCGAGAAGGAAATATGGAGGTTGGCGCAGTCTTGCGATTCCGTTGCCGGCGGCGTCGAAAAAGCTCGTTTCAGCCCTTCTCATTTCTCCCGGTTTTTAGGCGGGTCATGCCTTTTTTTCTGCTGCTCCGAGCAAAAGGTCCTTCTGCCAGTGCTGGACGCGCATCTCCTTCTTCAGCTTTATTTTCGTCCCTCGAAGGTTGAGCGGCTTTTCGAAAGCCGCGAATCCCTGCGGGATGAAGTGTTGCACGTTCGCTCGGCGAATCTTACCAAAGGAAAAGCCCACTGGCGTGGGGGGCCGGCGCAGCGCGAGAGAGAATGAAAAAGAGAGAGAATAACTGGCCACAGCGTGCTGGTAACGAATGCCCCGCTGGCGCATTCGTTAGCGAGCTGTATAATGAATCACCCCACCAAACGTGACAATCTCTGTGGCTGTACTGAGGCGAGAAATTTTTACGAGTTAACAAAATGAGGCAAGAGGCGCAGGGGCAACGGCGAGAGTCTTTTTTCAACCGTTGAAAGCGCAATCTCGAGTTTTTTGCTCTCTCAATGATCCTCGATTTTCAAGCAATTTCATTATTCCGTCGACTCATTTTTTCGAGCTTCATTGAACGAACGGACGCTCGAGCTCCGCCACTTGCCTCGCATACTTTTACCGCGACATCGATTCTCCCGAACCCCCTTTCGCCCCTCATTACTTCTCATATCTTAATTATTCCGGATTTGATTTTAGTCCGCGATATTTCGCGCGCCGCGGAGCCGAGCGCGATAAGTGTCTTTTTATTTATTAAGGCAGCTCAGCCAAGCTCAGCCGATACTTAAGCTCGGCTTTATTCCTCGCCCAATGTATATTTCATTCTCCTTTCTTTGATGCGCGATCCACCACGCAAAATGAAGAGGATAAGAAGGGCCAAAGCTCGTCGAGAATTACCGAGAGTCGTGTGCGCCAGGAGAACACGAAGAGTTTCTACACGTACAGCGCGGGGCGACGTGGGGGAGAGGAAGAGAGAAAAAATTGCCTCGTCGGAGAGAGAAGAGGCCGCCACGCGTTTTCGCCTGGCACGAGAATCGTTCGAGGGTGTTTGCACCAAGAAGCGCCGCGGTAGGTGCCCTGGCTAATTATACTTTTTATTCGAATCCTATATCGAGGATATAATGCCGCGGAGCTTCTGTCTTTTTTGCACTGCTAATTCCCTTCGACTTTGACCGAGCTCGTGGCCAAAACGAGCCTGAGGGAGGAGCAACACCAAAAGGTGAGACTCGAGGGCTATTTGATATAAAAAATTCTCGTCATTTATTCACACCGTTTATTCGGAATTGTAAATCAAGTTCCTGTGAACGCTGATCTTTCATCGAACTTATTAAGGTATTCCTTTCGCATGAGCGTATTTTTCAGTCGCGCAAATTGGGGCATTCGAAATTTGGACTGATTCCTAACCTCTGAGGAATCTCTCTTACGGAGGAAAAGCTTCTGATTTCGCCATTTTTCCAAATTCTATGGTTAATATCTCTTTTAAGGATACGGTAACCCTTTATTTTTATCGTCGTTATAGACTGCTCGCATTTTTTCTATCTGTGAGACGGTTTGTATCAGGAATTTAAAATTATTTAGTATTGAATTATTGAACAGGAATGTGGCGATGATGGAATCTCTTGAAGTTCTAATTCTTTATTAAATGTTCGATAACCTGACCTCGAATTTCGCCAATTCTTTCGCATGGACTTTAACTTTACTGTGATTGAAAATCAGATATTTGTAGAACATTCGAAAGCAATAGCTTAAACAGACAGGATATTTCTGCTTGAATTTTCAAATATACGAAGTACGAAAAAAGACAAAACTGCGATAAATAAAGTAGAAATCGACGAATTTTCATTCTCAAAATCGGTAAGCAAAATATTTTAAAAAAGCTCGCATCTAACTCGAGTTTAATTAACGGAGACTTTGAGGATAAGGCAAAAGAGAATAATTAAAGCGACACTTCGGTGATTAAATTTTGATGGACAATTCGAAAAGTTGATCGTTCAAGGGCACTCGATCGGTACGTAGCCTGATGGGTGAAATAATTTTATATCCCAATTGTAATTCCAAAAAACCGGATTTTATTGAAAGTATCGAGGCTCGGTAAATGAGACTGGAGAATAGAAATGGTGAAAAAAACGCCGAGCAATAAGTGAGCCGCAGAGCCAGAAGTTTATACACAGAGCAAAATGTTTGAAGGAAGAGTAGAACGAGCAGAAGCGGTGGTGTGGATGCAGCACGAACCTCGACTCGGGAGAAAGCGAAAGAGCGCGAGAGAGAGGCTTGATTGAGTTACGATTTAATTAGGCCGCACGGCCAATCAGTAATTAAGATATCCGCTAATCAACACGCTCCCCGTATATGCGAAGCTCTGTATCGTGCTCGATTTTGTTTTGACCCTCTCGCTAACGATTGGATCCCCATTTTTTTCCTTTCGCGTTCCTCCATCCGTTCGTTCCGATCTCTTTACTGGTTCCTTTTTCACCCACATTTTTCCGTCATTTCCTCTCCCGAGTTTCACGCCTTTTCGAATTCAGTTCTCATCGCATCACGTTGCTAATTACTGCAAAATGTAAATAAAACGTCCGAATCTCTTTTCGTCTTGATCGAAATCACAACTTTCCGATAATTTGTTGATATTTTCCCTCGAAAAATCGTAGCTCGCGTAATTAGAATTCAATGAAAAATGCTTTCAATATGAGGGTGGCTGCCGAGTTCCTTCCCCGATGCAAGATTAAACTTCAGGTATCAATTCGCTTCTCCCGTTCGAGAGTGTGGCACGATTTTGTGAAAGGATGTATGAACTTCGATGCGCTCTTTCTCTCTCTCTTGCGAGCCAACGTGCAGGGAGATAGCGTTGATTGTAATTAATAGCCGGCGATTGCAAGCGGACCCTGTGGCCGGTTAATTGTCGAGGTGGGCAAAGAGTAACGACGGAGACTCACGCCACCGCAGGACTTTCGTTTTACTGCGGCGTCCTCCGCTCTAGTCACTCGATCAAACGCTTCGTTTCCTCTTAAAATATACGCAGGCATAAAAGTGCTATTGATAACGTCAAATTTTCGAAACTCGCGGGCCGTTCGAGTCGGCGAATCGACGATTCACTCTGAAAAAAACCTTTTTTCGACCATAATTTGACAGCTTTTTCCATCGAGCCGACTGGTTCGCTTTGGCTGGAAAACTCCGGGAGAACTCCTGGAAAATTCTCCACGAATACTGCCGATGAGGCTCGACCAATGAAGAATTGAAGTACGAAAAATTGGGCAAAAGTATTTGCTACGAAATTAGACTCCTTGGGATGCTCTCATTGAATTCGTCCACGTTGAAATTCGCCCCCGAAGTATTGGCTCGTCCATCATTTAGTCACTGGAATCTCCAGCAAACAGGAAATAAAAAATTTCATTAAAAATCGTCATGAATTGAGTGAGACGAAAAATTTCGTCTCATTTCTTGTCAGCCTTTCCAGTGTCGTTTTTCTCGTCTCCCCTCGTACAATGTTACCGCTCGGTTTCCTCGAGCTGATTTATCTGCATTAATGTATCGATTGACGCTTGAAAATAAACTCATAACCGTGTGGAGATGCACATGCACACGAGAGCAATACTCGCGAGGATGTTTTCGCGTGGAGGGCGTGCACGATTCACCCTCTCTCGTGATCGTACACGTCCTCGCGCGGCGTTCGCGTATATAGAAGAGGCCGATCTCGTGCTAGAGAAGAAACCTCTCTCGCGTCATGATTTATAAACCCATCGCGGGCGCGAGCACCACGAGCATGGGAGAACAGCTGTTACAATATACGTTGCTCGCGGTCGGGCCTCCACACGTAGTACGAGTGAAAGCGTCTTTGCAGCAGACATAGTCGCTCTCGGCGTTGCGGAACTCCCACTACACATATTTTCCACCAATGTTAGTACACACAATGGTGAATGTGCGCGATGGCTCAGCCCTGGGGGCTCGTGTCCACGTTTTTTCATCAAGTTTAAAAGATGAACTGCCCTAAATAATATTGTGTGAGGGGAAGAGTCGAAAAACTGCATCCTCGGGGCTTCGCAAAGTATTAACAAATTTGCCTCGTTTTTTCGAAGCTCAAAACGTTGTTCCGTCGAATTTAAGGAGATTCAAGTTTCTGGCTTCGTTTGACGAACTCTTGGGGAGGATAAAGAACGACGATGAGAGCTGCGATGTGCATTTCAACAGTTGCGCTTCCCCGTCGAATATCAGCGCGGCTTCAGGAGCGAATAAGAGTCCTCGCCCCCCTCCTGGATAACGGTGATGAAGCAACAGCTTAATTCCCCTTCATTTTTCCCAGTAATTGACAGTTTTATGAACAGCGAATAAACGTGTGTTGGAAAATGCATAAATTGTCCGAGATGATTGCATCTTCTCATCATCAGCATTAGAGCCAGCGTTTAGTCTCGTTTCTCTCAGTCCTCATTTTATTTTCTGCCCACACTCTCTCGTTATTGTGCTCTTGGCAATCGGTGTATTATCGCGAGCCACCGGACAGGGCAGAGAGCTAGAAAAGCCGAGACCCTTCCTTCGTGTATTTGTGCATGCCCGAGGCTGCAGCGATCTCCAAGATCCATAGAGCAAAAGTAAGAGACCGAAGGAGATGAGTTACGAGGCGTATTATTTGCTCGCGCTTCTGGAGCCTGAACTTGATCCAGTTGCGAGTACATCCACGTTGATATTAGCTCGATGTCACTGGAGCGCAGGATTTCGAGAGTTTCCCTCGTTGCCGACCGCGATGAGAGTCCCTCCCTGACCAACAGCCTCCAGTTTCTTTTTCCAGTTACAAAAGCTCGAGACATCTTCCGGACAAGTTCCCAAGCTTTCCGACTCTCCTCCAAAGGTACACGAATGATGCACTTCGATGCCATCTCGGAGCCGGAGGAAAAAAGTGAAAATTGAAAAAAAAAAAAAAAGCAACAACAAAACAAAGAAAAAAGACAAAAAACACAAAAAAAATTGATCCCTCGAGACACAGACACGTCTGACATGAAAAGGCAACGAGTTATACGTCTGCCCTTGGATAATTGGCATATCGAGGTCTCGTTACTGATACCCGAGCATAGGAAGGCATGGAAATAATTGGCTAGCGAGACAATTTGCAAAATTGCTCTATTATACAGCGATCCTCGAGAGTTATGCTTATAAATACACACACCGAAGGGAATACATGCATTTATGGACGTACGTCATAAATATCTACAAGGGTTGAGAGCCGGCGAGAAAAGAGCGCGGCCGATGCCAAGTTACGCGTCGAATAATCTCATTTACGCCCTTTTTTAAGTCAGACTTTTGATCTACTCGGACGCATTATCATTTGGCGGCTTTCCCGCAGTACTTTTTCGCTCCACACGCGGCTCGGGCGAAGCGTGTCTCGCCTTTGGCAATTTCATCTCCATTTATGACCGTAGTACGCACCGGATTCGCGAACTCCTGGGGAAAAGTGGGAGCGCGCGGTGTACAAGAGAGAAAAGGCTGTAAATATTCGTTATGGAAATTGAGACGTGACGGTGAGACGAACGTAACACGATCTACACACACTTTTGCATAGTTTAACATCGTTTTTACACACGGGGATGATTACCCTCCCGTTTACCCACAACGATAGCGCCGGTGCTTCGCGTCGTGAGAGGACTTGATCCGCACGCTCTTTCATCCTCAATTTGCTACACATTTTCTTTTTTATCCTCACCATCGCGGGAGGATTTTTTCTAAAATCAATATTTCAAACTCGATGCGGTTTCTCTGGGCTGAAACATCGCAAATTGACGACGTTTTTTATTGCGGTTTTTTAACCCTTGGCGTGCATCTGGGGTCAGGCTGACCCCAAAATATTTTTCTCACATTAATAGCATTTACGGATGTCTGTAAAACTCTGTAAGGATTTTTTCCAAAACCCAAAATTTAATTTTTTACGAGAGATTCAACCGAAAAAGTGCTTTTTACGCGCACTATCAACTTTGAGCACGTTTTTGAACAATGAAAAAAAATTTTTTGGGAAATCCGACTTGGCAGCCTTAAAGTTGGATCAATTTACTGCAAAAAGTGACTAAACCTTTTATTCCGAGAAGCGCATAGTTACCGAGATATTCGATGTCAAAAATGTGCACACCAAGGATTAAATTAATATTTTATTTTAAGCTCTTTCCTGAGTGACTTCGGACCGGAAAAAATGCCACCACAATTTATTTTTAACCGTCCGCTCTCGGTCCAGCGACTTTTATGTCGAGAAATTATCGAGCAATTTCCCCGGATTTGGGAGCGATTGGACCATTTTTTCAAACGAACTTATTTCCCTGCATCTTCGACCTCTGGAAATCTCCGAGCCAACCTCAAAAAGTTTATATTCGTCTCGACATGACTTTGATCACGGGACGTCACGATCTCCGGCGCTCGGCCCGTCCCCTTTTCTCTCGTTTCACCGAGAGCTTCCTGTCGCGAGGAGTAAGAAAAGGAGAGAAAACTCGGCCTCAGTGACGACAGCCACGTAGCCGCACGAACGTGACGACTTTGTGAGACGGAACGTTGCACTCTGGCTCCGCCAGTGCACACCGAAATATCGCGCATCTGTCATAAAAATGTTTCAAAGTGTAAGCTGCCCGGGATGCGCACTGAAAAGTATTTCCGACACTAACTCGTCGATAAATCGCGCAAGAAATGATTGCTTTTCGTGCAGCCTCGCGTCATCCGCTCTCCGGATGACGCGATTTCCAATAGAAATTCCGAAGGCATTTATTCAGTCAGCAGTTCCCTCGAAATCTTATCAACTTTCGATTCCTATCTAATTCACAAAATTTCACCTCCTCGTAAACGCTCGATGACTCGCACAACGCGCGCGCGCAACGTGATTCACCAATTGCACGAGACTCGTCCGCGATCCACAGAAGTCGCTCCCACACTTGTTGCATCTCGTGTAAACGCGTGATGCAACTTCGCCATTATTTTTCTACTGCGAATCTCCTCCTCGCGATAACCCGATTTAAATCCTTTTGACAACGAAATCCCGGATGTTTATCTCACCCGCGATGTTCTCCCGATTTGCTCTCCAAAATATTCGCAGGCCAGAGAAACTCCTCGGGATATTGGCGCACTGGAAGAGTTCCGAGAACTCAAAATTCGTTGAGAGAATTCGAACTTCTCGAAAGCATTGACGACGCACATGACGAAGTCGACTATCCGAGATAATTTCTATAGCGAAATATTGATCGAGGCACAAAAACCGTTGAGCACGTGTGCAAACTAACGAGTTGCTGCTGCCGCTCGAACTTGTATAAGCGCTTGCGCAAAATGACTTCACATTCCACGAAAAGTAGCAACAGTACGTGCCACTTGGCACACTCTCATCAAATCCGAGTACAAAAACTGCGACAATTAAATTCGGGCAACAATCTCGAGTAATCCGGCAATAAAATTGTCGAAATTGCCAGGATTTTCGGACACTTCATTCCCCCGATTTATTTCCCATATTTCGAATTTACCGACTGCGGGATAAGATTCCCGAGGCGCAACGTCGCTCGCGCATGCTTCCTATAAAAGAAGGGGATAAGGTCACCTTCCGAAACACACACCGCTGAGCTGTCAGACAAGCCGGTAACGCCTCAAGTATCAGACCTGCTCTCGTGCGACTCAAAATATTTTCGGTGAGCTACGCATTTCTGGGATCTTTTCGTCGTCTCATTGTCAAGGCAATTCAACAGAAGGTAAGGAAACGATTTTCTCCATTTGTATTCGGGGCATCTCGAATTTTTTATAGTTATTGAGAAAACTGTGAGTTGTCAATTTTGATCGTAAGTTTGCATCATCCAATGATGAAACTGATAATTCATGTCAAATTTGTGACTCAAGGGCTCATTCGAATTAGGAAAAATTGGGCAAAAATTGATTTTTCATTGATAATTATTTCACGCGGAGCAACAATTAGGTTTCGTGCCCCGAGAAACTTTATTTCGATCAGAATTTGATGAAATTTCAAACAAGTTGATGAATTTTGACGTTTCCGAGGGTGCAGTGAAAAATGTTTCGAATTTCGAGAAAATAGAAAATTGTTATTCTGCTTTCGACCGCGCTTTATAAATTGAGTTTTTTACATTTTTTTTTTCTCCCTCGAGCGGAAAACATCAGTTTAAATTTGAGTTATCATCAAGTTTGTGAGACTTTTAGCTGATTGATCAATCAACGCAAACACGGAGTACAATGTCCCGCTAGAATTATTGTGAGAGCAATACAGAGCGCGGATGTATGACCGATAAGCACTCGAATATCCAAGGCCAAACTCTGTTCTCTCTTCGCCGGTACACGATTTCGTGGTTTACTTTTATTTTCTTCTTTTATACTCTTACGTTTGTATCATTCATTTTATTTTCGGACCGGTTTGAAGCTAAGAAAAGAACTGCTGCCAGTCGCTCTGTTTCTCCGCGTGTACGACTGCCGCTTCATTCAACATTCTCCCGCGGGGTTGTTAAACTCCAAATAATAAATTATTTCGAAAGTATTTTATTCTCGGAATCACTAAAATTCGTGCTCCATTTTTCCACGAACTCGAATAATTTCCACTCATTTTATTGACGAATCTCATCAAATAATCGCCACTAATTTCAGCGTCGTGTTCATTATAAATTCGTTCGTCTCGTGACTTAAAAAAAAATTTGAAATACAAAATTTTATCGGTGATTCAAGCCACAGAAATTTTTAGTGAAACTTTATCAGTAACTTGGATGATAAAAATGTTATAAAAGCTTCAAAATATTATCGATGCTTTAAATGACTGAAATTTGATAGAAAGAAAATCGAATATTTGTCAGTAATTTGAGTTGAAGAAATATTTGAAAAAACTCAAAGCTTTATCGGTTATCTGTTTTTTCCTGAAATAAAGTTGACTCGCGCACGTGCGACTCCACCCCACAGCAGCACACGACCCCCGTGACCTTAACCTAAAGCCAAGGTGACCCTCGCCGAGCTTCGAGGTGACCTTTCATTCCATCTCATCCCTTGTTTGTTCGTTTTTTGCAGAAATCAAAATGACCTCGTTGAAGGAAAAACTTTTGAGCGTCATTTCGGAGCCCCAGTCGACAGGGAAAAACAAAATTACGGTCGTTGGTGTTGGCCAAGTCGGGATGGCTTGTGCTTTCAGTATATTGACGAAGGTAAATCTTGCTGAACTGTCAAAATGATCAACGAATTTTGTGTATTTATTTTTGGAAGAGTTGAACATTTTTTTAATGGCATTGCAAATAAAATGTTACTTAAGACTGATAGAAATCGAGAATGATTACAGTTTAAAAAGTTTTTATTCCAAAAGTCCATAAGTACACGAAGAAAAAATGATTATTATTCGCGGAGCGCTGATATTTCGATCGTTCGAAGATTAATTCGATTTGCAATGATTTTAGAGTGTCTCAAGCGACGTCGTTCTTATCGACGTGATGGAGGAGAAGCTCAAGGGTGAGATGATGGATTTGCAGCACGGAAGTGCATTTTTGAAAAACGCTCGTATCAACGCGAGCACCGATTACGCAGCGAGTGCGAATTCGAGCATTTGCGTCGTGACAGCTGGTGCTAGGCAACGGGAGGGCGAGACCCGACTGGATCTCGTGCAGAGAAACACCGATATTTTCAAGGGAATCATTCCCCAACTCGTAAAATACAGTCCCAACACGATCCTTCTGATCGTTTCGAACCCGGTCGATATATTGACTTACGTTGCGTGGAAATTGTCCGGGCTGCCGAAAAATCGCGTAATCGGAAGCGGAACCAATCTCGATTCGGCACGCTTCCGATTTTTACTCTCACAAAAACTCAACGTGGCTCCAACCTCCTGCCATGGCTGGATCATCGGCGAACATGGCGACACGAGCGGTAATTTTTCAATCCTTTTTATCGCATCGACTTGTCCGTTGGGCCATTGAAATAGAAAATGACCAAATACGAATTTCTTGGTTTCATCAGTTTTATAAAATGAAAACAAATAGTGCGGAAAATTTTCAAAACAATTATAAGAAAAAAAACAATTATTGAAAACATTTTGATGGCAATTAATATTATTTTAATAATCATTGACAGAACATTTTTTGTCGTTTTTTGCATCGTCGTTATGGAGCAAATGAATTACTTACGGAATTTTATGAAGTGTTTTAGGAATTCTTCAGATTTTATTGAAACTTCAAAATCCAAAGAATTCCTGAACGATTTTTCAATTCTTTTATTTACTCCGATTGATGTTTGTTCCATGATCAGTTCGTAAGCTCAATTAACAGTGAAAATAAAACGTAAAAGGGAAGGCTAAAAATGGCCTGCGCTGCTCCCGCGCCAGCGTCCGTCTCATAAATTTTGATCAAAGTATTTCGTTTGCTAAATCAGTTCCAGTGTGGTCCGGAGTGAACGTCGCCGGTGTACGATTGCGAGATTTGGATGAGACCGTTGGTACTGAGAACGACCCAGAAAACTGGGGGGATCTGCACAAGCAAGTTGTCCAGAGCGCCTACCAGGTCATAAAACTCAAGGGATATACATCGTGGGCAATTGGCTTGAGCATTTCGAATCTTGCGTCAGCAATTCTTCGAAATTCGAACCAAGTGCACGCCGTCTCGACCATGGTTTCGGTGAGTTTAATCGATTTTTTCAGCTTTCTACCTTAATAACCTTGTTAAATGAAAATTAGAAATAAATTGACTTGATAAGGATTTTGTGAAATTCCCGAAAACTCATTCCTGACAAAACTTTCTCGGTTTTTGACACAAAAATCTTTTCGTCACTCCATTTCTCAATAAAACGATTCAAATAAAAATGCCGTTTTTTCCAGGGTCTCCACGAGATAAACGACGAAGTTTTCCTCTCCGTCCCTTGCACCCTGGGAGAGCACGGCGTGGCTTTCGTCGTAAAGCAAAAACTGACGGAGCAAGAGCGTGCATTGCTCAAAAAATCGGCATCGACGATGGCGGAGGTTCAGAAGGGTCTCAAATTTTAAAAATCATCGTTCCTCTCTTACTCAATCTTCCGTTATTTTCTTATCATGTAATACCGTGTATTTCGCAACCGCCCAAATCTTTTTCACTGTTAGCACAAAAGTATTAACGTTTACGAGGGAACTAAATGATTCCGCTTGTGTTTGGGGTGTCAAGTCTCATCTCAGTTATTCTTACGCATTTTTCTTCCTTGCTTAATATTTACAATAATATTTAATTGTCGTAGTTCCTTTTAGTGAGTGTGTTCTTGCTGACAATATTCGTGGCTGGTCATTTCTTTCAAGTGTGTGTGTGTGTGTGTGTGTGAAGAATCGTGTATTTGTAAAAAATGACGATTATTTCGTCGTTCATTTCTTGTGCTCTCTGGTGATACAAATAAGCAGGATAACTTATGAAAATATTTTAATTTTTGATACTACTTAATCCTATTTGCCTTTTTTTTTACAATGAAATAGTCCAGCGATGAAAAAAAGATTTTTACCGTTACAATATTAACAGAGTCTGGAATAAATGTGATGTAGATAACGAAAGTGTCCATATTTATCAACGTTCACGAAATATAGTGAAAAAATGAGTGAAATACATTCATAAAAGAGTTTTTTAATCCTATTTTCCTGATTATGCAAAATGTATTTATTGAGTTTGAATTTTTGGAGTATTCGAATTATTTGAGGAGTTCGGATTCGCAGAGGCCATGGAATCGTTTGTCAAACAACGCTTCGAGCCTAAAAATTGCAAATGTCATCGGTAACTCGGAACTACAAAAGTGGGCAAAAGTACATCGATGAGAAAAGTGAAGAAGAAAAAGCTTCATCGATGGGAATGTGATAGCGTTTTGAGATTTGTCAAAATCTCAGCCCCGAAGATCGAGAATTAAAATTCTCGTCTCGGTGTCTCGAAGAAGTGAAAAAATGTGCAGATTTTACAAGCTGTCGTCGCGTTTGGCCTCGTCAGGAAAGAGACTTCTGTCAGTGGCTCAAAATTATTCGATGATCGATCGTCCGTACAGTTTACCGCCGACGATACTGAGCAAAATATTTGTTGATCGAAGTCGGAGCTCCTCCAAATTCAGGAAAAAAAGTTTTCAAGAAAAAAACATACAAAGAGCGGTCAGTTTCGAGTAAGCAGACTGGCCGGAGAACTGCCAAAAGTTCAAACCCCATCGAAGAACGTTTTCATGACCGATCGTCGGTAAAGCTACACTCAAAATATTTTCGTATCCCCTTATCAGACGACCGCCCTGCTTGCGACAAGATCTTTTGTGCAAAGTAACCGAACCCACGAGAGATGCTATGAACAAAGTTACGATTGTTGGCGCCGGTATGGTAGGAGTTGCTTGTGCCAACGCCATTCTCTTCCAGGTAACGAAAAAAAGCTGCCCCCGCCAAGTTTTGTAATCCCGCTTTTTTAAATGTGATAAAACGCTTAGAAAATTAGCAGTCACGTGGCGATTGTCGACGCGTTTCCCAAAAAACTCGAAGGCGAGGGAATGGATTATTCTCACGGGCGAACCTTCTTGGATGATCCACACGTGGAGTACGACACTGGTAAGACAGTTTGACAGTTCAAATATCATCGAATGCTGATTTCCTCACGTTTCATCTTTGCACAGTTTTCATGCTCAAACTTCGTCGAACATTAAGGAAGTTGAGGCATTAGAATGAAAATGATGTCACCGCTTTTAAACCGATTGCATCTTATAAAGTGAAGTGTAAAAAAAAATCAGTTAAATTTTCAGACAGTTTAGGAGCGTCGTTGCTGAGAAAAATCAATAACAATTTGGGCCAAATAACATGTAATCTTATGGAAGTCAAGACACATTCAGTGATATCTCCATTAAAAATGATGCTAAAAATATGAAATTTTTTGGGCAACATGAGCAAGGCTTGCCGAATAATGTCAATTTTTTTCAGATTTATTAGGAGATTTGCTGAGATTATATTAATAATAATCTGTTTTCCGTGCAGTTTTTTGAGGCTAGGATCGTCACTGTTCGTGTTTTCGACTGAGCTTTCACCAGTTTTTCGTCTTTTTTTCCCCAACTTTTCTTTAAAGTGTATGCAACATTGCCAAACTGTAAACTGGCCTAACTTTTGAAAGGTACAGGTCATCACTTTTGGGTAAAAAAAATGACTGTACAGCCTCAACTTCCTTAAGCAAATTCGTCAGAATTCAAAATATCGTTGAATGCGACGATCAAAAAATCAATGCACTTTTGATCGAAAATTGAAAAGAAATTTTACGAGGAATTTTTCTTGGCAGCAGATGGACAATTTTAATAAATTTCTCTCGGCATTTTTTCCCTAGATTTCTGCGTTACCAGTAACTCGAAAGTCGTCGTCGTCGCTGCGGGGGCACGTCAGAAAAAGGGTGAAACGAGGTTGGATCTGGTGCAGCGTAACACCGATATTTTCAAGAATATCATCCCTCCGTTAGTGAAGTACAGTCCGAATGCTGTATTCGTCATTGCCACGAATCCAGGTTCGTGAAATTTCGTACGAATTGAAAAAAATATAGAGAAATTAATCTGTGAGCTTCTTCGTCTCCAGTGGAAAGAAAACAAAATTCTGCGCACTTTGCAAAGTGTCCTTGACCGAAGTTCAAACCGATTTTCTTGACTTTTTTCCTTTGCGACGACCACAGTCGACGTGATGTCCTGGCTTACGTGGCAAATCAGCAAACTTCCGGTCCATCGTATAATTGGCAGTGGTTGTCACTTGGACACCGCGAGATTACGTTACATGATCGGGGACCGAATCGGCGTTGCTCCGAGCTCGGTTCATGGATACATTATCGGAGAGCACGGTGACAGTCAGGGTGAGTCACTACTCTCGTCAAATTACCGTTCGCAGTATCGCTAATTGTTAGGTTAAGAAAAAAAAGAGACTCTGGAACGATAGTTTTCGAAAACCGGTTCTCAAATTTCTTCCTTTTTTATTTAAACATGCACAAAAGCTGGAGTATCGACGAATTTCGACCTTAAAAAAAAGGCTTGTCTGCACTTTTATCGATCCCCATTTTTCGCATTGGATTCCGATGGAATATCAAATCGAAAAAACACTCTTTTGATTCCGAGCTTTTCAACGATTCCCCAAATTTGAGTTATTTCATTCAAAAGTCCCTGCATAAATTTCCCTGAAAAAAACGATCTCCACTCTCGATTGGTCCGTTCTCTAATTTAACGACGTAAATAATATAAAAATATAAAGAGAGTGAGAAAAAACGAGTCGTCGACGTTTGAGATGCCGATCTCACAAATTTCTAAGCCCATTTTTCCTAGTCCCGCTGTGGTCCAGCTTCAGCATCTCGGGTGTACTCCTCCGCGATGTATTGCCGAACATTGGATTGGAAAGCGACGAGGAGGGATGGAACGAAATCGCCAAGGACGTTATCAGAGCGTGAATATCATTCGATCAAAAGAAGCCTCGCCGTCAGGCTTTTCATAATTACCAATATTTCCACGAGGAATCCATTGCAATAGAACTTTTCAGAAGGCTTCTTCATGAGCTGATTCCTCGTTGAAAAATTCTGCCACTTCATCTCGAAAGATTTTCCTCCGGGGTTGCAACGAATTCAAACTTTTTGTACGTTCTTTGTAGAGGACCGACTGTCCGCTGCTTAAAGGGCTATTCGAACACTGCGATTGGTTTGTCCGTAGCTGACATAACGAGAGACTTACTTTGCAACAGTCAGCGAGTAAAATCGGTCTCTACGTTGGTGCAGGTAATTTCGAAGGGATTTTTTACTCCCTAGACGGAATAAATGAGAAATAAAAACCAGCAAATAACGAATCGTGCACAGGGCCATCACGATATTTGCCACGAAATGTTCCTGTCCTTGCCCTGCATCATCGGGGAAAACGGGGTGGAGCAAGTGATACGAATGCGAATGACCGAATACGAGAAAAAGTTGTTTCAAGCCTCAGCTGATATAGTTTACGATATACAAAAAGGAATCAAGGTCTGATTGGTTATAGTGTTGTTAATCGATGCGATGAAAATTGCTGGATTGAAAAAACCGGATTACGCACGGAATAAAAAAGCTTGTAATCGTCAAATTTTAACGGCTAATTGATTGGATTAGTGATGAATCACTTTCAAAGTAAACAAACATGGATCCGAGGTATTCTCAGAATGCAGAGCTCTCGCATTCAGTAAACAATTATTTCTCGAAGGATATGCGGGTTAATCGTTATCCTTGAAGCGACAAGGAGCCTGGCGACCGGCCCGCAGATATTTCAGCGAATCGATTCTCGGCGTTTATTTTCGCAGGCTGTTTACAACGCGTCATAAAAGCGGAGAGCCTCGAAGCCATGAACCCGAGAACGTAAAAGTGAGGGAAGAAAAATTAGCAGTTCAATTTTGGGTCTGAACTGGGATAAATCGGTACCGGAAACGCCGCGACGCGGTAAAACGCGGGGCAATATTCGCCGTCGTTCATCTCGCCTCGCTAAATCAATTTTTGGGCAAAATTTTTGGGAAACTCGAAAAATTAATGCGCGACGCTCGTCTCCGTATTACGGGAATACGAATCAAGGATTCTCCGTCTCCTCGGCTTTATCGATCTTTGACGATCGCGTGGGTATTTCTTACACGTACGAAACGAGATTCCGGATGGGGCAGCACATAAGTAAGGTCGTAAATTCGCCTCAGGCTAGGCCGTCGCAAGGTGATCCAGTAATACTTATAAATTTCGGTAGATGGCACTTGCAACAGGTTTCATCGAATAATCGCTCTGCGCGATCGGTTCACGAGCGTTTCCCCAGGTGTGTCTGCTCGTCTCGCCTCGGCTTCGTATACCAAAAACGTAATCGAGTCTCTTTCCATACGCTCGAGAGGAAAGTGCGTGAAAATTGATGCAGCTCTCGTCTATGAGTCAACACTTGATCAAACAAAGAGCAGACCGCGGTGCGGGACGTTGAACAACTTTTCTTGAACGCAGACAGTCAATGGAGTCCTCGATAAACCCCTTTAGAAATCCGCTCTCGAAAATATGAAGCTCTCGATTATATTTACGACGAAAGACACTCGACCGTTGCACAAAGAAATGTCGGAATACGAGAAAAGTTTTAAAACGTAACGAAATTTAGCAGAGACGTCGAAAGCTTTGATGAAACGTGAATATTTTCAGATAACACAAAGTTTAAGGGAGTTTTGAGGAAATGGTGAGTGCGATGGAGCGGGTACGATCTTCTGAGTGCACATGCCTGACTCGCATTCGGTATGGTCGGTGATGGAGGTGGTAAAAGATAGTAGCGGTCCCTCGGGCCCCGTTTGCCCGTTTGCTCACAGTTCGTCCACCAGCAGTGGAGCTCAGTCAGCAGTGAGAACAGCGCGGTAAACGTCGGTCAGCTGGTAACGAACTCTTTCGCGGAGGAGGAGGTTTCAAAATAGACATTAAATTAGCAGCTCGAATCGGAGAGCGAAGTTTTCTTTTCCGTGGAATACTGAAGCCAATGGTGTTACCGATGAGGGTATTAAGGCCGCGAGGAACGATCATCGAGTTGTCGGAATTTCGGGATTTCTGAATAACACGAGAAAAAGCAGAGAGCGAGAGAGAGAGAGAGAAGGAAAATCCGAAAAGTAAAGATCGCTAGGAA
Organism: Venturia canescens; assembly: GCF_019457755.1. Taxonomy (NCBI): domain Eukaryota; kingdom Metazoa; phylum Arthropoda; class Insecta; order Hymenoptera; family Ichneumonidae; genus Venturia; species Venturia canescens. The sequence continues at coordinate 12,308,432 of NC_057430.1, forward strand.
ATTCGAGGCCCGGCAGAGGGCGAATCGGGCACCGGATGTACGCGAGTGATAAAAGTTTAAACAGCCAAGTTTTTTGAGATCGATCTGTCGATCGACACGCTCGGAGCGAGGACCGCACCAGCCTGGTCCAACGCGAGGCGGTGCCACGAATTTGTTTCCTTTTTTCCCCTCCGAGGAGACAGAGGAAGGAAAGGGCGCGTCAAGCTGGCTAATATTTCGACCGGGAAATGACTGTGTCGTACGCGAGCGAAGTGCCCAACGGATCCAGCTTTGGCTGTTTCTGGAAAATCCTCATAAAGTGAGTTCACATCGATATTTATCTCCTGTCACTAAATAGGAATCTCGAGGATTTTTTTCCTTCGTTTATTTCAAATTTGTTTCTCTATGTCCGGTCTCGTTAGTGAAAATGTGTAGGATTTTACGATCGTTGTTAAGGACAAAAGCGCTACGTTTTGTCCAGCACCCTGTGGGCCGCGATCTGACCGAGTTGCTTACAGCTGTCAGGTGGGTTGGGTTCGACACTCGATGCCCATTGTTCGTTGGGGGCATGGGGGCCTTGGCGACAGTGGCGAAAGACTGAATAACTCTCAGTCATGTGCGATTTTGTTGCCGGGTGACTGCTCCACGCACTTCCAACTTGGTTCGCTCCTCTTCGAAGTCTCCGACCCGAAAGGCTTCAGCTGATCCCCGCGGATGAGCTCCGTTTATTCAACTTTACAATCGAATCGAAGAAAATCTCAGAAAAAAGGGTTTTCAGTGCGATAGTAAGAACGAAATCGCGTCAAATATCGCTAGGAGACTCTCGTTAAGATTTTTGATGAGAATATTGAGCCATTCGTACGAGACGAAGTTATTGCTCTATTGCGGAGCACTCCCGATTGTTGTGCAACGTTACAATTCCAACTTTCGACTCGTAACTCTCCGAGTGTCGTTATACTCTACACGTGTTTCATGTTCGTATATAAAGTTGAATTTCCCAGCAGACGGGTACGCAAGTCCTATTCTCCGAGCGGCGTAATGACTAATGAGCTAATTCGCGATTAAAAACAAATACGTGTGGCTAAAAATATTCTGCCGGATATTTAACGAGTGCGCGACGACGTGCCAGGAGGGAATAAACGACTCGAAAATATGACTGCTCACGGGCCGAGCACAATTGTGATACGAAAATCATTGAGAATACACTTGCTATCGGGAGTTATATTTGCTATTCAAACAAATATGTCGCGGGGGTTTATAAATGCGTTTTTAAGGAGCAAAGTCGATGGAGTTTTCGAGTGCTCGAGCAACGACCACCTGCGCGTTTGCTTATTTGCAACGAGCATCGCCATTCTCACCTTAATTATAAAAACCGTGAGGAAACGCGTAAATAGCGCGAATGGGTTATTGATGATTATTCAACGAGGAGAGAAAAGATGGCTTCGCCAAAGGCCGTTCAATCTCGTCACTGACATCATCGAGTTTTCATCAAAGAAAGACTATCCAAGGACTCGACTTTTTTTTCGTAACATTCACTATTGGCCGAAAAACGTAACGCAAAAAATGAGGATTTTTAAGTGCCCATAGTCACTTTTTCTTCAGGCATTCCACTCGAGCTCACGAGGAATTATAAATCTCATGATAATTATTGTTCGGACGATTTCAATGCTCAGAAAACTCAACGAAAACGTGCCCCTCCCAGCCGCGAATACAAATAGATAATTTTTGTGAAAAATTTCGACCGAGAGAAGACAAAGGTTTTCGGGAAAAACACGTCGGGCATCACTTGAGCAAATATTCTCCTCCGATTACTAAAACCAGATGCTTCGTACGAATAAACACATGCACGCGATTATAAAGAGAGCGACGATCGTGAGCTACCATTTTGTTTCGAATCGAATAAAAACGTGATTGATAATCGGTCGTTTTATGTATGTTTTCTGAAAAATCGAAACCATTCAAGAGAATCGTCGCAGTAATATCTTGGTTGGACTATCACGAATCTAGCTTGAGAAATATTCGAATTTCGGAGTCTGTTTTTTCAATCGATTTCTACGAATATTCATGAAAGATTGATGCACAAGACGCGATTGTATGTCGCCGCGGCACGCATTTGTTTGCCACCTTACGATTTGTTTGTTCAGATTCTCCCGTGCAACAAAAGCAGCCGAGTAATGACGCACGAGAGCATTGCAGACAGAATGAATAAAAAAAAATGGAGTGCGTGAAAGAACGGTTAAAATGCATATCGAGCGCGGATAAAAATCGTTTGATTATTCATGAAAAAGCGAGTGATTCATAGGCCGAAACTTGGGACCGGTTTGACGAAATTGAAAATGGTCAACGCCCACGAAGGTCGGGCCGCGAATACATGGCGACTTGAGAATGTGTGCTGCGCGGAAACGTGGGTGGTCTCAATGATACAGACTCGCTTTCGTGTGCCACGTTTTCTCGGGTTTAACACGGAGACGATTTTCATCGGCGATCGCGATCGCACGTGCGAGAGCAACGGAAGGAAAGCTCTCTCCGCGTACCCACGCACACGAATGCGTCGCATTCGTTCACTGCGAAATTCCCCCCCTTCTCATCCCCCGATTCTATAAATAAGTATCGCTGGTACGAGAATAGAAAATCTTTCGCCGCACGTATCTCAAGGAGCAGCCGGTTGAGGCTCCCGCGAGTCAGTTCCTTCGCGAGGAAAGTCGCGGGATCGAGATAAATCGATTAAGCTTTGAAGTCCCCGTTCACTTCCGGCTCGCTGCTAACTTTTGTTACAAAACCTCGCAACACTAGCGAAAATATTCGTACAAACAAAAGTGTCGAATTCGTCGATTCCCCCATTTAATTAAGAGGTTGAAAAAACTATCGCGAACGTTCCCCGAGAGGACTCCGAGGACTCTTTCTTGCCACATACTTTCGCGACGTTTATCCACTGACGTCTCCATGAGTCAGAGGAATAACGAGCCTCAAATACGTAAGTGAATGAACAATGTATTTGCGCGCTGCATCCCGACACAAAGCGCCGTTTATTAGAGTTACACGAACGCGCCTCGCGTCTTTCTTTCTTTCTTTCTATTTTTCTCTCAGCAATGTGCATTATGCACTCTGCGTCTTCGACACAAATTTCCCTCGATTTACTCATACGGTAAATTTCAATGACTCTTTTGAAATATACAAATCGAAATGCCCTCGTCGAATCCACCTTTTATGATGATTGAATGAAAAATTTGATTTATTCGTCGTTATCGAAACGGGAAAATTGCCTCGATCGCTTCATTCAAGCTCCGGGGCGTTGAATTTCGTTGAATTTTTCGAGGAATTCAATCTAAACGATTATTATTATCGGGTACGGCCAGTTGTACTCGGTGAGTATGACACACATATCGTTCAGTACTCTCGGCTGTCACTTGGCTACATTCTATTAGTATCGCAATGGCGGCACACGTCAGCTTCGGTGACACGAGGCTTCCCCGCGACTCGCGTACAGACGCAACGGTGCGTTTATTTTATCCCGAGCATTGGTTTTCAACGTGCCGTTTGATCGCTGCTCGGACTATTTTGTTCTATTGACGGAGCTCGGGCTCTGAAACTGGGAGCGAGCAAGACGCGATTTTTAGGAAACCACCGAAGTGAATTAGGCGATTCGTTCTCGCGTTGAAGGAGAAGTTTTAACTTCAAGATTAATTAACCGATAAAAGTACGAAAAGGAAAACTTTCCATTTCGGAAATCCGTTGATCTGTGAATAAGAATTTGATGAAGTTTTTATTCCGGAATCGAAGGAATTTCAATTATTTTCTCTGTTTGTTTGAATAGTTAATGAAAGCTTGGAATTCCCTGAGAAACGAGTCGTTTTTTAGTGTCGATTTATCGGCCAATTTCGGGTGTCGCCCTTCGTCAAATTTACTCCAATTGACCTGGATAACTCTTCTTGATAAGAGTGTAATCGAATGTAAATACTTTCGGACACGAATCTATATAGATATACTCGAATTAGTAGTGACGGTGTTCGAAGCACGTGTCCACAGCTGATTCCACCCGTCGAATTGAGAGTTCAATCGCTTTTTCTTTTTCTTCCTTCCTCTCTCGCTCTCTCCCTCTTTCTCTCGCACGCACACTCGTTAGCTCGTTCCCATTCACTACAAAGTTCCATTCACTTGGTCGATATAACACCGTGTAAATTGTTAAGCTCGTTCTTTTTCGTCGTTGCGACCTCCGGAACGAAGATTGTCAAATGAAAATATGTTTTTGTCCACGTGTTTCCCGTGAGATTTCATCGGTATTTTGTATTTATTTTTATTTACTTTTTTTCCCAACTCGTTAGTCGATCGACGCTGCGAGTTTCAAAGTCCGTGGGAAAATAGTGACGCACGAAATCTTACGAATGCGTTGACGATTGAAAAAAAATGAATAATAGTTGCTACGTCAAAATTTCGAGGCAGAAATTTATAATGATTATTCTCCACGCCGAACCGCCGTGATTGACGTTTTGATCGATAGCCCCGCGTTGCTTTTATTTCTTTATAATTCGATTATTACTTCTCGTGTGCTCAACGACGTTTTGCAAATCACTTCCACCTCGAAATTGACGGGTGCTTTTTTTTGGCGTGACCTCAACCTTAACGAGCCATTTGTTGATTAACTCACCTTACATCATTCGTTACTTTGTTCTATCGCACTCGCATCGTAATTACGCCTCATTTTTCTCTTTCCTGGAGGAAAGTACGGATCGATTGAAATTCAAATTCTTTTTTCGATCCGCTCGGGCTGCCATTTCCCTCGACAAAAAGTGGGACGCTTCGGGTTGCAGTCCCCGTGGTACGTGGCCTTCGTTTTATTACCGCACGAGTTTCGGCCCAAAAACTCTAGAAAAATTCTCGGTTTTTCCAAGTTTCATCACGAGTCATAAGAGACTTAAATTCGAGTGCTGCAGTGAAAGGACATCGCATGATGCGGAGATCCTCAATTATTTGGTTGCGAGAACGACAATGATTTTTCGTCTGAAATTCAAAAAATCTCTAAAACGAAACGAGTGCACCGATTTCCTGAAATTCGCCAATGGCTAATGTACGAATTCAACAGCTGGTACGATCGCGAATCAGTGACAAGTTGGTGATTGAAAATTTGCAATCTGCACACGCGCAATCGTTCACCCGAGCCGAGAACGAGCACGGAGCGATTCGTAACGCGACTTACACACCAAAACTCGTTTTCTCTTCCGTCGACGAAAGACACACACACACACACACACACACGCACACGCACACGCAGAGAAACGAAAACAGAATGAAGAAAACAAAAAAAAAGAAAAAACAGAAATAAAAAATTTCCACTGGTCCTTGATCGAGCGAGACATACAGATTCGACTTGCGAGAGAGACCCCTCGAGGAGAAAGAGTCTCCATTATTCAGGGCTTGCTGGAGTACGTGAACGGCTGCGTGTGTAACCATGCTTAACCAGCTGCGGGTTAAACGCCCACCAGGGTCACGAGCTTTATCCTTTTTGCACATTTCAATCGTTTCATTCATTCACCAAAAAACCACCGATTCGAAGATATTTGTGGCGAACGTGATCAACCTCGTCGAAAACGTGATTCCACTCAAATTCTCACTCCAGAGACTTTATTATTCATTCAAGAAATAACGTGAAAAAATGTGTAATTCACTCGACGAGTTATCTCGCGATGCTCGTTCCTTCAAATCGACGTTCAATTCCCTCCATTTTTTCACCGAATTTGTTCGCAGCCTTTTAAAAAAGATTCGTAATGATGCTTTTCAGCGAATGGAACGTGACGAGAAAAACGAAGTCATTTCTCGATGGTATATAATCGTAGCTGCAGAAAACGCTCTCAAGTGTCAAGATTTTTGGAAAATACACCTCGAAAAATTGCTCCTTCTGATGCGGGCTCGGATGAGAGGAAAACAGAGAAAAGAGCGGGGGGGGGGGGGGATCGTGACAGAAAAAGAGATACGAAGAAGAGTCGCATCAGAGTGGAATCGCTCCGCGGAGCGTGACCGATGGAAGCAATAGTTATGCAACGTTTTTGTTGCCTCGAGCTGACCTTGTTCGGTTTCGTGCAACCGTATTGTCTCTTAAAGTCCGAAACTGCGGAGCAGCAAATTTCCGAGGAGTTTTTCGTTCGTGGAATCTCTTTTTCCAAGTATCAAGATAAATTGAGATGAAGGAGAGCTACGAAGAGGAGATCGTGAGCGTGGTTCGGCGAGACACCGCGATTTTACGAGGCTTCCCTGAAGTCGTTGCCACTTTACTGTAAAACTTATTGCATTTCATTTTTTCTGCGTTCGTTGCTGTTTAATTTACCTTTAAATGAACAACTCGGTCTTATCAGTCGCGCGCGAGTGTTTACGATCTTTTCGTCACGTATCGAACGGAGAGTAGAGACGAAAAAATAAAAAATAAAAAACGCTTGCGACACAATATACAGTCGCGTTATTTTTACCGACGAATTTTCCGAGCCTCGACACTTCGAATGTTTGAATTTGCGCGTCGTTGAAATACCATGAAATCTCGTTACTCTGATTCAGCAAATTCCCCAGAAAAAACAACGTCAAAATACTCGGGTCCCGACGCTCGTCGACTCACCGAGCAATGGAATAATCGCTCGATCGTTGCTTTCGCGTAATTAAAAGACGCGAATGGCTCTGAATTTTCATCAAGAACTTGCCGATCGTTTAATGACATTTCTGAAGTTTCATGGTCCTCGCGCTCCTCTTGCGCTCTGTTAGCATCTTGATTGATCAGTGCCTCAATCACAGTAATTATCGGAACGTGCGTTTGATACGCGCGAAGCTCCTCAAGTTCAGATGAACCGATCGCGATCGTAGAGTCGATAAAAAGTGCTCAAAGGAAAAGCCGCCGGTGTGTCGAAATAAAAACAGGAAGTTCGCGAGTCCCTGCTAGCCGCGAGTATTCTTCTCTCTATTTTCATTCGTAATTATTACATTCAGCATCCGTCCCCCGTCGTTGTAAATCCCGCATTGATTCGCGAACGATTGACCTCAGCTTCTTCGCGATCGGTAATTAGCGATCGGTGCGAGAAGAGCAGGAAACTGAACGAGGTCGGAAGAGCACTCCGAGGCCGGGAACGACTCCTCGATCTCGTCTTATTGCGATTCCGTACGCGCGCACTAAATCGTGAGATTCATTGAGAAATTCACTTACCACGAATAAGTTGACGAAATTTCTTTGAAGTCTTTTTCCACTCGTAATTCCTTCCGGGTAATTCAGCGGCGTATCGATTCGCTCGCAATTCTTTCAAAGGATCCCACCAACTCGGGATTCGACGTCGCATGCACGCAGTTTTCATTGAAAACGCATCAGCCCGAAGCGAATTTCAATCGCTCCAACTCTGTCAACTACTTCAAAAAACTTTCGCGAGTCTGGTACCTCGGGGAGGCTAAATTCGTACTGGGCTTTGCAGCATTAATTCGAAGAGCAATAATAAGAATTGTTTTATCCACCATAGTAAAAAGACCAATGCTCATACCTTTTATTCAAAAGACTCGAGAGTCTTTTTCTCTATAAGCATAGCAAAAAAATCTTTTCAGTCACTTGAAATGTTTATATTGTCAAGTATGCTCGGGCAGCCCTGAAAAAAACTATATTTATGGTTAAATGTCACACGTATTCGGTGTATATTCGTGTGCTTATCGTAGAATTTGGTGACAGTGAAAATTTGTGGTTTACAGAGCATTTCCACTTATCAGTAAGTGCTAGTCTGACCCGATGAATAACACTCGAAAACAAAACGAAATATAGTTTTCACGTGCATCACTTTTTGCTATCCACTTAAAACTGTTTAGAATTGAAGGAACGAAAAATGGTAAAATTTAAAAAATATCATGCCATTTGTAATCGGTGGCTAAGTAGTTTGAAAATTCTTGAAAAATAATAAATTCCTCACTACGCAAAACGAATTCGTTTTCTCCGTGTTTTTCGTTCGATATTTTCCTGCAATTATCAAAAACTTCCTCGTCATCGAGACGAGTATCGATATTTTTCGTTAGGAAAAATGTACGAGCTGCTCGTTGGAGCACAGCGATGAAAAAACTCTGCTTATAAACCGTATATGCGTGTAACACGCACCTGAAACGCATAATAACGTGTGCTCATAAAGCTCGTGGCTGGCGTATCGCGGATCACGGAACGCGTCAAATACAAGGCTACCTCGTAACCGTGTCACTGTCGTCTGCAGTCTGGCTCGTATACCAATTGCTCCTTCTCAATTCCTTGTGTACATATATGTGGGTGAATTAAATCGGTTTATGCATCCTCATCGATATGTGAGACGCTTAACCAAAATCCTAATCGTTGCGCGGGGGTCGGCGTTTTTATAATTATTTTCATGGCCCACGTGAGAGTCGGCTGTCAAAGAATTTGAACGAGCCTATCGTTTTTTTTGGCGATTGAGCAAATCTGTGAAGTTTTTCTTTCCCGCGCATTTTTGAGCGTGAATCGAAGAAAAAATGAAATCGAGTTCGCAGCTATTGTTTTTGGATTGAGTGCCGAATTTTTTAGGCGATTTTCCTCCGTTGGAAGGGCTCATCGTCAACTTTTTAATGTCGAATTCGTCACGACGATTTGGAAATAACATGATGAAAAAATGTCTCAACAAGCGCAAGATTCCAGCCGGAGTTTAATCCGCGAATCTAGAAGTGGGACGAGGAAGTTGAACCAGCGACTCATCTCGGGCGTTCGTAATCCAATTAGAAGACCGGAAATTCATTGTTTTCGTAGCGTTTTCTCATTCGGTATTCGCGCGATGGCGTCCTTGTGAACAAAGCCTCGCGTATTCTTGCCTCTCTTATCGTTTCCTCTCGCGGATATCGAGATCAGTAAATCTGCCCGATTGAACCGAAGATTATCTCGATGGACGTATTTATACAAGCGCGGAATAAAATGAAGAAGAAAATGGGAATGTCGTCTGGGTGCAGATTTGAAACGGTCGACGTGCACGTGGGGAACTAAATCCATAAGTCCGTCGACCCCTGAACGTGCGTGTATGGTATTACGAGATGGAAGAACCCAGTGGCGAGCTCCCTTTATGGATTTTCGATCCGTTATCTCAATTTTTCTTTCCTCACCTTTTTGCACGTCTTGCTTGTTCCCCTGCGGAGCCTAACTGGTGCCATTAAGCGTCTGCGTTGAGACGAGTCGAAGAATCGCGCGCGGTAGCCAAGGACTTGAAACTCGAAATAATGAATCCGATCAATCGTCTTTGTTTGATTGATGAATTGAGACGAACCGAGATCAAACTTCGGCGGCAGGCATTTGGCGATAGTTACGGACTATTGATCCGCGAAGATTCCGACCGAGCTTCACCAGTCAACCGTTACTTTGATCGAGCAAAAGAACCAACGAAAAATCCACCATTCACGAGTCTAGACTCTCGCCAGTCGTCATTTTTTCATCTCCCTCTTACCTCACCACGCTCGCGCCGCGGTCGGGGACTCTTTTTCAGCCAACTCTATCCGGACTTTGATGGCCGTGAACGTCGACTGGAACTATAGAATTCACGGTTTTAAAACGCCCAGGGATTCGAGAAAAACCGTCCAACTGTTCAACGTTCAATTCTCCTCTCAAGATTTCATTGCGTTACCACTATTTCTGAAACGGAAATTCAAAATTCCAACGAAATGACAGCTTTCGATAGTATACTGAGGAGAAAATTGTAGGAATTTTTCGGATCGCACCGAGATGACCGAAAACGCATAGCAAAAAGTTGCGATCGTTGCTAGAAAATAGTTCGCGAGTGCAGCAAGGCTTGAAACGAGCGAAAGAAACAATTTTGCGCGACGCGTTCGTCAGCTCTGCTCATTCGTCGCGTCGGTGCTCAATACTCGCAGTGAAAGATGAAGAAAAAGAAGGCGAGAGAGCGAGAAGCAAAGGAGAGAAAATGGGAGCCGAGTGACGAAGCTGCGGAGAGATGCAGTGGCGATTCCTCGTTTTTATGATAATCACCGTCCGCAGCGGCGTGCATAAACGACGACAGATCTTTCGTTCCGCATAATACACCGCAAACATGAGACGAGAGATATTAACTTTGAATGACTTGCCTCAATCGTCCGCTGTCCGTTCCCGCAGCATCCGCGTAACAATGTTACGATCGAAGAGTAAAAAAGAATTGAAAAATGTAACGATCGCATGACGTTGATTAATTGAGTGGCGGTTATGGTGTTACTCAATTATCTCGCATTGTTTATTTAATTTGTTCCGACAGGAGGATTTCACGTTGACAAAACCGCTGCTTGGCTAACCGCGCGGAGAGCGTGAAGTAATTAGCAAATTCACAGAACGAGAGAGAAAGCAACGTCCGCGTGTCTATAAAGGCAGTCGTCCCTCATCGCTGCATAGCTCTACGCAAGGCTTTTTCCAATCGATCTCCGCGGGCGATTCTCTCGCGGACACGCCATCGGAGCGTGTTTTGATCGCTGAACTTTTGAAAGCCCATCAAGGTCGCACAACCCACTTCCATTTCGATCCTCTTTCTCGCTCTTTTTTTTCAGTTTTCTTTATTATCGAATGGTTTTCTCTCGAGACTTGACGTTTTTTCGCTCCTCGAACGGGGTCCAGAACCAAATTCTGTAGTTTCGATATCGCCATGGACAGTGATGGGTTGTTCAGGACTTTGGAACGCCAAATACTTTGCACGAGCGATAAAAAACGTCGAGGGAACTCGAACGAGCGCAAGCTTCGCGAATCGATGATACTCCGAAAGAAAAGATTGCGCGTGACTCGGCATAACAACGGATCGTTGGAAAACATTTCCTCACCGAGTTCTCGATCTCTCGCGATCTCAACGGAGAATCGACTTTATGCATTCTACGACAAAGAATGTCGCGATCGATCGTCCATTATCGGGATTATAAAACGTGAAAAAGTCCATTCGACCACTGTAAAACTCATCCCGTATCGTGACCCACTGACACACTGCGAGAGAAAAATTAACGCTTCGGCTTTTCAAATATTTTAGCTCTCCGCTTCGTTGAACGGTATTTTTGAATTTGGAAGAACTGCGCTGATCGGTGCCAAAGAAGGCGTATTTTTACTGACGCAATAATTCGAGTTTCTTTTTCTTTCAGCGCGAGCCTAAGAAAATGCACTCGAAGAGTTTTTAAAGCTGCGAATGATATTAAGAGTAACAGGGATAATAACGATTCTAGAAATGATCCCGAGCAACTCTGGTGAATCATTCGCATAATTTATGCGAATTGAAAGTGCCGAGGAGAAAAAAGAGTATCTCGAAACTCGATCGGAATAGGGGGAAGAGGAATGAAGTCGGGCTTGAAATTTCAAGGATTCATCTCGCTTTCTTTGCAAGCATAATTCGTCGAATCGCGCCATGGCTAATGAGGCTTTTCGGGAGCAACTTTGAATCCTCGTTGCTAAATTCATTGTCAGTTTGTAATCCAGTACGAAATTTCGAAACGGATAAGCGAGTGGTGAAGCGACGTAAAAGAATTTCGTCTGGTCTACACACTTTCACCGATTTCGAAGCGGGCTTTTTTCCGTGTACGTGAGATTTCGAATCGAGCAAACGATAACTGTTATGGCGACTTCATGGCAGTGAATTCCCCGACTGTGAGGAGGCTCGCTCCTTCCAAGTTTCAACTTCACCGAGCTGCAACGCGCCTTTTATTTGAGTACAATGCGAGAGGAAAGTTCCGAGGCAATAATCCGGATGGAATCGTTCACCTTGAACCCATGAACTGTCAGACTTCGTTACGAAACTCAATGATATTCGATGAGTTATCGTAAATACGAGTCGATACAGGCACGTAGGTGTCAGTACATTACGTATACGCAGAAATTTCCGTTATGAAAAATATCGATCCGGTTAGGCTTAATGAAAGACCTTGAGTAACGGTTCTTGCATTACTCACTTTTCACGCTTCGAGCCAACAGTTTTATAACGCTTTTATGCGTCTGTCATTTCGCGAGAGTGAATTTCATCTTCGCAGAATCTCTTTTCACCGCGTCCCCATTGCGCTCGTTCTGACGTCATTGGAAACGATTAAATCTTCGATTTCTTTTCGTCCAATCAATTTCCTCACAAGCATACATGATTCCCAGTATTTTTATCTCGGTCGCCTCTCGTATGTGACAGACGCATGGAAACGACGAGAGCGGATACCAGCTGCGCGAAGAGCGAATACCTCGAGATTTTTTTATTTCCGAGATCGCTGGACTATGAACCCGACACCTCTCTGTTAATGCACCGGATTTCCGGTTAAATGTTTCCCCGCAATTCTCTGTCATAGAACAAATCCACGGAGCACGCTGCTCCGCAATCCGCAACGAATCAGTTATGAGAATAAACCTCGATTTTAACCACCTTAAATCAACATTTCCGAACAGTTAAAACAACGCTTCGTATCAAACACTTTGTCTCGACGTTTTTGTACAATGACGTTTGCAAACCACGTTTAACTCTCAAAATAGTCAGGCAAATATTTATTTTCGCCATGTACACATAAAGACCAGAGAATAGTTAAACCAACCAAATGGCTTCGTAAAATACCTCGAATGCAATGTTTGGTTAAATATTTATTTCGTGACATTAAAGAAAAATCTCGATTCAACTAAATCCGAGGCAACGAAATTCCTCCAGATGATTAAATGAGCGTCTTTGTTCAATGAATTTCTGAATAATTCATGCAGTTGATCGATTTTTTAGGTGAACGATATTTTTTTGCAAAGTATTCTACAAAGTTTTGCTTCTTTTCCATATTGACTTTCGATTCATTCGATAATTTATACATTTTTTTTCTCATTCACAGATGGCGTGGCTCGGTTTACAAATTGATTTGGCGCGAACTACTGGCTTATCTATTTTTTTATTACGTCATCAACATAACGTATCGATATGTCCTCAACGACGAGCAACAGAGGTGAGTTTCGAGTCTGCTCATGGTATTTCGAATTTGAATTTTTTTCATCATTGACTACGCATCAACGAACATTATTTGATTATCGCGAGTGATGAATTTCTCCGATGATTAATGAGAGTACGACGCGGTTGGAACGTGACTTTTTCTTTGTCCAACGTACACGAGGCGAAGGCGGCCTTGACTTTGTTGAAACAGTACCGCGAGAGCGAGTCTTATCAATATAGTCGAAAAGTTTATTGGCCAGGGCAATCGAACTCGGGCACCACCACCACGTCGGAGGAATAAAAGTAAAAAATAGCTTCTCGCGATTGCTCCTTAAACGCGATTAACCGACACGTGAGAGTGCAACCTTGGCCGATCGGCCGACACACTTCGAGGCTCGTTGATACTCTTACAGAGATGCAATCATGAAAATAACAAAAAAACGTACGCACGCGAATTCGGTCCTGTCGCGACGAAGAAACTTCGGAGCAAATTTTCCATGCTGCTCCATCCTCAAAATTAGAAGAACGAAAAATTTTCGCGATTAACATTCGACAGGGTTTCAACTATTTAGCTTTCAAATTATCTCTGAAAACGTATACTCGAAGCCACCTTCAAACAAATATCTCAGAAACGATCTTCCTTCGCCATTCTTAAGTTTCGTTAGCCTGCGAGTGCGGCGTGGAAAAAAAATAAAAATCTTTTAAGAGGATAGCCTGTCAGTTGAGTTTGAGATACGAGAGAAGAAAAAATGGAAGAATATAATCCCGAGTGCTCGAAGCCAACGAAATGCATAGAGCCAGTCAAGGAATTAAAAAGAAACTCGCGCGAGAGCTCGAAGCTTGTGCTCGAAAGAAGCAGCGGATGGGTGGACCATTCGTCTCGGGTTAAATTTAGGACCTTCCAGCCGGTTTAGGGCCCTGGCAATCTTTTGCAACGTACTTTTCGCAGCTGGACATCTCCCCAAAGTCAGTAATGAATTGAAAATGTGTTCGCTCTTCTTCGACAAAAAACATTCGAAAAAAGTTTTTTCAAGTGAGTATTTCTTCTGGCGAATTGTAAATTTTTTAGTAGCCAGAATCACGGGAAATGCTCCGAAAAAATGGAACATTCGACGAGTCGGAGCAACATTTTTCGAGCGGGCCTTGATCTACTTGAAAAATAATAATAATAATAATAATAATAGGAAAACAAAGTTACGAGCTGCAGTAAGCATAATTTTATGCGAAGAGCACGCAACGTCAAACAGCCCCGAAGAGAACTCAAATATTTGAAATACTTTCTAGTGGCTTCGCTTCCTCTTTTTTAATCGATGCATCATTCGCCCGGAGCCTTGAGCCACTTTTGTCAAACAGTTTAGCCACAGATTGTATGAATACGAAAAAGTAGAGAAAAAAGCGATTCCTCGAAATTAACACACGCAAGAAAATTTCGTCGGGAATTCGAGGGAGGTGACAACACCGCGCATAAATCCTGATTTTCTGTCCATCTGTTCCAGGATATTCGAGAAGATTCGTTACTACTTTGGCAATTCGAGTGAATCGATACCGATGTCCTTCGTGCTGGGATTCTACGTGAGCCTCGTCGTTAAAAGATGGTGGGAGCAATACAAATTATTGCCATGGCCCGACAATCTTGCACTCTTCATCAGCGCAGCGATTCCCGGAAACGTGAGTGTGTATTAAAAGACATTTTTATCGAAAAAATTCATCTACTTTATTCGCCAGCGCAGCTCTCGTCGAGCTCGCCGGAAACTCCAGAATTTCTGTGCTTTGTTACGAGATTTATTCCAAGAAAGATCGTTTCGAAAATGCACGTGATTAGAAGAAAAAAGGAAGTGAAACGATCGAATAAATTTTTATCGAATCTTCGGCTTTCCAGTAGCATCAATTAAGGATCATTAATCTCCTTTGCCAGCTTTGTAATTGAAAGCAAGAGGAAAGAAGGAGGAGCGCGAGGACGGTTGGGGGGGGAGATAAACGAGAAATTGTAGTGGTAAGAACTGCCTTGGCACAGATTTTCGTGGACATCATTTTTTATCCACTAATCGTCGGAGCACTTGCGTCTTACCAAGTACGAACACTCTCAGCTCTAATTGGCGAACAATGTTCGGAGGCATTTTCGATGAAAGATTAATAGTTTGAGAAAATGAATGAACGGCTCGAGGCCCTCGACCAGGCGAGCTCGGAGTCATTGATTTCGAGAGAATAAGTGATATCTTGAGGGTTCCTCGAGCGACCGTTGACACGGAAATTGAGCTCGAAATGTGCGTTTAAAAAATGGAAAATTCGCGATCGAAGGAACAGGAGATGTTTGACCTCGCTAGCTGAGAATTTTCTCGAGGTCGATAGCCTCTCACTCGTCCTGTTTCTCGTCCCGGAGTCCACTCGGGATGTAAGCTGCATTGGAAATAAAAAGAAGTAGAACCTGAAGACACCGCAGCGAGGGCCGGACGAGAAACGACCGCGAATATCCTTTGTCTCGCCCCGCGCGCGTCTCCGTCGCCAATGAGCGGAGGAACACCGCTCCGATCGGGATTACTCGGTTTGTCCATCTCCGATCTTTTTCCACCGGTTCGAAGCCACTGGAGGGATTAAACGCGAGAAATCTTTCTTGGGGTTGCGAGTCGAAATATTCTTGACAGCCAGCAGTCGATTCGTGGACGAAAAAAACCCCGGCAAAAAGGATCTAAAAAACAAATGAAATTCCAAATTGTCCGCGATCGATTTCCAGTATCTCGAACCCCTCGCAAACATCTCAACATTTTTTTCGCCACCGACCGTCCACAACTGGAATCCAGATTTTCGAAAAATCGTTATTTCACTTATAATTGTGATAAAAGTCGCTCACATTTTCTCCGTGTTAATTCTCACTTGCTTTCGTTGCCGCGTTGCATTTGGAAGTTGGCAAATTGACGGTTATACCGTATCTTCGTAATAATATGCGTATTAATAGAGTCTGCAACGAGAACAGCGTCTAAACGATTGGAGGATCGTTAAGAGTTACGCAAGCGCACGGTTACTGATACGCTCACACATGCATGCGCCTTAACACGAATACGTCAGCTGTTTCGCTTCTTCTAGTTTGTATACGCCGCTGAATATAGTTTGAGTGTATACTTTACTTTCGTTTCATGATATTTCTGTAACGAACACCCCGGGCTGCGGATACACATTAACGGTGTACTTTGCACGGCCATTTTTTCCTCCTTATCGGAGGAGAGGGAGAGAGAAAAAACTGAGGAAATTGATAATTCAAGTGGATTGCGCAGAATTTCCTAGACGCGATGAAAAATATCGATATGCAAATGGGTAAAGCGGCAATTTTTTTTTCCTTAAACGCGCGTTTCAATCGCGAGTCATCACTTTCGACTCGTTTCCGCATCGGGCATAACGATTGGAAACGAGACGGAGGCAATTCGTCAGTTTCGTTGGGATGCCAAAGACAGCAAGTCTCTTCTCGAATTAAGGGGACGCGCGAATTGGACTTTTCGCAGAAATCACTAATACCATATGGCTGCCGAGCGAGGAGAATTTATTTTTCATGCTTTGCCATTCAACACGTTCACGAGACTCTCGTCGCTTCGCGCGGCGGCGCGATGTCCGTCGCGTTGCACTTCGTGCGAAACGAACACGCGCCTTCCTCGTGGACTTTCCTGTGGCGAAAGGGAAAGGAGAGAGACGAGCTCGCGCGCGAGACAACGATTAATTCTTGACAGGAAAGCTTTTAGAAGCTCGCGGACAATCCTTTTCTTCTGATTCGACCGATGACGAGGCCTCCAGGCTCGAATTACATGGGGAAATCGATCGAGCACTGAAACCTGGGAAATTTTGTTGTGTTGAAACTCTGGATAATCCAGTGGGGAGAAAAAAAAAAGTGCAATTACATCGCTTGAAAAAATCTGAAACAAAGCCAAGATCTGAGAAAGGGAAAGTGGTGCTCATCGCTCTCGTGCTCTCCGAGGATCGAACGTGTCTCGAATTTTCTTTCGATTTAGTTGAAATCGAATTTTCTTGCCGATAGAACGAGCGATCGCGACGAGCGTCGTCAGATTCGTTGTTTTTTGTCTCTTTCGTCAGTTCGTATGTCGCTCGTCGAAAGGGAAATTTTCACGCAGACTCGTTCTTCACAGCTCAACGGCGTTTCGTTTAGTATGGAAAAGAGTGTCCACTCTCGGTTTCTGTTTCGCCTGTTTTTCTACGTGCTCAATCTACTTTATCAATATTTTATCCGCCCACAATTCAATCCCGTTGATTCCCTCACAAGCAAACATCAAATTTTTCGTTTCTCTGTTGCAGGATGAGAGAGGCCGCCTCATGAGACGAAACATCGTGAGGTACGCCGTTCTCGCGTACGTCATTACCCTCCAAAGAATTTCGTTGAGGGTCAAGAGACGTTTTCCGACGCTTCAGCACATCGTCGACGTTGGTGAGTCGAGAGCAACATTTTTTTTCCCCGTCACCGAAGCAATCGCCAACGTTATTTTTCGCAGGCAAAATCTTCACGAAACCCCTCATTTTCATGAATTTAAACGAAAATTTTTGTGGAAAATCAAACCGAAGATCGAAGGTCAAAAAGAATTTCCTGGCATCGATCATCGTCGTCGTTATCCGAGCGCAAATAAAGCAATTTTTCGCTCGCATTAATCGCGCAACCTTCCTCGCAGTTTATCAAAAGTTTTTCCTTCCAACGATACGACGAAAGATGGAATTTAACAGCACTGAAAACCCGGAATCATTGATCACTTCCGTCGGATCGCGGAGTACCAAAATTCCCGCGATTCTTTGAGTTTCATCGTGTGCGTTCACGATCCGTAGTTTGGCCGTTCATAAATCCTCTGATTCGATGTCTCCTCGTGTCTCTCGAAGCTCGAGGTCCGTCTATTGAGAAATGCTCGTCACGAACGTAGCCGTGAACGCAGCAGCGCGTCCCATCTTTCTCGTTAACGCGGCTGAGACTCGGCACTGTTTGCTCGTCATACCGAGCGTTGAAGTTCCCTCTCGCACTTCGCCTCCCCTGGACATACAGCGAGGCATCTAACGCCAGCCTTATACAGCAAATGATCTGGTCTTACGTCGGCGTTTACGTGACCATTGGGTACTTTTCTTCTCGGCCCCGGGAAAGTTTTATAAGCGAGTTGAGATGAGAAGCGCAGAGAATAAGGGAAAGAGTTGGATTCGCGTTGCTCGAGAATTCCAAGACACAGGGTCAGAAGAAACGGAGCGTCTCGCGCAGCTCGTAGGGACGGGACGCTTCGCACATGCATTTTCCATGAGACGCATTCCGGTCTCGATTTTCGTGTCTCTCTCGATCTCGTGTCCAGGCGCGCGCTTAAAATCGATCCTGTCAGCGACGCGGACACCGATTCTACGAGATTTAATGCGGATCGCGGCGAAGAAATTTTATGAAATATACATGTGGAATGCCTCTGTGGAATGCGGAATAAGATTTATGATGCAATACGTGCGTCGAGGGTAGATCGATCAAGGCAAAAAGTCTAACAATGTTATTTTCGTATCACTGATTTTTCTGGTGCGATTATTTGATAATTTAACTGCGGCTAAAATTCTTGCGGATGTGAGTGATTCGGTGCTGGAATATCACGCAATTTTTTCCGCCAATTCATCGACTGATCGGGGCCCGATTCGTTCAGGAGTTTTCTACATTTCGATAAGAATTTAACGAAGCATGCAAGTGGATCGAAGAAAAAAGGAAAAATGTGAAACACCGTGGCTCAAAACGTGACGGCGCCATCAATAATGCAGCTTCGATTGACTCGTAACAACATAATTTATTATATTTATGGGAACATGAGGAAGAGAAAAGAAAAACAAAGCCGAACGTTGCGAGACAAACGAGCTTGAAAACGCGATACTCGCGTGTGGCGACGAAACGAATCGTCGCATCGAGCTATTTGTTACTTTTTGTTGGAACATTTGGAAGCCGAAAAAAATTGAAGAAAATATGACGAGCGAAGATGTTTCTTTAGTGGGACGCTTGAAAAAAATGAGCCAATGACTTCGTCGGTTTGAACTCTGCTGACGCGAGTTGCTCAAAGATTCATTCAGCCATTGAAACGCTGTCAGGCAGCCAAAGGAAAACTGATTGAAAAATATTACGGGACCCGATCGTTTGCTCTCGTTTTCTTCATAAAAAAACATCACAAAAGTTTATTCGCTCGCAGGGGAGAAAACAGACACGAGAAGCACGTAAAGTGTGCGATGGCGCCGGCGCCATCGGGAACCTCCTTTTTCCCTACGAGCCTCTCCTCGCCGTACTTAGTTTCCTATTTCATTTTGTTTCACAGCATCTTCGAGGCTCGAACTATCTCCGTTGAGGAGCGCTCGCTTCGGCTCATAAAGAGCGCGAGTATCGATGAAAAAGAGTGAATTGTAAAAAAGCAAAAGATCCTGGGACAGGAATCTATTCCCGGACTCGAATTCCTGTTTATCGCAACAATAATTATACATCGGTGATGGATAAAACGTTTTATAAATAATAAACGAGTAATTCTTGTTCCGGGCGTGCATGTTAAAACCGCTCTCACCTTCCTCCCTCTCGCACATCCGCATCGGGCGCCTTCTTCTCTCTCTTAAATATTATTCGCGCCTCGTTAGACACGTCTAATATTATTTTATTCTCGTGGTCAGCGTTATTTAGCTCGTCTAAAAACGTAATTCATCATTTTCTCAAACGGCAGCAGCAGCCCGGGCGAGAGAGAGAGAGAGAGAGAGACACGGTCGATCTATTCCTGGAATCCAGTTTATCAAATAGCATCCGATAATAATCAATAATAATTACACGCGAGTTATAAACGACACGCGTTCCTTGGACAGCTTCGAACCAATCGACGCTCGCAGTTTCTATTTGCCACGTTTCCCCCCCCCCCTTTTTTTATTCTCAGTTTTTCGTACGTCCCATCTCGTTTTGTGGCGTGCTTCTCCTGCTTCGCTACTTTTTCCAAGTCGAAATATAGCGGTTTATTTTTCTTTGAACCCGCCATTATAACCGTATCACACTTATCTATCGCTGGCCACCTGTTTATCAAATACTTGCGATAATAATCGACGATAATTATCGAGCTACGTGTTACCTGAGCCTTTAAAATTTCTTCTTAGACTCGACTTTTCTCTTTCATCCTTTTTCTACTTATTTCCCTCCGCTCGTTCGTCCTCATTGTTTTTCCCAGTTTATTGTGCTAACTTCGTAACTATTTATCGAGGCTTACATTCGAGAGCCTCAAATCCTGAGAAACGATAAAACTCGAATTTGGGCCAAATCGTTCATTCTTTTGCTCATTTTTTCTCGGGGCGATCGGTACTCGGACGAGGCGTGGCCTGCGAAACCGTGTCCGTTCTTCGACACAGATAATATCGCTAATTACTAATTATTCTCGATTTTCACTCATTCGTACCGATTTCCATGTCACTGACTTTCGTTTGGATTTTTTTTGTTACTGTATTTCTTCTCGCTCCGAGGTTTTATCGACGTCGATATTATTTATCAATTAGCGAGCATCAATCATTCTCGATTTTTATTGGGAATGATATTCAAAGAAAATAGTTGACGAATCGAGCCGGGAAAATTGAAATTCAGATGAAATCTAATTCAAATATAATGACCGATGATTACGCAGCGCATTAATTGGGAAGAAAAGCTTCTCGTCGTGTCCTGAGCAATTTAACTCCAGCACGTTCTCGCCTGCAGTTTCATAGAACATCCGACGAGCCCGTCGTCCACGCATCTACTCGGCATATCGAGAGGCTCCTTTTCCATTTGTAAACTGCCACTTGTGCTTGGACATGCTCTGCACTTTCGTGCTAGTGGTAAAAGAGACTTCAAAACGTTTTCCCGACGTGTGTAATCAACAATTTTCTCACTGGCGCCAGTCGCTTTTCTTCTCTTTGATTTTTCTCTCTCATCTCAGTCGTCACGTACACGCACGCTTACAAAAAATGAAATATGTACCCCAAGTTCCTGTGATTCGGATTTAAGGTAGATCATGCCCGAAGGATCGTGTATTTTATGGGTCTCTAAATTGGGTCAATTAAAGATATTATCACTCTAAATTAATGTGATAGCATTTCATTCGTCCCTGGCTAAAATACTATAGTTTTTTATGTAAATAATCGCTTTAGAGAGCGCCAAGGGAAATGGATCAAAAAAAAAGTTTTAATAAAAAGACAGAAGGCTACGACAGGAAATAAGCAAATGTGAGGTTATAAGAGTGCTCGTTACCAGTTTCGTTCAATCTTTGAGGTAATATATCTTTATTACTAGTAAGACAATCATCTTGAATTTTTTCTCAAACCTTCATTGTATACTTCACTGTTATTGGGTACGTTTTTCATAAACTTCGTAAGAAGCGTTCATTCGTTATATGGAAAGATAAACGATTTTTTACCCCGAGTCCCTATAATCCTGTGTATTTTTCTCCATATTTAAGCAATTTTGATATGCGCGTCAGTCCATTCAAACTCAGAGTGAGTTTCAAGACTTTCTTAAGAAAATCATTTCGTGCATAAACTACCTAGAAAATTCTTAAAATTATTTGATTTTGATTATATTATGATTCGATAAAAAATTGACATTCTGAAGTACCGACCTCGTCTAAAGTGATTTGAGATCAAGTTTTCGTTTGGACTTTAAAAATTCATTGTGCCGCTTTGCGTTGAAAAAATGTTTATTTTTCTTTAAAGCAGAAATATTTTTTCTGCGCTTTTAGAATCCATGCGAAGTCCTCCCATTAGTGGTCGCTCATATTTCTGAAGGTCAACACTATTTCACGATTTCTTATCCCCTTGCAAATCTCAACATTGCCTACGACAATTTCTCGAGTCTTTTTTCCTCTCTCTCTTTTTAACGTCGTAGCAGTTTGACGAAAACAATAAAAATGTATCCAGCGTACGCGTGATATTTTAATTGCTTCGATAGTGGGAAGTCGGAATGATAAAATGTTCCAAGAAGGCGAAAGACAATCGTCAGAGAACGCACGGAAAATTGCGTTAGACGAAAAAATCAATAAAACGATCGAAGGTTGAGCGAGATTCTGTCGTAATAATTCGCACCAAGTTTTACCAAGTGGGTGAACGAAGGTTTGCCAAGTATCGTGCGTCGTGTTCGCATGTATGCGTGTCTGTTTAAAACTAAGTCCACGCGATATGAACCAATGTCGCGTCGAAGAATCGGAACGTCCTTAACCGATTATTCTTATCCGCAAACGTGCGACGGTCTTTAACAGCGCCATTTTTCTTGCAATGTCAGTGTGCTTTAGAAAGAACGAGGTAAAACGAAATAATCATTTCCCCACAAGAAAATAGTATTCGCGATAAGATATTTCCTCATATTTTAATGGAACAAGAGCGAGCAAAAATCTCGAAACTCCGCGGCCAAGTCTCTGACGTCAAGAAAAGAGAATAAAAATTCTCATAATTATACGAATAAAAAAGATGGAGAAATTTCAACGATATTCATCAATGCATACGAGATACGGAAGAAATCTTGACGAGTGAAAAATAAGCAGGAAACGACCATCACAAATTGGCATAAAGATTACGCCATTCGGTGCTACAACACAGTCGCATTCACTATTTTTTCACCTCGCCAGTTCCGTCGTGCTGGGGAAAATCTTGTTCGCAGGAAACAAACGTTTATCGGCATGATTTGACCCAAGAATATCACGAATTAAAGCTACTGAGAAGTTTCTCGAATGTGCGATGATCATAAAATCCTGAAAATTCTCGGCTCGAACGCTCTCCGCGTCGAAGCTTTGAACTCTCACTTCGAACAAGTTCGTTTAATCGTTTAATTTTCAGTCTTTCCCAAACCGAGAAACCTTCGGGAAAATTCTTTCGTTCCTTCGCCCCAAAAAACTCGATTTCAAAACAGATTGAGCGTCAGGAAATCGAAAAAAATCATTCGGGGGCTTAGAAAAATGGAATCCGTCGACAGTTTTTTCTGAAAAATGTTGTTATTGTCGATCAAACGCCGAGGAGACTCGATGCACTTTAAATTTTTTCGATTCTGACGAGAGATCCGGAGTTATCTCCGCGGCGCTTCGGTAATAATCGTCGGTACTTTGGACGCGTCACGCCACGCGCATCGCTCGTTCTTTCGTACGTCCCGTTCCACGATTCCATATCCTGTATCCTATATTTAGCTCAAACATTGCGCCGGGAGAGTAGTTTCACCGCGATTACCGCGATCGGCGGCGCAGGCACTCCCGTTGCGACTATACATTTATATACGAATCCATAAACAAGAAAGTAATTACGAGGATCGGTTTTTCACGCTTATTTGTGAGTACTCGGCTCGTCCGAACGGACGATCGATCTGCATCGGACGTGCGAGAGCATCTCGCGCGATGAAAAGCTCTATTTTCCGTCATTAAATCCCGAGCGAGTGGCGCCTCGGAGGATTTTCGCAGGCAGGCGAACAAGAAGAGAGAAAACTGTGAAAAAATGCTCGCTCAGAAATCGAGCGCTGGATCTCGGCTGTTCTGGAGATTCCATCTGCCTTGAGCGAGACGTTGAGGATCGAGGGAGACGAGTCTGAGACCAAGTTTTTCAACTAGGACAATGAGGCAGTGGCTTTAAAGGCAGGGGATGATCGACAGTCCGTTATCCGCGGGGACGAGTGAAAATGCGCGGGGTTCGTATCGGCTTTGAGCGGAGAATCCGCGGCGTGGAAACGACCTTGAGGAAGGTCGAATAATCGAGCATCGACGCGTGATCGTATGCGGAGGAACGAAATGTGGGATCTTTCGATTTTGGTGACGATAAATTTAGAGGAAACGGGAAACTTCGGTAGCTCCATCGACGGTCACGAACGTGAGGTTCAACGTAAACGAGAATCCTCGGGCGAATTTCGTCATTTTTTTCATCAAATTTATTCGCTTGAGCGTTGATTTGAATTGAAAAAACGATGATCGAAGCCAGTCGATAGGGAATCAATTTGGTGGATTATTTTCACTTGCACTCTCAAGTTCCTCGCGCCGTATCGTAACGCTTTGCAAGCAGCACGTTCGGCCACAGGTAAACGCGCTTGGTTAATTTTCTCCTTTTGGCAGCACCAAACGAGCCATTCTTTCTTATTGACAATCCGTTCGCATCCATGGAAGAAGCACGCTCGTATTTTTTTCCACGCGCGATTCTAATTACGCGCCGATGTTTCCTAATCAGCGTGTACTGGTTTCACCGCCGTGGCGCCGAACACCATCGCCCGTGGCTCTGTGTAAAAGCGACATTAGGACACGTCAAGATTCTCAATTGTTTTTCATCCCACGAGGAAAATAGTTTTTTACAATTTCGCGACCATCGATTTCCGTCATTGCAATCCCATTTCTACAAAAAAAAAAAAAAAACGTTGAAAAACGATTACCAAAGCCAGCGTTATTGAATTCGCTTGTCCAATCGAAAAATCTCATCGTTCCTTCAGTTCTCGGATGAAAAAATCGCCAAACGAATCCAGTTGATTTATGACCTTTGACTCTTTCATTATTTTTTTCACAACATCATTTTCACCCAACATTTTAACGATTGTCTGACCAAAGCGAGCCTCATCCACTGGCTGTCGAGGCTCGATGTTGCAAGGATATTTTAAAAGAGCATCGTGAAGTTTTTGTTCATGCTCAAAAACCCTCGACCAACGAACCTACCTTTGTTCGGCTCAACTCGTTTTCTCTCCCTCGAACTTTATGGCCCAACGGGCCAGACGACCAGTGACTTGGTCATGTTTGACCCACACTCAGCCGTAAATATATTCACACCATTTTAAAGCTCGTATACATAGATTTGAACCGTTCTCTCTGCTGCCACAAAGAGAATGCTCGAGGCGCGGCAGTTACTGCTTCAGACGGACGCGTGAGACTGGTTTTCTTCAGCAATGATGACATTTTTTCATCGTTGCTAAGAAAATACTTAAAGAGTGTTGTGATTTCGTACATTTTTTCAAAAATTCAAATCCATCGATTTTTCTTCTTCGTTTCAAACAAACTCTCAATTCACTTTCTTAATTCCAGTTATTTTGTTGCTTTGAGAAAAATTCATTAAACAAAAACGCTGTTTCGATTGGACCATAAAATAGTGAATCCTACGAAATTAGGTGAACCATCAGATAAAAATGTTGGAACGGTTACCTTCGAGTCTAACGAACCGGAAATTAGGCGCACCAACGAATAGTGTTTTTGAACGTGTTCCATTCGTTTTAAGCATTTCTATCAATGCTGCAATTCTTCTCTTACCATCGACGATCTCATGAATTTTCAATCCTACGATATTTCGACATTTTTTTGCTATTATTATAGCCAGAGTCGTTACAATTGTTCACAATTAGGTCAAAAATTTGGTTTTGTGGAGTTTGAGAGTAAAATTTCAATAAATCCGTGCACTTCATCAAAGAATTTGAAAACGTTAAGGAGGGGGGAGGGGATGTGGCTGAAGTTTCCAACGTTGGACTTCAACGAAATTGGGAAAAAAAACTTTCTGATTCACCTCTTTTTTATTTCATGAATCACTTCGTGAGGTCACAAAAGAAAGACATGCCAAGTTTGATCGAAAAATTCACCTCTTTTTCATAGTCTATTGCCTTCGAAAATTTTTTTTTTCGGTCATTACAATTTTGTCTCATTCGACTCAGAATCGCGTGAAACATGTTTTCAACCCATCGTGGGAGGTCATTTTTTGAATACTGAAATTTTCGAAAATTTCGAAATTTTTGAATTTTGGAATTTTTTCTAAGTCTATTGCCTTCGAAATTTTTTTTTTTTTCGGTCATTACAACTTTGTCTCATTCGACTCAGAATCGCGTGAAATATGTTTCGAACCCATCGTGGGAGGTCATTTTTTCGATTTTTGCGATTTTCGAAAAAATTCGAAATTTTTGAATTTTGGAATTTTTTCTAAGTCTATTGCCTTCGAAATTTTTTTTTTTTTTCGGTCATTACAACTTTGTCTCATTCGACTCAGAATCGCGTGAAATATGTTTCAAACCCATCGTGGGAGGTCATTTTTTCGATTTTTGCGATTTTCGAAAAATTTCGAAATTTTTGAATTTTGGAATTTTTCCATAGTCTATTGCCTTCGAAATTTTTTTTTTTTTTCGGTCATTACAACTTTGTCTCATTCGACTCAGAATCGCGTGAAATATGTTTCAAACCCATCGTGGGAGGTCATTTTTTCGATTTTTGCGATTTTCGAAAAATTTCGAAATTTTTGAATTTTGGAATTTTTCCATAGTCTATTGCCTTCGAAATTTTTTTTTTTTTCGGTCATTACAACTTTGTCTCATTCGACTCAGAATCGCGTGAAATATGTTTCAAACCCATCGTGGGAGGTCATTTTTTCGATTTTTGCGATTTTCGAAAAATTTCGAAATTTTTGAATTTTGGAATTTTTCCATAGTCTATTGCCTTCGAAATTTTTTTTTTTTTTCGGTCATTACAACTTTGTCTCATTCGACTTAGAATCGCGTGAAATATGTTTCAAACCCATCGTGGGAGGTCATTTTTTCGATTTTTGTAATTTTCGAAAAATTTCGAAATTTTTGAATTTTGGAATTTTTCCATAGTCTATTGCCTTCGAAATTTTTTTTTTTTTTCGGTCATTACAACTTTGTCTCATTCGACTTAGAATCGCGTGAAATATGTTTCAAACCCATCGTGGGAGGTCATTTTTTCGATTTTTGTAATTTTCGAAAAATTTCGAAATTTTTGAATTTTGGAATTTTTTCTAAGTCTATTGCCTTCGAAATTTTTTTTTTTTCGGTCCATTACAACTTTGTCTCATTCGACTCAGAATCGCATGAAACATGTTTCGAACCCGTGGTGGGAGGTCATTTTTTCGATTTTTGCGATTTTCGAAAAAATTCGAAATTTTTGAATTTTGGAATTTTTTCTAAGTCTATTGCCTTCGAAATTTTTTTTTTTTTTCGGTCATTACAACTTTGTCTCATTCGACTCAGAATCGCGTGAAATATGTTTCAAACCCATCGTGGGAGGTCATTTTTTCGATTTTTGCGATTTTCGAAAAATTTCGAAATTTTTGAATTTTGGAATTTTTCCATAGTCTATTGCCTTCGAAATTTTTTTTTTTTTTCGGTCATTACAACTTTGTCTCATTCGACTCAGAATCGCGTGAAATATGTTTCAAACCCATCGTGGGAGGTCATTTTTTCGATTTTTGCGATTTTCGAAAAATTTCGAAATTTTTGAATTTTGGAATTTTTCCATAGTCTATTGCCTTCGAAATTTTTTTTTTTTTCGGTCATTACAACTTTGTCTCATTCGACTCAGAATCGCGTGAAATATGTTTCAAACCCATCGTGGGAGGTCATTTTTTCGATTTTTGCGATTTTCGAAAAATTTCGAAATTTTTGAATTTTGGAATTTTTCCATAGTCTATTGCCTTCGAAATTTTTTTTTTTTTTCGGTCATTACAACTTTGTCTCATTCGACTTAGAATCGCGTGAAATATGTTTCAAACCCATCGTGGGAGGTCATTTTTTCGATTTTTGTAATTTTCGAAAAATTTCGAAATTTTTGAATTTTGGAATTTTTCCATAGTCTATTGCCTTCGAAATTTTTTTTTTTTTTCGGTCATTACAACTTTGTCTCATTCGACTTAGAATCGCGTGAAATATGTTTCAAACCCATCGTGGGAGGTCATTTTTTCGATTTTTGTAATTTTCGAAAAATTTCGAAATTTTTGAATTTTGGAATTTTTTCTAAGTCTATTGCCTTCGAAATTTTTTTTTTTTCGGTCCATTACAACTTTGTCTCATTCGACTCAGAATCGCATGAAACATGTTTCGAACCCGTGGTGGGAGGTCATTTTTTCGATTTTTGAATGAGGGTGTTCCGGAACGAGTTTGTCGACCAAACTTGGCATGTCTTCCTTTTCTGACCTCACGAAGTGATTCGTGAAATAAAAAAGAGGTGAATCGAAATTTTTTTTCCAATTTCGTTGAAGTCCAACGTTGGAAACTTCAGCGACATGGGGGGGGGGGACACGAGTCCACGTAACATGTTTCGTGAATGTTGGTGCTGTAAGACGGAGGAGAATAATAACGAGTCCAGGACGTGCGGATAAGTGGCGAGGATCAGAATCGCCGAGAAGTCCGCAGCTCAGTTTCGTTCTTTTTTTTTTTTTATTTCGCCGAGGGATTGGCGTTCGTTTTTTGATGCTTTACGAACGACCTTGGCTCGCGCGGGCAAGGATTCTCCGGGTGCCTTGAACTCGAGTGTACAGCTCTCGTGGCGCGGGCAGGTTCTGTCCCTGTCGACTGAAACGAGCGAGTGCGGCTGCCCGGATGCAGTGCGGATCGCGGCATCAAAGAGCATCGGCGAGAAGAGCACAACGTCGAAGATAAATTTTTAACGATCGCACGAATTTTCATCATTTTTTAACCGACTCTGTCTTCGTGCATAAATTTCACTTTTTATCGGCAGATAAATAACGAGAAAAAAGAACTCGGGGGCTGCTGGTAGTGGGAAGAAACGAAAGAGGGAAAGCAAGATGGAGAAAAGTGCGAGGAGCACTCGAGAGGAAAGCACTCAAAATAAATTATTTTCGTCGAATTCTTCGAACGATTCGACAGCTGATTCTTAGATATAACGATAACGCTTACGATACAATCCCACAATGAATTTCCATCGCACCGAGGCGAACGAGGAGTCGAAAAAGTATCACTCGGTCGTAACGGTAACGGTTCTCGCACTTTGTTTCTTCTTGCCAGCAGCTCGTCTCTCTCTCTCTCTCTCAGCGTGAACGAGCCTCGACACGACTCATCCATAGATCGAACCCCCATTTGAAGCGACAATTAACGGTCATTAGCGCCGCAGCTGTGTGTCACCAGAGTTTGCGAAACCAAAGCCCGCCAACGGATCCCACGAATGGACCATCTCCACGTCCAGAATCCACAAGAACTTTTCAAATCCGTGGAATATTTTGTCGCCGAATAACCGCATGCGATGATCAACACAAACGACCCAGGAGCATTGACCACCGGGGATTTTACCAGACGCGTTTGCCAATGCGTCATCAATTACATCGTCTACGTGGGAAATGTGCGAATAACGCGAAACCCAAGACCTACATTTATGCTGTGTTTGCCCATCGCCAGGGAAATACCTCGTCCGAACGATTTCGTCTTGCGTTACGCAAATTTCGTACGAGTCGCGAGCGCGAAGGAGTCATCGATCAAAAATTTGCATACGATTGTGCCAATCGTGAGGCAATTTATTTATTTATTTATTTTTTAAGCACTGCAAGACGATTACGTTGCTTCATTTATTCATCTTGTCCCTCGTTCTTCAATTTCTTTTATCATTTTTATCATTTATGAGTATTTTTCAAGCTTTCGAGATCTCTAACGGCAGTTATGCACTCCGACAGTTTTTGTTTCTTCCACGTGAGGCTTGTTTTTCTTTTTATTTATTTAATTTATTTATCATTATTCTCATTTCATATTAACGGCCTGCCTAATGATTTAGTGGGCATCGCTAAAAACTCTTGACTCACTTTCATGAGCGATAAAACCGAACTTTCATCTCGTTCGCATATGCTCGTTTCGTTTCCGGGGCATCCTGGTGCCGGCATTGAAACTCACTGCTGTGACGACGTTTCTTTAAAACATGGGAATAAAGTTCTTCGAAAGTAAAAATTCGGAGAAGGAGAATGTAGATTTGAAAAATTTCGTGTAAGTTTTTGTTTGTTGAAAATCTTGAACAAGCTCGAGAACTCGTGATCGAAGTGATCGTTTGATTGAAATATCGAATGTCTCTCGGAGTCGTTTCTATATTTCATGAGCGCATGTAGCACTGCACTCACGTTTGTTTACGAGGTCGTATAAGCCGATGGCGCATCACCGCAATTATCCAAAGCACGTCGCAGCATCCTCGCGCCGTGGTGCTCGAAGCGACGGAGCGATAAATTAAATCGGAGACTGCAAAGTCGTCGCTTATCGGATCGCGTCGACTCGGTCATTTGGCTAATCGATAACATTCGTCATGTCAATACATTTGACGATTTCTTCACAATATTTAGCACGCGCGAAATTCAATGTCTCGGAAAGTGCGAAGAAAATATTCGCTTATTCGAGAATTTGTTGATGGACATTTTTTCCTGGAATGAATCATGCATTTTTATACACGTTTTTTTATCCGCTGCCGATTAACCGGATAAATATTTTGAGAAAAATGAATATTGAATCTTCACAGATCTTCGCTCGTCAGAGAGAAAGAGAGAGAGAGCGATGAATTCTAATGCTGAGGGTACTAAAAAGAAAAAAAACACAGATTTTATCATTTATTAGCCACGGAGACGAGCTCCTGAAGATTTTTACTCGTTTACGGAAATATTACGGAATTCGTTCGATTACGAATGTCGTATAATCGACAGCGAAAATTATGTAGGACTTTTTTGACGTTTCGTCCGGCCAGGATCATTGTGGCCTGCGACAGGATCGTGGGAAATCGAATGACTCGAGCATTCAATCAATGAATTCAGTGACGATTCTTCATCGGGTTGATCCTGACCGTTTTGAGTAGGGATTCGTAATTTTTTAGATCAAATTCCCCAAGCGAAAGTCTCCAGCTTCCGGCGGTATTGGCAAACTCACATTATTGCACTTTTCCGGTGGTTTGGTGATGTTGAAATTTTTCCCTTCGTTTTCAGACCAATAAAAGTTTGCCTTTCGTCCATTTAATTCATGTCATTTTCTCTGACCAACGTTGGAACCAAAAAAGGTTTCCATGAGCTCCCGAAAATTCTGGTTTAGCAATAAATTTTTCCAGCTGAATTTTCGCTGGGAAAAAGTAGAAGATTGAACGTTTTCCGAGGATTTTAACGAGCGAGAACTCGTCGCTTCGTCCCATTTATTTTAAAACGACTTTAAAAAATTCTGGATTTTTCAAAGAAAACAACAAAATTCCTTAAAGTATTTGATTCCCCCTCGTAAGAATCCCCTTAATTTTTCCATTTTCTTTCCTTCCAGGTCTCATGATGGAATCAGAAAAAAAAATCTTCGAAATGATGAACAAAAAAGCAGCAATGTCGAAGTACTGGATGCCGCTTGTTTGGGCGACGAATATAATAAATCGAGCGAGAAAAGAGTCCTTGATAACGAGCGATCAAGTTGTTCAGACGTTGCTCGTTGAGCTCAGTGACATCCGGAAGAGGTTAGGTGCACTAATCGGTTACGACACTGTTTGCGTTCCTCTTGTTTACACGCAGGTGAGTAACCTAATATTTTCCACACATATATTCAACGATTATCCCGCCATTATCATCACTCCGGTCTCTATTATTATTTATTATTGTTATGTCGCTGTTTTCCCGACATCTGCGTCATTGCGGTATAAAATAAGTACGAATAAAGCGGACGCAGCGACGAGCTGATTGAAAGAAAAAAAAATGTTCGACTTTTTTTCATTTTCGAGTAACTTTGACTGTTTTTTCATTGTTTTTTCCCAATTTTTTATCCTTCCGCCTCGTCATTTTATCTTTCGATTAATCTCCCATGTGAGATCATTGAAAAAACGTAAATCTCAGAGGAATTGCGAGTTTAATTTATTACAG
Source organism: Venturia canescens (assembly GCF_019457755.1). Lineage (NCBI taxonomy): Eukaryota > Metazoa > Arthropoda > Insecta > Hymenoptera > Ichneumonidae > Venturia > Venturia canescens. Next base: position 12,339,877 of record NC_057430.1, read on the forward strand.
ATAAAAATCTTATTTGTGGTTTTTAAAATGAAGTGTTCGCATTAGAAGAAGCGTAACTTAATCGTAATTGGCAGTGCGCGCTCTTCCGTTTTTCCTACTTCGACTAGATCCCCATTGTAGTAGCTTCTCAAGCTTTCTGACGTCTTCATCGACATCTCGGTCCACTCGTTGTTATAGCACGTAGTAAAATAATTGCACGTTTCTCATCTGGAGAGCATTCGTTTGTTTTATAACCTTCCTTTTTTTCTAATTCCTTTTCGTATTTGACTCCTAAAACACGCAGTTCGTGTACACGCGACGTAATTACCGTCGCTTCGGAGCGCGTCGAAAAAACGTTTTTTTCACCAAATTTTTTCATTACAGTAATAAATACCATTACACGCTCGTTAATTCTATTTCAATAACTTTACGAGGAGCGAACACTCTTTCGCAAATTTCTTGGTGTCAGATACCGAATTCAGGAATTCGTTACTATGCAAAATTCCATTTTATCGCCTTTTTTTAACGGTGCGCTTCCAGAAACCGATAACGATTCATGCAAAGGAGAAAAAAGTGCACGGCGAGCCAATAAAATAAGTCGATTTTCATTTTTATGGAAAACTCACGGCTATCTTCAGTTCTCTGAATCACAATTTTTTCTACTGAAACCAAGATTAGTCCATCATACTGAAACAGATTCATTTTGAAAAATTTAAGGATAAAAAAAGAAAATCATCGTCAAACGCTGATTCCCCTACTTTCAGGTTCATTATATTTTATTCCCATATATACCAACATCCGGAATCGCGTTCGTTTTTGACACGAGGCTCGTTCGTAAGGAATCCTTGTTCACGCGAGAAGTTTCGTTCGCTAGTTCTCCGAGCAATTAGACAATTCTTTCTCTCTATTTCTGCTGCCTCTTTCTTCCTCTCGCCGCATAATTCCTCCGCGGAGTGCTCGTGAGTTGTGCAACGCTAATTATTCACAAGTGCAACTTCCCTAATAGAGGGGTCCTCCTGTTATTATTATTATTGTTATTATGACGATTTTCAGTGGCGCCAAGGAGTCGGAAAAAATGCTACAAGAGCTAATTTTTCTCTTTTTTTTATCTGACATTTTGTTGAAGAAGAGCCTGCAGAAGATTCAAGTAATTTAAGCGCTCAGGCATGTACGTGATTATTAAGATCATTAGAACGGTTGTGGGAATGAAATTTCTTGGAATAATACAAAAATTGATTTTCCAATACATTTTCTTCGTGACTCGATTCGTATTTTTTTTTTTTTCACGACGCTTTACAACAACTAATTTCCGGTCGATTTTTATTTCCTGTACTCTCATTTCAGCAAGCACGGTTCGCTGCTCCTCGTCGTTTGCTAAATATTTATATTGACGTCTCAATAAACGAGACACGAGCGCGATTATCGATTGCACGACCACGTACTCGTGCTCCGTCAATTAACTCACTCGCTTAATTCACTCACTTAATTTTACTTGAATAATTATGCATCTGCGCACACTTTTCGCGTGTTGTTTTGTCTCGACGAGAATATTTGGTGGTTCCTCCCAGGAATTTATTTGCTTCGTTTATAATTCGCGTCCTCGTACGCATTTATCTTCTTGATTCGAATCAGGAAAAAAATACCAGCAGCGACAAAGAACCTCGAGAAATTTCCTCGATCCACGTGCCAAAAAACCGGATTCGCGTTGGAGTATAAAAAAATGTCGTTCATCAAATTCAGATCCATTTTGCTCGCCACGCGAATGCAGACAATCGATCGATCGCTTTGACGCGAAATTCATCGATCAGAGCTCTTTACGCAACGAAATCGCCTGTTTCTATATTTACGGGGAATCGCAGCGTTGGGAAAACCGCGCGGGTTTCCTGGCCGACCTTCCCCACGATCGCGAGGTAACGTCCGAGGCGAGATGAGACCTTGATACACATTTTTTGTTTCCTCGAACAGCGCGAGGGAAGCGCACTCTCACTTATTCCTCTTACACAATGATCGTGGGTAGATGAGGTCGAAAAGTGAAAAAAAATAGACTCGATTAAAAATGATTGGCGCAGACTCGTCTGCTTCATTTCGTTCCGCCTGAATCGGCTTTCTTCGTAAAGTCGAACTTTACGTAAGGAAACAAAAAGCAGCGAAGAAGGAAGGGGAGGGAGCTGCAGCAACGAAATCTCGTCTCGCCTCTGCCGCGTTTGAAGGCGAATTTAAAACCGCGATTTATTCGCTGCAACACACGGAGAAAGTTCCAGTTTTTGTTCACAATATGTGCAAAAAAACGGTTCGCGGGAAGGAAAAAATTGCGTAGGCGGAATATTTGTCGTGCGTGTAGCTCATAGATGTGGAAGGTGCTCGCTACGAGCTCGTGAGCATTCGCCAGCATCGCCTTATTGTTCCAGAGAGACGTTACGAGAGCCTCGCGAGATCGGATTTTTCGATGCTCCGCACGGATTTACATCGCTTCGTATCCCCATGTACATACATTATGTTTAAATTAAATGGCGATCACTTTCCAGCTCTTACGTACTTAACAACATTACGTTAAATATGATCGAGAGACTTTCTATTATCCCCCGGCTCGCACAGCTGTGAAGCCGAGCTAAAATATCGACGATTCAAAAATCTGTGCGTTCATTTTTTGTTTCCAGGTCGTTACGTTATCGCTGTATGCGTACTTCTTCTCGGCTCTGCTCGGCAGACAATTCGTTGAGCGTCCACCGAACGGAGTACCATCCGGAAAATACGAAGAGCCTGACATGTATTTTCCAGTCTTCACAACCCTGCAGGTTGATATTTTATTGCATTTGAAAAATTGTGTCAATTTTTCCTAATCTCATTTCATCAATTTTTCGACAGTTTTGCTTTTACGTTGGTTGGCTGAAAGTCGCGGAAGTGCTGATCAACCCTTTCGGCGAGGACGACGACGACATAGAACTGAATTGGCTGATCGATCGTCACATCAAGGTGGAGACCGATTTTGCTATGTTTTCAGGGCCAATCGTCCTTATTTTATTTTGCTAAATTTAAAATCAATTCGAATTCGTTTTTTCTCCAGGCTGGGTACATGATCGTCGACGAAATGCACGAAGAACATCCCGAGCTTCTCAAAGACCAATACTGGGACGAAGTCATCCCGAAGGATTTGCCTTACACGGTCGCAAGCGAGCAGTATCGGAAAGAAGAGCCGAAGGGATCGGCTGAACATTACAAAGTCAAGGAGAGCGATTCTCTGTACGCGAACGTCATTCTTGGCAATCATCACAATCACAGCCAGCATAGAAAGACGCACCAGGACGACATGTACGCCGATTACGTAAGTTTCGGTTCACTAGATGAGCAGAGAAATATAAATTGTCGATAGAAATTTGACGTTGGATTATCGCAGTGAATTTTGCAGTGAATTCTTGTTCTCTCAGAAACGAAAAATCCTTCTAATTGACACGAGTAATCGGAGAATAATTCAAGCTCCATTTCCAGGAAAGCGTCGACACGCCGCTGGTGGAGCGACGAAAAAATTGGCTGCAACGTCAAATAACGCGAATGGGCTCAGTCCGAAGTTCCTCGACGACTTACAGCAGCGGGGGAGGTTTTTTTGCGAGGAATCGTCACAACAGTGTTTACAGCAGTCCTGAAACGGGTGGTTTGCCGCAGACGAATAACATGAACCCGAAGATGTCGCTGTACGATCGTCTCGTCGGTCGGAAGAGCGTGAGGAGCCAGAGGATGGGTCGTCAAGGTGAGAGCCAAAAATCCCATTTCAAAGGACGAAACGGAGATAATTTCTTCACCGCAAATAACTTAACGGACCGGGAAAATGAGCGATTCGATTGAAAATTCGCGTGAATCGATAGAATTACAAAATAACGGGAACCCTGTGAAGGTGCGCTGGAATTGTGATGAAAGGTGAGGCGTTCTCGGGAAGTGCGACCGACACTTTCGTTCAAGGGCGTCGATCAAAGTTCGCGAGAATCTCGCAGTAGCGAGAAATTTTCTCATGCACGTGCATTCGACGGAGATGATCCGATCGTCGGTCGTCTTACGTAACACATTCGTGAATAATTTTACCGGGAAGTCGTAAATGCCGCGAGAAGAATCGTGTCCGAGGGAATCATCTGCGTCCATTAAATCTGTACGTTTTAATGATCGCTTGGATGATTTCGATGGAACAAAAGGAAGAGAGAGAGAAAGAGAGAGAGAGAGAATCGTTGGTACATAAATGAAGGAAAAAATGGGCATGAGATCGATAAATAATTCCTAATTTCTCTGTTTAATTTATCGAGAGTGAAAAGCCGAAGGAAACACGAGTTGATAGTTTGCTCCTTTCGATAATTTCAGGTACAATGACGAAGCTGCAATCAGTGCCGGTGTCGTTGAAAAACCGTCCGCGTATCCCGACACCGGACGTGACCAAAGAGGTTGTGGATCGTGAGCAGAGGCTCGCGCTTTCAGCCAGCAACGCGGCGAGCATCGGAGCCGGTGTCGTTGGCGTGATACCAGCGAACGGTCATTATCCGACGGAGCTTCCGGTGGTGCAGGTGGTGCTGTCGCCCATAGCGGAGTCAGAAGTTGCACCGAATTCAGGAAAGGGTGGAACAGCGGCCCTGGCGCAAGCGGTATTGTCGCCGACGTTGACGGGTGCAGGCTTGGTGACGCCGATGACGTTGACGCCGGTGACGATGAGCCAGCTGACGCATTTGGGATTGGTCACAACGACGTCCTCCTCGATGCCGAGGATAAACGTCCAGCCGTTGAGCGGGCTGCAGGCGACCTTGACAGAGGTGAACAGCAGCGAGGAGGAAGGATCGGGTGGGAGCGCGAGCGCGAGCAGTCGAAGCGAAAGCGTCGCCGGCCACGAAGAACGAAGGACGCCCCTCATCGGGGAACGCACGAGCCTACCGGGCAGCCAAAACTCCACACCGACCTTCGATAACTATAACGATCGCTCGCCCATTCTTATGAGCCCTGAAAAACTCAACGGCTACGCCATCAAGCCGAGCACCACGCAGGAAAAAGAACGCGCCAATGCCGAAGCTCGAGCTCGACGATCGGCTTCCCTCCCTGGACCACCGGTCATGATGCAGGTTCGCGAAGATCGAAGCATGTCTCTCCCACACGCAGGCTCTCTTCCAAACCGCGACGAGCTAACGGTCGGGACGCAAAGCACCCAAACCAATTCCAGTTACGATCCACTCGGACAACTTAATCACACCGAAGTCAGGCATCGAACCGGAAGCGTTGGGGTCGAAGCCGCGAAAACGAGACACCACGAACCACTCAGACGAATCAGCACTCCTGCTACCACCAACTCTTCCCTCTTCGCTGGCGCACCTGCCACTACCAATGTCCCTGGTAGCAAAAGAGGCGAAGTTTACGTCTGAACTCGTCGTTTTTCTTCCTCCCTTCTCCGACGGCTACTAGCACTGGGATCAACTTCAAAATCGATCAATTTTATCTCATTTCCATGTGCCCCTTTCCATCACATTTTTCTTTCGCAAATTCATTCGTTCCCGACTCAATTCACGATTGAACCATGTCAATTGACAAAAATAATTTTCCTCGTTACTGTCCGTTACGAATCATATTTACTTCTCGTCGTTCTGTTCCTTTGTCGAAGCTAATTATCCGTCCATTAGTGTGATTTTCATTCTGACGACTATCGAGTCTCTAAGAGCAGTGAGCGAGTCTTGAACGATGAAAGTTTGCGAATAATTTTACGTGCGTGTATGAGCGAACGCATCACATTGTAAATATTGTAATTTAAACGGTCGTGCCACTGCAAGGGCACTGTTGGATTCGTTATAATCGAATGGGAAACTCGACACTAAGTTGTAACGATAACATTACGGCGTTGAAACGATTTCAAAGATTTTTCCTGCTTTTAGTTTATTTCGAATAAAATATCGTTGTCCGTTGTGATAAGACGAAAAATCTTGGAAGATACTTCAACGCGATTTATCGACTCGATCTGTCCCTCGAGCGAATTATCATACAAATGAATAAATGAGTATAAAATACTGGAATTTCAGCTAGACAGAGACTCAGTTCACTTCGCAGTGATAAATTTACAAAGATATTTGTCCATTTTTTTAGTTCAAAGTAAAGGAAAATATGAAGGAAGATTAAGTCGAGCCTGAGATTTTCATGACGTCGACTACGGTTTATTCCCACTAAAATAACGAATATCATTCTCTTGGTTTTCAATGCCACTTTTATTTATTTATTATTTTGCGCGATTAGGCGGAGGCTCTTTTTTATACGACGTCAAGCGGGTTCGGAAGTTCGGAATACCGCGATTTCGGGCGGAATGACAAAAAAAATGATAAAAACGAAATGTTAGGATTGTTGATAAATCATTTAATTAATTTATAGTTTAGAAGACTCGAGGCCATTGACAACGCGCGTGTACAGAAACTTCGTATACATTATTATCATTATTATTATTGTTTATTCTTCTTTTCATTCGAGAAGCCATATTTGCCATTCTCGCATAACACTTGTATAAATATAGATTAAATGAAGAGCGTGGCAAGAGAGAAAGTCAAGTAATTCATGATGATTTATCTCCGAAAATGGTGCTTCGTATACGCCGTTTATAAGTTGAAGACAAAGCTGTTTGTTGTCGCGAGAAATCCGGCCTCCTTTTTATCGTATACAACAAATGATGTGCAATTTTTGTAAACGAGAAACAAAGGGCCTGAAAAAATGCTTATTTTTATATTATTTAACGACTATATTGATATCGTTTGTAATCCAAGGACGCACACATATCTCGCGGAGTGCTCGATGCTATTTTATTAAGCACGATTGCTCCTTATACCATAGTTATTTAATCGACAGTATTTGTACATAGGAACGAAAGATTTGCGCTGTAAATTTGAACTCTCGTGGTCGTTACGTACGTTTATCTCAATATTTTATATAATAATGAAAATATAGGTATACACTTGTTCGTATTAGAGATGAATTTTGAATAATAAATCAATTGAAACGAGTTGTGGCGAATTTAATGAATTTTTGAAAACTACTACTCGTCTGGATGTAGTACGCGTGGCTCAGCGTTTGTTCTCTCAACAAAATGCATCAACGCAAAGGTGACTTCCGTGCAATAGGTAGAACGATGAGGAAATTATGTTTACACCTCCGTCTTGTAGAATTTTAGTGATACTTAATGATTTTTCATCCTTTGCAATTTATTATCTGTCCAATAAACGGCTTAACATATTTTTTCGTGTTTATTTACTTGGAGGGAAAATTGAATGGGTTGTTTGAGTACGAAAGTCTGTGGGATCGATGAAATTTTTATGCAACCAAAACTCAAAATGCGCTCGATTCATTCCGAACAATATTTTTATGTTAATAAGAAATGATTTGGATGCTGCATCGATTACTGAAATCGTCCTAGTGACGAGTCTAGGAACGCTAATGTTTTTATTGGTTGCAGAAAATACATTTTTTCTTCAAATCGTTTGAAATGTCGAGCAAACGTGCTTCTTCGTTTGAACGAAATACTTCTTTAATCATTATTTTTCATAGTGGTTTATAATTGTTTGAAATAATTTTTTATCGAGGATTGCGTGACAGCATATTCATTACGGAATAATCTGAATCACTTATGAAACCAAGAAAATCATGTGAAATCGAATTCCCACGGAAATCCTTAAAGTCTCTAGCCACTATAAATCTTCCGTGGAATTGGGAAAACAATTTTCTATGAACTACGTTCAATGTTTGATTCAGCGAAGAGTAACTCAAACTCTCAGCATTTCTGCTTCATCTGGGAATATCTTTATCGCAGTTGGATAACTTTTATTTCGTTAATGCCCCAAAATTTTATTTTTAAATCGCTCCTGTAACGTCACAAGGCCTTGTTTATTATTTGAACTTTTATTTTTGAATTTTCTTTTCAGACTCGTTGCTCAACTTGGTTGAACATCACAAAATCAGTGCTTGGATTTAGAAAAAAAATGGAAGACCATGGCAAAGTGTGATTGTCGCGAAAAAAGAAATTGTAGCGAAAAAACGGCAGTTTTCGTATGAATATTCAACGAGACCAATCGTTCATCTCTTTCTACTAATCTTTCAATAGATAATTTTATTATAAAATTACGAATAATTGTATCATTTATATATTTTTTCACTTCACTGACATTCGCTCTAAATTTCATGTATACGAACCGACGAACGTGCCGGGAATCTAGATCAATTTTTAAAAATATTCAAACTGATTTTGAACACAAAAAGATTTCCGCTATCGTTGGAAAAACGGTCTTCGTAGAATAACCACGTCACGAGTTTCTTATATATTTCATCTGAAATGTGAATAATCGTGACGGAGGAGACCGATCGGTACTGTTCCGCGATGCCTCCCCAAGGTTATGAAGATTAAACATGCACGTGCAATTAAGATAAGAAGAATGTTTTATAAATAGCAGATTTAGACTATTCAATATTCACATTCTAGCACGTTATGACTGTGCATGAAAATACACGGGACTAAGATGACACGGCCATCGACATTGGCAGCCTGCATCCGAAAGCATCTCCGACATCAAAACTTTCGGAAAAGATGTTATCGCTGTAGTTGAAAGTGGTTTCCTCGTACGCCATCAAAATTGTGAGAGAGTGTGAAACGAAGTAGTTGCGGAAAAATGGAGAATCTGAAGAAGAAGAAACTCCAGAGTTAGTAATTACGTCATTAATTTAAAAATAATTTAGGAATAAAAAACTATTTAATAGTTAAAAGTATTATCGACAGTAAAAGATTAACAAACGTCAACTAAACTTCGTACGTTCAAAAATCAAAATCCGTTATCGATTCATTAGTTTTTTTATTCGTCGATCTCATAGATGAATTTATTTATTCAACTCGCCTCTATTCTACTCAACCAAGGTGAATCGATGCTCCCATTCATCGATCTATTTAACCCTACACCTCATGTGCCTTTTTTCATACCCTCAACCTCATGACCGGGGTTTGAATGCACCCCACTCTTTTTCTGCTTATAAATCCGGTCGTATGATGCTAAACTGACTTTATCCTACACCATTTTCTTCGTTTTTTTATAACGAAAAGAATGATGTATGATAAAACTAATTTCAATTGAATTTATATATTAAAAAATCCGTCGATAATCAGTCGATAATGTCGCTTGTTAGGACGGGAGCGTAGTTTGAAGTTCGCGTGGGGTGTGCTCACACCCCAGTCATGCGTTCTATGGTTAATTGGTTAAAAAATATCGTGCGCCACTTGAAAAAGACGATGATAATTTTTTGAACTTTTACCTCTTTAATTTTACAATTAACATTTCAAATATAATCTTGCAGGTACGATCCTTATAATTGTGCTATCGATCGGGTTCTTGTTGTTGCTGATCTTCACAATAAAAGTCATACGGGAGCTGCCGTTAAAAATGAACGAAACTCGTCGCAAATTATCCAAATCGAAAGACAAGGCTCATGAAGAATTGGCCGAATCTATTTCCTTACTACCCGAAAAGGTACCCTTTTAATGAAACTCGAAAACTTAAAAAATAATTATATTTTTCTTCCTTACTGGATCTAAAAACATCATAAATCAACCCTTGGTTGATCCATCAAAAATTCTCCCTCCTTTACACACGAAACTTGGCTTGATGAAATAATTCGTCAAAGCTTTTGAATAAGGAAGGAAAATATTTTTTCGGTTAAGCTATTCCTAGCTGTATCTGGCCCAAAATTAAAAGAAAGTATTTTCGATGGCCCTAAATTCGTGGATTGCTTAGAGATTAAGGAGTTTCGGTACAGAAGTCTAAATATTATGAAATTGATCAAATTTGGTGATAATGTTCTTCAACATCAAGTGCGAAAACACAATTTTTTTCAAAATTTTCTTCTACCTAGTTATCGAGTAATTATGCATTAAAGCAGATTTCTTATGCCCGGAATGTATACCTATACATATGAAAACGCTATGCTTATACACGTGAACTTTAGTGATCAATTACTCGATAATTGTGTAGTAGAAAAATCTTTAAAATATTGTATTGTCAAATTTGGCACTAAAGAATATGTTCACCTAATTTTATAAACTTCTGAACTTTTTGAAATTTTTTATGTTTTTGGCATGTTTTAGCATGGCAACATTGTATCGCCTGTACCGAAACTTCTTAATTATTTGTCAGCACAATGAATGAGAAAGAACAAGAAAAACGAAAACTATAGGGAATTGGTAGTCAAGATGCTAAAAAATTATGAAATACTAAGATGCTTAATGATCGAGTTATAAGATACACTTTTTCCATTCACAACTTAATAACTTTTCAGACAATCTAGGGGATTTCATCGAGGAACAAGGAGAAAAATTTCATCAAGATAAAATGGAAATGGAAAAACTTTATCAGGGCGGATGGAATAAACGTATGGCTGACTACTGCTGGACTTTGGAAAATTTTAAATTATAAGGGAACGTGGGGCAAAGTGGGCATCCTAAGCGATTAAGCTACATGTATCGGTTTACATATGGTCTTTCGTCTACTGTTTTGTCCAAAAACTGAATCCCCATGCTTGTTTTTCATATCCTTAAAAAAAAAAATTATGGGGCAAAGTGGGCACCTGTTCTGAGAAAAAATGCTCAAATAACAATTTAAACTAATTTTCACACATGTACAATCAAATTGGAAGAAATTTGTATTTAAAAAAAAAAAAAAATGTAAACGGGGCAAAGTGGGCACTTCGTTGCGAGGAAAAATTTTTATGCCCACTTTGCCCCTTTTTTTTATAATGAAATTTTGGAAAGAGGAAGTTATTAAAATTGTGAATGTTCGCGCTTACCTCCATTTGGCAAAACGCAACTCACATAGTAATCACCCGTTTCAAAATATGAATTGTACCTGTTCATGTGCGTAGTTGATTTGAAAATTAGTTTTAAAAATAAACATCATCCGCACTGTTCAAAATGTTACGAAATCACTGCATCGCGTCACCTGGAAAATATTGAAAGACAATGATAAACCAAACACTGCAAGGAGGAGAACGCAGCCTCGATCCAATCTCATTTTCGATTTTTGGCCATTACAAACATTTTTCCTTCCCTCATCAGAAACTTAGCTCTTAAATCTAAACATCTTTCTTTCACAGAAAAATATCTTTATCCCATTTCTTTCTTGACTATCTCGTACAAAAATTAATGAAAAAAAAAATTAACTCACTGGTGGCACACGAAATTTTCTTTTACAATAAAAGAAATCAACAAAATCGAGAAAACCGAAGAAGCCCGCTGAATTTTCGTCATCAGACGTTTCGTGCATTTTTTGCGAGGAGCTTTATTCCCAATCGATCGAAGATTGGATCTGCTGCATATCATGTCGGAAGTGGGCTCACATCCGTGTGCAGGTGTCGACGATGATGACGTCAGTTACCGATGCGATTTTTGTAATAAATACAAATAAAATAACCATTTCGTAAAATTACAAATTTTACAAAAAAGGTAAATTTTCAATTTTTATATTTAACACTTTCCAAGTTTCTCGTTTAATATCCCAAATTAATTGAGCAATTAACACATAAAAACTTGTAGAAGTGGTTATGGAACCAAAATCTGAGTTGAAAAAAAAATGTTAAAAATTATTTTTTTATTCATTTTTGGAAGTGCCCACTTTGCCCCGGGTGTCCACTTTGCCCCACATTCCCATAAATATAAAATTTTTGAGATAAGTGAGTTATAAAATCTCGACTGCGTAGTTTTTAGAAGTCGTGGGATTAAGAGATCATTTCGTTAAGAATAGGGCTCAAAATTTATTTATATTTATATGAGTTTTTTCAATAATTTTATTGATAAAGTAGTGTTTAAAAAAATTTTTTATCATAGGAAGCGCATAGATCCCACTATCATATGGGACTTTAATTTTTTTCACCGAACAAATTCCCTACAAATGGCGGCCACTTCAACTTCAAAAGTAAGAAGAAACCGAGTAAAAATACACGGCCCGTCTTAACTCGCTCTGCTTACAAAATTTTTCTCTGCAATACTTGACATCAAGACGCTGCCGCGTCTCTTGACGAAGTTTTAGCGGATTTATAAGCGTTTTTTGGCATTGAAACAAAGCCTTGATGTGTAGAATATATAAGAATATCATAATTGTATCAACGTCGCAAAAAATTGTTCTTTTTTCTGGACCTGTGTAATCGATTGTTATGAACAATGCAGAAAAAGAAAAAATAACGAGTCGTCTCACCTTATCTGAAAAAATTAATCAATTTTTTTCCCCGGAAGACTGCATCGGATTTTAGAGAAGAAATCTACTTTATCGACCAATAACGATTATCCGTTCCAACTTCCAGTAACAACCGCGAAAGACCGACAGGTCGAAAAAACCGTGAGAATCTTTGATTTCTAACACAACGAGAGGGTCGGTAAAGTAGACATTTCTAAGTGCATTGATGATACTCAATCGGTCAAGCATTCAAACATTTATTTCCTCAAATGAATTTCAAATTTTTCTGACGATGCTCTGTTGGAAAAAATAAATGGGAAATCTTCTTGCCCTCAATCCATTTTGGTCGGACGTATAATTGAATGTAAAACTGTGAAGATATTTATTAAAATTGCTAAACTATAAATCAGAGTTTTTCAAGTTCTGTGAATGGTCACAAAATTATACCAGAATTCATGTCATTGAAAAATGCAAGTCCGACTTGACTTACCCCACGCCAACGTCATCAAAATCACATTTTCAAATGTTGAAGAGAAGATGGGGGCCGAAGATCAAGCAATGGGGGAAATTAGTGTGTAAATTTTTTTTTATTCAAATGTCACAAATAATCGTGTGTTGAGGATTCCACACAGTTTTGTTAATTCGCAAATTAAGGAGTTGTCATGTACCTGTTCACAGGTGACGTCAGTTTGACCTTTTGGTCATATTTTCTCGTCCTTTTGCCTTGCCACGTTTTCTTTTATCAATCTTTCCAAAACGACCACTTTTATCACGTTAACTTTTTTTATCGTTCATTTTCCTCCATTACAATTACACTTTGCACAGTAAACACACAAGCAACGGCAGCTGTTGCAGCTTCTACGTTGCCAAACGTTTCAATTTATGGTCAAAGTGAAATCTTCAGATGTTTATCCAATAATAAAATTGTGTATTAAAAATAATAATCATCGCCCATCTACTTTAAGTTGTGAAATCGAAAGAGCGTACAACAGTTGCAATTCTGATGACAACAATATGGAAACTTGATCGTTTTCTCGAGTATTGAAGTGTTGAAGTATTCCAGAATTTTTCAAATCCTTGTTATATGATTTTCGTGGATTTCGAGTAAATGATTTTTTCTGATAAAAGAATTCGAGTGATGCGTTCATTTCTATCGGAATTCGTGAAATCAACAAAATGTACAATCTGCAAATAACTTTTTTGGCTTAAAAGAAACGAACTTGCAATTATTCAATTCGATAAAAATGACCTTGAAAGTAATTCTGCTGCATGAATAGAGATTTTAGAAAAATTATATTTCTAGAAAATCCCATGTGCAGCGATGTTTACCACTTGAAAAATGAAAAACATGAAAAACTAAAATTTCGGAGTCTCCTTTGAGAAGGCAAATAAAATTTGGCGAAAGCAGAAGAAATTCGAAACGCTTGTGCCGCTCGAATTGTTCGAGCAATCGTCGCTTCGACAGCGGCGTAGTGAAAAATCTAATTGCGAGAGCGCTGACGGGCGGAAGGTTTTCTTACTTTCCAGGACAAGGGAGTTGGCATTCTTGCGGAGGAAGTAGCGAAGAAGCAAAAGGGCTTCTGGACACAGAACAATAAATTATTATGCTTTTTACGGATAATCAGGGTGACGAGTTGGGTGGTTGGCGAGGCTCGTAGCCCCCGAGAGAATTTCTTATCTTGAGGAGCATGCGTTTGCACTTACAATCGGCAAACTTGGGTTGGGCCTCGTTCTCATCTGCCTTCGTACTCGGACCGATTCATATTAGCTTTGGTCTGAGGCTCGCTCTCCCCGTTGCTTCCTGCGATATCCAACTTGTGAATTCGAATCAGGAATACGCTCGTAAAAACGTGAGCAGGCAGAGACTCGCTCCATTCTTCACGTGTTTTTTCATTCGTTAAAAAAATAACGTTTCACGAATGACGCAATAATCAGAGAATCGGAGGAAAAAATGTCACTTTTATCGACGAAATCACAGAAGACGGCCACGATATTTCGTCCCACTGTCGAGAAAAATCCCGAAAAATCGTCTTCCCTGCTAAGGACGTGACACAGAACGACGACGTTAAACGCGCCGCGTGGGCGTGAGATAGAAAGCTGGCCAAAGAGGTTGAAGTTTTGTCGAATCGAACGAGTGAAAAGGAGGCGAAAGGAGAAGCGGCGAGACGGCGGAGGCAAAAGCGGGAGCGGCCAACTTCCGATCCGCAAACGTCTCTCACGATAAACTGACGTCTTCGTCCTCTCTCCTTTCTGAGCCCTCGACGGTACGTGTGTTCGTGCCGTCCAGCGGTGTGGTATTTGTGCACGAGTCTCTAAGCCCAACCCATGTGCGCAAATCGACTGACGAATAATGCTAAATTCATTCGGGGCGTATTTGGAATTCGATGACTCTCGTCTCGTCGTCAGAGAAGAAAGAAAAGCGAAAGTATGCAAGCAAAAAGTCAAAATACAAGAAAAGATGGCGAAATTCCTTTCGGAGTCTCCGGATCGGCTCGTTTTTTCCAAGTTTTACATTCCCCATTTTCCACAAAGAGAAAAACTTCGAACTCTGTTATTCCCACTCGCATGCCAACGACTATCGAGCCGACGATTTTGAGCGATAAATTTATTTGCGCCATAAGAATAAAATACATTTCTCAACGAGTGAAAATAATGTGGGTTGTCGCTGTTCTCGGCGAACACCTCTAACACAGCCGCAAACACGAGCGCGTTCGATTCCACGTGGAAATGCACGGAAAGTGCAACCAAAGCGGAAATAAATGAAACACGCTCCTTCGATACTTCTGTTCTCCCCCATTCTCGTTCTTCGTACCTGAAACAATATTCCAAAGCTCTTTGCAGAGGTTACAAGTGGAGGAACTTTAATGCACAGCTGTAATATTAGTCCGTGGGCGTGGGAATACGAGAAAAGCCTTTTGAGCGAATCTACTTGGCTTATGACTTACACTCTCAACGAGGTCGCAGACTCGTTTCTTTTTTTCTCCAATTATACAAAATAAATCTGTGGGAATCGAAGGTGTGAGCGTCGATAGCTCCGGGAAGGGTTCGATCGTCATTCGTTCATCGTGACTAATCGTCCCGGATAAGAGGCTGCTAAAAATTCGTTCGCGTAAGAGAGTCGACGGAGTGGGAATCTCGAATGGAGTAACAAAAGGAGGAAACGCGATGCAACGAAAATTGCGAAAGTCCAAAGTCAACGTAAATAATGGGAGAGTTTGATTAGACGTCTAATTAGCATAACGGTGAGCGTTGAAGCGTGAGTGGTGCGTGCCACGGTACAATTTATCAAGTGACACGCGACCGCGTGTGCTCTCCAGAGATGGGCGAGGATCGTGCTTGGCTCGATGCGAGAAAATATAACAAGATAAAATGCATACAATTTGTTACGTATATATACGACATCCGGGCACAATGCGCACGGTGAGTTGAGTCTGACGGAAGAAGAATGAGGGAAGGAGAGAAGAGCGTATAGACGAGTGTGAAAAGAAATGGTGGCGCGCTGTGTCTCCTCGGGGAGAGTGATCTTTGGTGAGCGTGGAATATAAACGCTTGAAGCACGCCCAACGATTCGTTTTGAGAAAGGGCTCGCACTTGGCCGCAAAAGGCCGCGGAGCCGGCTTAATTTGTTTCTTTAGAAATTGCGTCTCGTGCGCAAACCTCGCACAGAGAGGTAAAAAGAAAGGAGGAGCGAGGGCGGGAAGGGGCGGGGGAGGGGGAAGCAATCCCGCAAAAGCAATCGTTCCTCGTACCCCGCAGACTATTCTCGGTTTCGCGCTTCTTTTTTTTTTTCTCCACTCGCCTCCGTTTCTCCCTTTTTGCGTCCTTCAACCTTGGCGACTTTTTATCCCGCGCGAGCGAGGGCTCGCGGGAGGTTGCACGCGGAGCGAGACGATAAATATTATACGAGAGCTGGACACACTCGAACAATCGCGAGCGTTATGGTTCAACAAAGCAATTGTATCATTGCAGAGGAGAGTCGCCTCGCACCTCGTCCTTTGTAAAAGTCTCGTTCTCAGGAAAATAAACGAACGAATGTCCGCGTGGATGACGAGACGAAAGAATGGCTCCTTGCTCCAGTACGTTATCGTACGAGTGATCCGAGTGATCCCGCCGCGGTCAGTTGGCGCTCTCGTTCGGCCGGAAGAACGCCGAGGAATCTTATTTTTTTATCAAGTCGTACCGCGGGGGAGAAAACGCGCGACGGTACGCGCGTGGGACGGCAAGGCAACCTCAAAACATTACTGTCAACGTAAGTCTCGCTGGGACACACGGTAAAAAGGCAGAATCCACTGCGAGAGCGCACGAAGACGCGTCGAAGCGAGGAAATTATTGGCCTTTTTGGAAATGCGGAGCACCCAAAGACAACCACCGAAATAAATCGATGAGAGAGTGGCAAACGGAGAAGCCAATCTCCGGAATAGTTCGCGCGGGGTTCCAATGGCGAAAAACATTTTCTCCGATTCGCCACGCGCGCTCAAACGCACTCGGAGGCGCCCTGTAAATTAATCATGCTTAAATGTTGGAGGAATAAAAACCTGTTGAAATGCTCACATTTTAAATACGCAGGACGAGCGACACGGAGCAAGGCATTTCCGAGTGTGCATGGCTCGCTCAAATGACGCGACCTTAATCGCTCGTGGACGTCAGAGGCGTTGAGAGCGTGGACTGGTTGTCAAGGCACGACTCTTCCAAATGTTTCCTCGCTCTCCTCCCACCCGCAACACTTTTTATCCTTTTCTTTACCTCGAATTATTATTCGTCATATGTTTTAAAAGGCTTACATACGTCCAGCAGTGCTTAAAAGACGCTAAAAGAAAGACTCTATTTAGAAGAGGTGGCAATAGAAATTAATGAAAATCATTTTTCCACATTGTTTGATAGTATTTAAACTTTGTAAACAAATTTATTTCGTTTTTTTTTCAAAAATTACAAAATAAAAAATGACGTTTCTCGAAGCTCTGTGAAAAAAATTCTCCACGGTCTACGTCGTTTCTTCTTGAAATCTGCAAAACGTTAAAAGATTCTTGTAAAATAAAGTTGTAGTTATAAAATAAAGTCCTTCGAGCCGGATTTTTGAAATTTGAAAGATTAAGCAATTTACGGCAGTTTGAAAAAAAGTGTGCATTTCGTGTCATAAATGTCACGCTTTAATTACGTTCGTTACATTTTTTAATCACAGTATCAAAAATCCGACTCGACAGACTACAGAGAAAACAATTTCAAATATTTAAATATTTAAGCATCAAAAAATATAAAAAAAACTGTACGAGCTATCATGCAGACCGTTCCAGAAAAAGTAGTTTTGAGGAAAAAGGGCATTTAAAGGTTCAAGTGCGCATCAGGCAGTCACGTTTTCTACAAGACTTTTCGCAATCGACTTTCACAGAAAGGCGCCTAAAACTATAGAGAATAATAAAAAACCTGTAAGAAATCGATTTTTTGAAAATTTTGGACGTATTTAAGGCCTTGGTATTGAAACGTCGACACGCGTGCACGGGAGCGTAGCCGCCGATTACGGCTCCGCAAAGCTCATATGTGGTCTCGAATCCTGTCATAAAAAATATTGGGAGCCATGAGAGACGAGGCGTCCGGTAACTTCCGTCGATCACTCGCCCTTCGGGAGTCATAAGACAAGAAGGTGGCAACGGGATTGAAGTTGAGTAGACAGGCCGAGTAGCGTGCAATTAGGGAGGCGATACTGAGGCAAATGACGAGTGCGACTGAACTCACGCTTTGCCCAAAAGTCCTGAGGAATCGAGCCCAACTTTTTGTTCCGGTCTGTAGGATCCATGGATGCAAAAGAATGAAAGAGGAGCGCGGCGAGGGGCAAAAAGCAGGCTGACAACAAAAGAGAATAAGGCGTTTGAACAAAGAATTCGTACGGGTATCGAGCGGTAATTGACAGGCGGATCGAAGGATTTAAACAACAAAAGCTTCGATCGGCACGGGGCATCAGTGCTGCACACATATTATAACGAAGAGGCACGAAGGCTTCTCGCTCGGTCTCTCAAGGAAATCACGCCGGTGGAGCCATCAACGGATATCACGCAAGTCCGCTCCCGCTCGCCCCCAATCTCCGTTGTCACTCAGTACGCGGGCGAAGCTCGCTGCTGAGAGTAAAGCGCGCACAATGAGGCAAAAAATGGAGAAAAATGAGGGAAGGTTAGAGAAGGAGCGTCCGGAGGAGGAGCGCGTCGCGTTTTCATTCTTACGTAGAACATGCAACGCGGCGTGCGAGCAGGGTAGCCTCGCTCGCTCTCGAGGATCCAACGGTTAATGAACTGCGCGCAGACGCCGGTTCGCGAGTGCTTCAAGCCCCTCGCCTTGCACCATTGTCTCTATGGGATGCTGAGAGACGTAATTATTGCGTACGGCCAGGCGAGACCAGTCGGGGCAAGAGAGAAAGAGCGAAAACCTGACGATCCTGTGTGTGCAGCGTGCCGGGCGCGCGACGTTTCATTCACCGAAGAACGCGAGCGCGGCACTTTCTGTGTTCTCGGTTAAGCTATACGCGTCTATATAAATATAGATGAAGCGAGTGTACCTGTGCGAGGCGCGCCGACACTCTTCGGGCTCGCCATTATTACTATCGCTACTTACCGGTTGTAAATACGCGAGAGTTATGTACCGGAATCGCGGCAGCATTGATAGTACACAACCGCGACCAAGATCTATATTAGTATCAATGCTTTTGTACTCACCAGCGTATGCGCAATACGCGCGGCTATTTATGTTTTTATAGAAACGGAGCGCAATCGATGCGATTCTTCTACCGAGTCCCTCGCTCTTTTCATTAGCACGCTATAATTTTCAGCACCTACGGAGCCGCGAGTTTCAATCTCGTTGGAGAATCGAGCCTTTGATTCCTCAACGATTGCCTTTGAAACACGATTATTTATCAATGGATTCCTACTATGAGAGGTTATTTCCTCGCGATGCATTTACAAAAGCCGATGAAAAAAGGAACTTTATGGCGAGTGTAAAATACACGCGTGCGGCCAAGAGGGGCTCGATGGTGCGCTGTAATCTTGTTACGAGCGCACCAACACTTGTTAGCCATTAAATTATTGCGATGTGAACTCTTTCGTGGCTCATGGTGTATTAAATATACGATTATTACATTATTATTCAGCGATGCTCTCGTTTATAAAACGAGATTCTAGCAGAGCGTTCCCGATCCCCGGGCTCCCAAGACATTTATGCTCGATCCTATGCTCGAGAGAGAGAGAGAGAGAGAAAGAGAGAGAACGCTCTCGTCGAGTGCACGACGCCGAGCAACGGTGCTCCGCGCGGAGCCTCTTCTTCGCGAGCGCAAGTACGCTTCGCGGATAGACCAAGCGGTGTTTAGTGTGCGAGGATAAAGTACGAGGAGGCGCAGTAAACAAGGATGATCGAGGCAAGAAGGAAGCCTAGTAACAGAGTTTCGTGATAAAAGGAGGCCTCTCGCCGATCCAAGGGGCAGGTGCATCTCGTAAAGAGATCGAGAATTATCGAAAAAATAAGTTTTAAGGGCTAATGAAACTGGTGAAAAGTTCGAGGGATCGGGTAACGAAGCGAGAAAGCAGGGAAAATATTACAGCTCCGAGGAACACGAGCCTCGAGAGAAGGCCGCTTTTAGACGCGCAAAAGTTTGAGGCTCCAAGTTCGATTTAATATCGAACATAAAGCGCAAGGGCTCTCTGCTGGTGCGCCCCGCGCGGAGTTGACGAGGGGCCCTGGCCGGGCACCGGAGAGCGAATCGCGAGTGCGCGCGGACACGCCGTGAAAGCCGCGCGACCGCGCGCGACTCTCGAGGCCGCGCAGCGGTCGAGAGAGGAACTTCTCCTGGAGAAAGAGGAAAAAGAGGGAAAGAGGGGGAGGGAAGGAGTCCTCCGGAGAGCGCGGCGGCGCGGGAAGCGAGCTGAAGAGCGAGGAAGGCACGAGAGGAGGTTGGAAGAGCAGGAACTCTCTGCGCGAGCGGGCATCGCGCGCGCGAGTGGAGGAGAAACGAGAAGAGAAGATGGAGAGAATACCGGGCAGTCCCTCTCGACGCGCCGCACGGTAACCTACGTGCTTTTATTACCCGAGGATACACAGAGACGCGAGGATACTTCCTCGGGCCCCCTTCGGACCTGGACGTGTTACGTTAGGGAGTTGCCTCTGTTATACAGCATCGTCATCGTCCTCGTCATCGTCGTTTTGACATAACTCTCTTTTCCTTTCCCTCTCTCTCTCTCTCAGTCTCTCAGCCTCTTCCGTCCCGGAATCAACGTCAAATTCCACTTTTATTCACCACTCGTTTGTACGGGCGTGGGTGTGCGCGAGCGTCAGGTTGGGCCCCTGAAGACATCCCCGCGAGAAGATAAATAAACAGGAGACCGTCGTCTCGTTGCGCAATCGCAGGAGATTCGGGTTCCCCGCGGGGTTGCGGTGAGCGCGTTGTTCGGGAATCGACTCCCAAGGACTCGGGAGATTAGTGGACCCCGGAGATGGTCATTCGGTCACTGGACTCGCAGTTTCGCTCGGGTCGCTGCCACGCGTGCTGCTCCTTGCGGTCCATTCTCTTCGTGTGAAAAATACGAACACTTGGAAGAAAGAGGATTTAAATAAAGTGAAATATTTCGACGAATGCGCTGACTCGATGAGTGGATTCTAATGAAATTTTTCATAGCCCCGAGCAGAAGTAACGAAACCTGTTGGATCTGGGAACGCGAGAGCAAAAAGGCGTGATCGGTGCGCGGCTAGCCTGCGCCTGCTTTTCTCACGGTCTAGGTCGTCGCAATGAGAAAAGCAAGCTGCATGATGTATAATCGAGCCTCGGTGTGATCCGTGTTGGCGGTGGTGGTGCGGCTGCACCAGCGCGGCGTTGCACTTAACGAGATAGGCGTTCGATTCGACGCGGCTCGCTGTGGACGCCGCAATACACAGGACGATCGAACGATCCATATAATACTCATAAAATCACTATCGATCATCACTCGGGAGGCGAGCAGCGGAGTTGTTGGCCAGCGAAAGAGAGTTGATGACTCTTGGGGGAGTGATTCGTTCGAGAAAATTTACGATCGTCGTTTCCACTCGGAGTGTGCGTGCGTGCGCGCGCGCGCCCGCGTGTGTGTGTGTGTGTTTCGAGTAATAAACCGAAGCAAACCGAGCGATATTGTATTCGAGCAAACGGACAAAAAGGGAGGATTCCGAGGCTCGGTAAAATTTTCGTTTTCTCTTAATCACTCTCGCTCGCACCTCCGTGGCAGCACGGCTCCTTGAAAGTATGAAATAAAAGCTTTGATCCAATGGGATTCGTGGCCAAAGGCGGCTGAACAATCTCGCGTAATCATCGCGATTCGTGCAGCATCCTCAGTGCAATCCTATCGAAGAGAGCAGAACGGAGCGGACGCGAATAGACGAAGAACTTTAGAGAGCAGGGAAAAGGAGGAGGATCAACGAAAACAAAACACATTAAAATATTATCTGGCAAAGTGTTGTGATCCATCAAAGTCCAAGGTTCAGGGTAATATAATATAAACCCGATCCTCGTGGGCACGCGAGAGAGGAGAAGCGAGGAGCGCTTCTTCAAGAAAGAAGGTTCGATCGAGTTTGCCGATCTCGTTTTCACGATCCGACCGTAAAGGCTGCACTTCGGCGCCTTGTGAGTCTGCGGACCAGCGAGAAACGAGGAGACCAAGAGGAGCGAGAATAAGGCGACTGGCTGAAGAAGCAGGAGGAGAAGAAGCAACGCGGACCAACAAGAAGACCGAGAAGCACGAGGAAAAATAAGAAGAAGAGCTCCCATCCTCTGGGCTGCTCGGTGTGCAAGTTCGACGTGATCCGTTATAAGGTTAGAGGCTGTGCCAGGCCACAGGGCGCAGGCCGAGAGAGGTCCAGCGAGAACGGAGCCAGCACGAGAGTGCTACGAGGCAAGGACTAAAAGAGGCGCAACAACGCTACACGTCTATGGCAGACACACACACACACACATTTATAAAGACATATAATTCGAGTGTGTATAAGAACAAGAGCGAGAGAAGGTTAGAAACATGAGATCGTACGAACGAGACAAGAGAATAGCGAACTCATTTATCCGTTCGCCATTATTAACGATAGAAGCCGAAGGAGCATAGTGAGATCGGTGTTCGCCTTCCCATCAACCTTCTGCACTGTGAAACTTGGCCCTGGAACTCGCATTGCCTCTCGTGCGCTTTGTATACTCACACAACGGTGGTACACGCGCATAGGGAGCCATGTTAGAAGCGGCAGGTAGTTGATTTTGCCGCGGAAAGAGCGAGTCAGCGATTTAATCATTGGAGAAATAGTTTAGCGGTGCGCAAGCTCGAAGAGCGAGGGATGACGATTCTCGCTCGGGGGCGAGCACTCGCGATGAAAAATAGTGAAAAACGGTGACGAACTGAGAGCCTCTGAATACGCGGAAAATGTGCGAATCGTCGTTGCCGTTGTCGTCGATCATAGCGAATAATCGATCAATGCGAGGATCCCCAGCAGTTCGAGAAAGAGCGAGCTGAACACGGACACTGTGAACCTCGTAAAAGGAGGAGTTTTAAAAGCGAATAAGAAACTCTAAAATGGAGGACTTTGTGCGCAGGGCACCGAGGACCGAGAATCAGTGGTACTCAACTTCATTGACAACTTCGAGATTCTCTAATGCCGAGAAGGGGGAGGGCAAAAATGGCGAAGGACTCGCCGGCAGTTTGGGGAGCGGTGCATTTCAATTTATACGAAATCGTGGCAGCGTTCGTCGGCAGCTCAAACGGGAAGCGAGCAATCGGTAAGTCGCTTGGTAAACTTCGATACTCGGGGCTATAAAACGAAGTGAATCTTTTTGTTCGTTTCTCTGTCTCACTCCTTTTTTAAGGAAGCTCGTGAGCATTAAATTCCGAAGGAAAATGTAATATTCTTTTAGGCTCTTTTTTTCTCTTTGCGAGACCGCGAATTGCAATAAGCTTCCATAAATATGGGTGTGTATGTGTGTGCGTACGCTATAGCGCACGTAATGTTGGAAAGGGACGCCATTATGGTACCGGACAAACTCGACAGGGCCAAACGGGTCTTTTGCTCTTGCCTCACCCTCTCCGCGCAACGACGGCCATTTTTATACGCGAGGAACGACCAACGTTCTTGAGACTTGTTCCGTGTTTGCACGTTTCTGGATCCCACCAAAGAGACGCCGAGATATCGCGCTCTTACTCGTTTCTCTTTTCCCTCCTCCCCCCGGCCGCCCTTCCTTTCTTACGTTTCTTTTTTATCTTCCTCATCTCGAGTCGTCGTTTTGGTGCTTTTTTCTGCCGCATACACGTAATATGCACTTTACGTGTGTGTGTGTGTGTGTGTGTGTGTGTGCACATGAACACATTGATGTGCATACGTGCAGACTTGTTAGCTCGAACTGGGCGTGCGTTTGGGCTAAAAGGGTCGAAGACCCTTCCCGTAGAAATTGGATTGCCGAGAGGCGCGAGCTGCTCGCCCCGAAGTTCCAAAATCCCCGAAAAATGTGAGCCCCGAAAGCTATTAAATGGTGTAAAGTTTAACGAATGCGAGCCGAAAATAATTGGCGATTGGAAAAAAAACATGAAAAAATTTAAGCTCCCCCGAGATTCCGTCGTTTCGCTCGTTGCGCACATCAGAAGCATCGTCGATAAGAGCGTCCAATCGGAATAAGAACGAAGAACGAGGAGGAGGAGGAGGAAGAAGAAAAACGCAGAGTTGGGATGAAATTAAAATCCATCATGTCTTCCGGGTTTCTCCGAGCTTGACCCCTGGACAGGGGACATCAGTCGTAAGCAGGGGGCATCGGAATATATAGGGGAAAGAGAAACAGATATAACGTCTACGCGCGCAACACCGCGAGAGTCGATAAAATAAGAAAAGAAAGGAAAAAAAAAAAAAAAAAGCAATGAAAAAAATCGTCGTCGACGAAAGGAAAAAACGAAGAAGAAAAAATGAAGGGACCACACACGGATTCACATAGGGGCGAGATGAAGCCAGGAGAGTGGTCCCCAACACTTCCGTGTTGTTCGACTAATGAATCGCCTTCTTCTTCGACCAGCAGACGAGAATCCTTGCGAGCTCTCCTCGCGCGGGACACGAGCCCGATTCTCGCCCCTCCGTACCGATATCCCTGACAATTTCTCCCTCGCAATCTCGCCCGCACATACGGACTAGCCCGTGATTTCCGTTTTCTTTCCAATCCTTTTTTTTTATAACGAGCGACAGAGGAGTCAATCACGTTGACATAAAAAAGGTTCCTAACAATCTTCATGGAGAGAATTTCAATTATTTTTTCTCCTCCGGAGAAGTGACGCGAATTCTCCAACAGCCAGCACATATTCATTTATCTGCCTCTCTCGTACATAAATAAAGAGTGTGAGGAACGTCGTTTCCTCATAGCTTGACCCATTATCGGTAGCTTATCTCTGTGCACGATCGGTCGTGAACAATTATAATGCATAACGGACAACGGCAGGTTGTCCAAGTCGAGTGAGACGAGATACGACGACTGTGTGTTACATATGAGCCGTGAAGAATCTTTCCCTTCCCTTGCCCTGCTGCCCCCTCTTCGCTCACCCCAGGATATCTCGAATCTAAGATTCCATGTAAGGTTCAAGCAAGTTCAACCCCTCAGCCACGATCTCGGAGCGTTACTTGCTCCCTGTACTTGTCCTCTGTTCTCGACCTTCTATCCTTGCGTCTAGATAACTTTTGTGTGCAATGAATCAATGCGCGATAATTGAACGGAGATTCGAAGTTAATTAAAATTTTCTGTTTATTTATCTCCTCTGCTGCTCGCTCGAATAATCGAATCGAATGATCGTTCGGATATGCTGGACGTGGAAAGTCGTTGGAGGAAATTTTCAATGCCGAACGAAACTTTGATCGAACGAAATCATCGATCCCATCGACAGGGCTCGCGATTGAATTTTAACAAGGACATTTCCATCCTCATTTTTTTGGAAGATTCATATTCCGGAGATAAAAGTTGCTTCGCGAAATTCCCACGTGTCGAGGATCCGGGCGATCTAGGAAGTGCAGTAAAGGCGACAGGAGTTTCGCATCCGTTTTATTTTTCTTTGTTTTTCATTTCGTTTGTTTTACATTAGATTCTTTACTCTGAAATCTCAAACGTTTTCCCCCTGGCGTGTGATAGTTACACTCGCCTCCGAGATCTATGATCTTGGGCAACACGAAGAGTCGTCAAATGGTATATATAGGACGCGATGTAAGAGGGAAAGAAGAATATCCGTGAGGGGTCTGGACGCGACCGGAGAGCCCAGAGAGTGTCATAAAGTTAGAGAACTCGCTCGTGAAACACGACACGGGATTATTGCACCAGTGGAATATTGCTATGGACGACATAAACTGCTCGTTTCACGGATATACTCGTCCACTCCGATCCTAAACATATATACGTGTAGCGACGGTGTTTTTTCCCGTTGTTTCTTTCATTTTTCACAAACATTTCTCGCAACACATCTGAGACAAAGTACTTTGAATCGTCCACCGTCTTTTTAACTCTCTGCTCGAGGGAGTTTAAAACTTGACGAGAACCGACGTGGAAGGTCAAACGATCGAACGATTACGTATTTTCTTTCTGCTGAAAGACGCGGAGGTCCGGAGTAGCATGAAAAAACTGAATTGGAAACAATTGTGGAGGGGGGTGCGATTTTTCTGCGCGAGGAATGGATCCAATTCCTCGAAGTATTATAATCGAAGCCAAAAAATCTTAGATCGTTATTTTTATCCCGCGTGCGGCAGGCGGTATTCCTGGCGCAATTTTCCATTTCATTGAGCCTCGGGGCATCACGAGGTTGAAATTTTAGTGGCCGTTACAAGATCGTGTAACAATATCACGAATGTGTAATTAATAACAATTGTTTCCTCACCTATGATCCCGTTGGAGGCAAGAACGATTAGCCCCGAGCCTCATAATCGCTCGATCGTCAAACGCATAAGTTTTAACAGACCCGGGGAACAGCGCTTTCCTGACATCGTATTCCTCCAGGGCTCATTCGCAGCCGGGACGATTTTTTTGCCCTTTAATATTTACGTTATGCCCTTTTCCTGTCGTCCTTTCTCTGATATCTCGATAGCTTCTCTGCTCTGTTCATACGATTGCTCGTGTATACGAAAGCAAGCAGCCGCGTGTACAGCGAACAAGCGAAGCAAAATAAGACCCGTTTAGAAGTTTTTCGCTCCGTGCACCATCTAAAATATTTATGTCGGAGATCCCTCGGGCTGTACACTCCAGAAATATATAGCTTTGCAGAGAACACTCGATACGATTTATCGTTCGGCCCCGGGTCAGGCCCTCGAAGTGGAAACTATTACGCGGCTCCCTCGACTATTCCCTTCTCCCTTTCGCGACTCAACCTTTTCTCTTGACAATTTTCACACATGCGTCGAGTCGCTGTTTCAGTTGAAGAAATCACAAAGTTTCCGATTACTGGATCCATTTTGTGTGACGAATATTTGGTGGATCGAATGATTTTCTGTTTTATGGTAAAATATTCGGTTTGTTTCACCGAATCATTAAAGTTTCTTGCAAGTCAAAGCTCTTCATCATGGAAATTATTATTTTCGAACAACCAAAAATTTTTATTCGCAAACGCAAATTATTTGAGCTGACAATTATATTTATTCGTTGGGTGCATCAAAGTTTTGCTGTTGAAAAACTGAAAATCTGGTTCAAATTTGGTTTAGCCTCATCTCAGAATTGTTTATCGTCGACGCAGCTCGACATTTTGATTGGGAGGAAGAAAATTCGTTTCGAAAACGATTGTCAGTGCACGCGATCTCGAAGAAATTGAAAATCCTCGAAATCGTGTTCACTGAAATCAAATTTGTTTTTCAATCATGAAATATGGATTTCTAGCTCAAGGCATGATCAGCTGAGAGCCAAAAATGGGTTTTCCAGCCCGAACTTTCGATCTTTTTCGCGACAAAAATTCTGCCCCGGTTCGACATCGAGGAAATATTATTTTCCCGACTGCAGCTCACAGTCGTGTAAATCCAGGAGGAATTCGTCTCGTACTTCGTTCAACGTGATATTAACGATTTAACGCTCGAAAATTTCATAGTCCATCACGCGGTGTGCTTAAAACGCAACAGGCATTCGAGACGGTCCGGTAATTGAATTGTTCTACGAGCACTCACGTAATACCAGTGCGAAATAGGAAGGGAAAATATATTGGGAGTTGTAGATACCGAAATGCCGGACGAACGTTTTGGCATGACATTTCTGCTGCATACAAATTGCACGTTGCGTTTCTGATCCGCGGAGCAATTCGCGCATTACGTCCCCTTAAAATCACAAACAAAAAGATTCAACTTTGATTCCATTCGAGATTTGCGTCACCGAATAACACGAGCAATACCAAAACAATGATTTCCATCAGTCGTGACAATTTCACGAGGAAAAGAGAGCTCGACGAAATCGAAAATGCGATCAGAAGCCTCGAGAATCGATTAAAAATGGCGAGCAAGAGCAACTGCCGCAAATTCCCACAGCCATTGGTCCGACTTTCGGTCCAAGCCTCAGTTTTTAATCCCGCAAACACTTTGCACCAGGAAACGTCGTATTTCATGAGCCGCTGAGGAAAACACGGTCCCCGGGGTCGTTTGACAAAAACCGCCTTTCGCGATCGCGTATGAGAATGGAGTATTGGATCGCGGAGAGGAAGGAGGGAGAAAATCATCGGAGGCATTAGGTTTCTCGGAGCGCAAGTTCGCCCAAGTTGAGTGTGTGTACGTACGTGTTTGCACGGAGGTTTTCAAGCGGCGCCGTATTGACCCGACCTCGTGAACTTCCCCGCGGTGTTCCAGAGCAAAGAGAGTCTTTCTCTCTCTGTTGCACGGCGGCCTCCCGTTACTCTCGCACGAGGCCTATCTCCTCCATAAAATAACGTACTACACACACACAAACACATGCATAGATTGGAGTACAAGTTTGGTTCTCGATGTAGCATGTAAAGGGAATCCTCGCCCCTCGCTTCTGCATCCTGGCATCGCCCCCGCGAGGCAAAACCGTATGTCGCTTTTGCACCAGGAGTTCGTTCGCGGTCGCCTCGCTACAGATATACACGGGAGTATGAAAACGTTCGAGTGAATTTGTGTGGGTTAAACTCGCGCGGGAAATAGAGCACACAGACGGCCAAGCTCGATTACGAAGCGGCATGTCGTGAGCAGCTCGCGAGCGAACGCGCCGCTGAACTCGAGCGAATAGTCTCTTTACTTTTCCATATACTTATAGCACAAAGATAAATGTTCGTGCTTCTTTCAACCGCACACACACACATTTCGTTGAAGTATAGAAAAAAATACACGTCTGTGGCCGCTCACAAATATCGAATAAATCCCGGTCTCGTTTCCGTTTTATCCGCCTCGCTCATTTCTTCGAGCATCACGGATGCGTCCCAGTGACAAAATAATGTGCGCAAGTCCGGAGAATCCTCGCGCACAGGGGAAAGGCGACGAAAATGTCCTTTTTCGCTCGAATAGCCCAATCGAATGGCCATTTTTTTAGTGGGGGGCTGCGCACGTAGACGCGGAAGCACGAACTCTTTTTTATCTCGTGCTCCAACGAATATTTTTTGTGCATTACGCGTGCTGAGCTCGTGCGTGGATATACGAATGCGCTGCGAAGCAGGCATCGACGGCAACCGACGTCTACGCCAGCCACGCGATTCTATGATTCTATGAAAACGTGCACGAATAAAGACTCTTCACCCACATCCATAGACTCGTAGAAGCTTGCATTATACTCGCGGTTGTAAACTTGTACAATTTCAATGTACCGTACACTCCGCTCGAATAGTTCACGTATGAGTTTCGTTCATTTGTATTTTTCTATACATCATTACCAATGCCCCCTTACAAACGAAGGAGTTTAGTATCAGTTGGGGCCCCTGCCCCCTCTCCGCCTCTGCCCTTCTCGTCCTCTTCGACTATCTCCATATTAGGTGCTTCATTATGGGTCTCTTCTCGAGTTTATACCTATCTTCGTGCATCATCTCGAAGCTCTCGTATACAAACGTAATTAGACGCTGTACGCGTATCACTTTGTTCGGTATGCATGAGAAATTACGAGAACCGGGACATTATTGCGCTTGCACGCGCGTCTGCGGGGTACGGAAAATTTGCCCGATCGGTGTCCATCAAAATAGCATCGAAAGAAACGCGGAGATTTCAGCTGTTCCATTGCCGTTAGCAGAACCGATGGGAAAATTCAACTTGAAAGGAAACTCGTTCGGGGATTAATTCGAATTTTTTATCGGCGGCTTGTCAACGTCCGTCAAAATTCACGTTTTTAAATACCGAATGCGAAAAACCTGCAAATCACTCGCGCGCGATTCGTGGCCGTGGGAAAATGGTAATTGGCGTGCGTGTGTGTGTGTGTGCGGAATCGATTGAAACTCGACGAGATTCCTGCTGCTGGTCAAGCTCCGGTAGAAAGTCGATCATTAGTTATGGTTATTCGATAAACTTTGAGCTTCGATTAAATCACTCGGTAAGGAGAGCTTTTATAAGAAAAATCGTATAAAGAGTAACGGTTTTGCGAAATTCAACAACGAAATTTTCTGTTAATTACAAACGAGTGAATAACCAAGAAAACGGATGATAAGGAATTCCATTATGTTCCAACAATGCAGGCCTCGCGATGCCATAAAAGAAAATAATCGGAAACCGTGAATAAAGTCTAGAAACGAAATAAAAACTGAATGCGCGCGCATACGTACGTACAGGAGCAGGGAATATTCAGGTATTTATGGCAGTTGCGAGTAACGTTAAACCGTGGCATTAGTTGTAAGGTAAAGTAAGCCTTGCCGAGGAGAGCAAGTACACGAAGAGCGTACAATATGCCGAAGCGAGTTAATAAGAACAGCAAAGATTTGCCCACCTACTCGGTTATATTTGCGCTTTGGTCATATAGCGTCGAGGCTTTTACCGGAGAGTGGCTCTTAGGAATCGTAGGGTAGCAGCAGGTCATATTACTATTTACGAGAAAACCGGAAATCGTTTTGAATTGGAATAAAAATGAGAAGGAATACGAACAGATTGGGAGTGAGGCGGGAAGGGGGAGGCGGAGAAAGAGAAAAAAAAAGCAGGCTTCGAAGCACCGAAGATCGCGCTCGCGAGAGATCCATTTTCCATCTTTCTTCGTATATAAAGGGAGTTTAAGGTTAGCGGGTATCATTAGTTAGGCTTGACGGTGTGCAATTCGTCGGTCGAGTTTCCGGCTCGACCCCCGCCGCGGTCTCGAGGCCGCAAAAGCACGACGTAATTCCACCTAAACACGAAGCCTCCACTGCCCCCCGTAATCTTGGCGTCCGACCCTTTCATTTCCGTTCCTTAAGAGATCAAGTCTCCTCTTAACCTCCCGATTCTCAATCGTTTACAATCCCCATTTTTTCATTCTCAATCGACCATATTAATTCATCGTCGAATCGCGCAAACAATTAATAACATCATATGAATCTTACGGGTCGAAAAATTCCTGAGTCAGAATCAGCTCATTTGTTCCAGCAGTCGATCGACATATTTCAGCGTCGAAACAAGCTCTCGAGCTTATCAGCCAATCTCCACGTTCCCTCCTTCGAAAATGTTCCCCAGGCTTAAATGACACCCCGAAAATGCATTGATTCGCCAAAAATTCACGAGCTCAATTCGATACGAAAGGACTCGTTTCTGCGGCTGGGGAACGCTGACAAAATAATGATTCGCTGTGACTACCTTCGAGGGAGCCACAGTTGCATTTAATATTTTCTGAATACGAGTCAAAGCCGCGTCCATGCACGCATAAACACTTCGATATATGGACGAGCACGGTCCAGCCCGTAACTCGCAGGCTCGGTAATCGCAACGTTGGACTTACACACGGAAAGCCCGTGTGCGTCTGCCGTATATTATGCGATGGTAGAGCAAATGCGAGAGGTATTTAAAGCAAAGGCTGCGAGTACCCACGCGTAAGGAGTCGTAGGGGGAGGTTTGAGCAGAGTACGAACCACGTGTGCTGTAAGTAGGTACACTTTCAAGTGCTCCTCGACGTGTTGTCGAGCATACACGACACGTGGGAACATAAAAGACGGGAAGAGGAAGGAGTTGAAGGGAGAGAAAGAGAGAATGGAGAACAGTGGGAAGAGAGAGAGAGAGAGAGAGAGAATAAAAGTTGGGAAATAAGGGTAAGAAAGGACGGCGAGAAAGATAGAGAGATAAAGCTACAGAAATTCAGTGTTTTACTCGGATTGCACTCCTTGCAGAGTGCTGCATAATACACATTATACTCTGCGTATATAGCAGGAGAATAAATGGAGACGGGAAGTGAGGGGGAGTGAGAGAGAAAGGGAGAGGAAAAGGAGGCATAGTGCTTGTATAGTGGACATTTATCGTGTGCTGCGTGGCTCTTAAACGCTCGAAATTGTCTACGAGTGTGCATGAATAAGTTCTGCGAACTCTCTCGTCGTACTCTCTTATTTTTTCGGCCTCGCATCTTACGATATCGCGTTTAATAACTGCGAGTGGGATACAGTTTTTCGCGGGCTTGCGATTTTCCCGGAAAAGTGATTACTTTGTAAAAGCACGGATAGCTGTAACGCTGTTTTTACGACGATTTAAAAGAGAATTCGAAGTATTTACTCGGGGTTATCGCAATTCCATATTACGTGAATTCGTTCTGGGTACGTGCACATATTATTTAATTGTGTCTTCAAAGTTTTAGCACTGCGATAAGATCGAACGGGTCAAAAGGCTTGAGAGTTTATCGATCGGAATATTGAATTCCCTCGCGATGTCGACGCAAGCGTTGCTGCCTATTTTTCCAACAAATTAATTCGAGGAAAAATTGGTGCGGAGTGATTGGAACTTCGAGCTCGTTCGATCCTCGGGAATTCGTGGGAAGATTCACGATAAAAGCGTGTATCAACGTTGGATCGACTGTGAAATCGGGTATTATCGATTCTCCGATGCCTCTTATCGGATCCTTCCAATCTCCGCGTTCCAGATCCTTGGAAAGGACACTCTGCTTCACCGTCGAGTTACTCTACTTCGCGAGAGCTCGTCCTCCATTCGCCCCCACGAATCTGTCAGAAGCAGCAGTGCAACGCTCGCGAAGCATTTCTCGTTCCTGCAAACCCATTTTTTTCAGTGCTTTTTCGAACCTTCGTCGTTCGTTCCTGTGCCTCGTTGCACTTCCCTCGTCAACTTCGTTTTTTCTCCTCGATTCTCATTCTTCCTCCCTGACATTCCTACGAAAGGAACCATCGATCGAAGATATCCGCGGTGGGCTCGCTTGTTGCTATCATTAGCCTGAGATCGTGTGACGTAACGAGAGAAAGATAAAGCGAGAAAGAAAAAAAACAGAGGAAAGGAAGCCCCGCGATCAACGTCTGCCTCGTCGCAACTCGACGATCTTGCATTAGCATCCACTCTTATATTTATATATATACAAGCGCGCTTGTATATCGAGGATGCATAGACGAGATGTCCCGTTAAACAAAACCTAACCTCGTGACCCTTGCCACGATCCTTAAAGGACTGGAAATGTACACCGCAGGAGCGAGAGCGCAGACGAAGAGAAAGAAAAAAAAGGTGGAAGGCGATGACGAAGACGTTGTCGTCGCATCTGGGCGTGTCGTCCACTGTCAAGCCACTTCACAATTTTTTTACTACTCTACGTTCTTAAGGGGGGGTCCTGCTTGGTCAAATAAATCGATTGTTTGTGGGAACGTTTTTAGGATGGGCGGAAATAACTCAGCATAGCGAACTTTTCGGTATGGCTTCGAGGACACTCGAAGAGTACAAAAACATTTTTTTAATTTGAGAAGTACCAATTTGTACCTATGAAAACCCGAAGAAATAGCGAAATTCTACATTTTTAGCGAGTTTTAAAAGAAACGCGAAGAAGAAGAATACCACTTCAACGCGTGCTGTAAATATAGAATTTCATAATTCTTTCGGGTTTTTATAGGTTCATATGGAAGGAAAATATATGTAAATGGAAAAAAATGGATCTTCACATTGTACGCAGCTGAGAAATTTCAACAATCAGATTTTGCGCATAAACTATGTACAAATTAGTATTTCTCACATTTAAAAAATGTTTTTGTACCCTTGACATATTCTTGAAACTACACCGAAAATTTCGCTATGGTGAGTCATTTCCGTCTACCCTAAAAACATTCCCGAAAACAATGGATTTTTCTAAAGCCCCCCTTAATAATGACACTCTGTAAAAAAGAGATTTCGAACATCATTTTTTCAAATTGTGATTAATCGTGAAGGTGAAGTCGGTATTTGGGTTCAGGCATCTTGACTTTTGGCACTTTCTTTCGACTCTGCGTTCAACCTTTTTTATGACGCGATAAAGGGGGCTTTTATTGGGATACGATTATTTACGATCTTTTGACAGTTTCTTTCTATCACGTTTTTGATTGAAATGGATACGGAAGAGGAGAGACTCGAAATGGGGACGTTTTGGGAAATGTACTTCCATTATACGGAGGTTTAAGGGGGGTTTATGGGGATCGGTGGTTCGAAACGAAGCATCTACCAATAAACCATTCGAAGGGATTTCATGGAGTGCGCTTTTTCGAAGAAACTTTCTACGAAATGATTTTATTGTGAGCAATATATGTGTGGTGGGTTACGGAATTAGGAACGCACTATTTATTCGCGTCATGGAGTCGCTCGGAGCCCTTTGGGCGATCTCCAGGCGTCGGGTCCACCGGCGGAGAAAGGTTTCCCGCGCGAGCGATTACCTTAGCCATAAAATTGCATAATAATAAATGTGAAATGATAAATTCTCTGTGTTGAGTGGCGTCGAACAATGGATAAGACATTGAAATACAAATGTCTTGAGACTTAAAACGCTCGCGACAGTTTAAACGAAGCGTGGAAACGTCAATCCGGACGTTCAACAGAGAGAGAGAGAGAGAGAGAGAGAGAGAGAGAGAGAGAGAGCTTCCAATAATTCTCTCGCCCTTCGACACTCTCATTTCATTCTCATCTCGCCTCGTCACCCTTCGACGAACAACGTTTTCTCGCATCAACGATTCTCTATCCGCTTTCACACCGAGGACCCTTTTTCATTTTTATCTCTTTTTCCTCTCTCCCTCCCTGTGTTTTTCTAATATTTCCATTTTGTCGCAAACACTAACGTGAGATTGGGATCTTCGATAAAGCGAGGAAACATAAAAGTGGGGGGGGGTGGAAAAATTCGCGGGGATTTACATTCATAAATGTTAATCGATTTTTGCAATTTTTATTCTTCCCATTCGAATAATGAGGAAAAGAGGATTTTATCGATCGACTGGACCCTCGCGATCGAGATTACGTGAAAAATCGATCAAATCGACGACCTGCCGCGAATGCCCAAATGAATCTGGCATCACGGAGCATCGAAATTTCTTTCACGTACGCTCTCGAGGCACTTTCGCGGAGACAATACTCCTCTGTTTGTTCAACCCTGTAGGGGTCTCGTTGCAAAGGCGCGAGGGCATATGAATCTGCGCGCGGCCAAGACCTCTTGGGATTCCGAAGAATTTTTTTGAGAGTGGCGATTCAGCACGCACTCCCGTCGCTTCTTCTCTGAAGACATTCGAATAGGGAAAGGAGAACTCTGCTCTCGCGAGTCTTGCGAGAACTTTTCAACGAGAGCCAATATTGGCCAGGGGTCGAGGTAATCAACGACGAGATAAAAATAGAAGGGCAAAGGAGATTCGAATACTTTCACGAAGAGAACTTTTTCTGTCTCGAGAACTTTTGCTCCGCAGGCTCAAATCTTTTTTGACTAAAGCGAGCCTCGCAATCAGAGAGAAAGAGAAAACTCATGCTCAATTTATCACCATTCGTGTGAATTTATAAAAAATTGTACGATTAAAAGAGGCATTTGTAAACGGAATTAAATTTCATTCGTAATAAATGATATTTTTCATTCGGATTTCATCTTGCGTCCTTCTGTGTGTTCTTTTACAAAAAAAAAAAAAGGACAAAAAATCATCCACTCGAGAACCGCGTAGCCGTACACACGAAAAAGAGAACTCAAATGTAATAACTCTCGTAAAAAATCCACTTGTAGATATGTAATCTCGTGAGCTACGTAACGTTACGAGCACGTATCATAAAAATGACATTGGAGAAATGACAAAAAGAAAGAAAGCAGCGAGCTTCCCATTCGCTTTCGTTTCTCTCCCACGCGGCAATAAACGCGGCGAGCACGAGAATGAAAGGAAGGAAAAAAAGGGTTATTGGTTAAAAAAAAGGAAGGAAAAAAGAATAAAAGAAAAAATAAGCGGAGCGCGAGCAGAGACTCTGTGGCAAAGATGGCCGGGGCACGCGGGTCCCTTTGTTCCGTAACCGCGAGCGAACAATGGCGCGTCAGAATTAGCCGCGGAGCAGACTCGGGCGACGGGTCATCATCGAAATCTTTTTAGATCTTATCGCTTTTCTTATCCGCGCCCGTCTATGAGCACAGGAGTCTGGACCAGCGGGCGAACGTGACCGAAAGAGCGCGGCAATTTCGCGCCCATTTTCAGCGTTTGTTCACGCAGCATTGAGGAGTGCAAGTAAAAAAAAAATGTTGAAAGCTACGAAATTTTTGGGGTTCATTTTCCTTTTTTTCGTTATTCAAATATTGGGAGTCGGAGAAGTCGGGACTCGTCGCTTCGGACGGGACTCCGAAACGGCTCGTGACTCCGGGAAAGGGTTCTAAAACCAATTGCCGAAGGGGGGGTCGAGCCACCACCGCAAATAATCTTGAGACGCGCTCACTTTTTAGTGTTTGGCGAAAGAAATAAATTTGCTTCTTAAATTTTGTTTTTTATTCTCCTCTCGAGACATGGCTGAGAGACGAAAAAATAATTCATGATTACAAATATACGAAATGATGGAAGAGGCACGAAAACGAGGGAGGAATAATGACAATCGAGGATGACAAATTTCCGGATGTCGTGTCACCGCGCGCGAGAGCGAGCCGCGCCGGAATACTTTCCGGTCGAGCTAAAAGGACTCGAGCGAAAGTCCTCGAAAGTATTTTTTTTCCTCGTATTTTACTCGCGCACGTACTCGGCGTACGTACGTTTATGTAATGCATACGGACACATACGAAATGCGAGTTAGGGTCATGCCCGGCGCTGCTGGTGTGGCGACAGAACGGCTTGCGAAAATAAACTGGAACGAGAAACGTCCGAGCGTGCCCGTAACGAAAGGTCTCTCGTCTAGAATAAAAAGGAAACAACGAAAAACGGAGTTTTTAAGGTGCACCAAAAAACGAACATACTGAACAACATTTGTTGGAAGAAAATGAGATAAAAACTGTAAGTCGAGAGCGAGTCGGGTAACGCATACGAATTGCTCGGTGCAATTCGAGCACTCGCATCTCGTCACGAAAAAAAAGAGAGAGAGAGAGAGCGCTTGCCCTGGGAGAGACGCCAAACGGAGTGGAGAAGGACCACGCGTGGCGAAATATAACGAGCAGGGGCTCAAACCCGCGAGTAATAATGGCGACTCTCATATTTCCAGCCCTCCGCTCTCTCTCTCTCTCTCTCTTTCTTTCGTGCAAAGTCTCGAATTGCAATTAAAACTTTAGCGAGTCGAATGAATAATAATATACAACGTGCGAGGAGGAGCGAGTGGGAGAGAAAAGTCGAGGGGGATCCGGCGTGTGATTTATGGACAGAAATTTAATTATTCGCGTTTAAGGACATTTCTTTCTTAGCCTATTCTTCCTCGAGTCATTATTTCCATGTATAGGTGGCTCGGAGCGCGAGAGCCTCGTATTGGAATTGACTTGGCGTCGTTAAGGTCGATGCCTGAAGTGAGAACTTGGTTGTTTTTAACGGAGATTGAATATTTTTGTTTTATTCATCTTCCGAAAAAGTGGAGAATCGCATCTTCGGACTCGGAATAAGATCGAGGCCTCGAGAATAATTTTAAAAATAGAGAATACGCGAGTAAAACGACGCGGAGAAAATGTTCGCGGGGAAGAAATAAGACGGGGACGGCAGGCGAGAAGTGAATGAAGAGGAAAGGAGCGCGACGAAGCCGAGGAAGAAAGGAGCGATGCGAGGAGAAAGAGAGAAACGAGAAGCGGGCTTGCAGAACCGGAATTTTATACAGTGGCGTAACCCGCACGAATAATACTCACCCCGGAATTCATCGCGCGGGGATCCGATCAGCCGAACTCGTTGGTACGAGCGCGTCCGAGAATCCTACTTCCTTGTTGTCTCCTCGTTCTCCTCGCGATGCGCGTTCGAAGTTCGCGTATGCCGAGAGAGAACGAAGCGACAAGAAATTGCCGAGGAAAGGGGGCGGGATCGAAAATTTTATCAATTCGTGACAGGAATGCGCACCGCAGCGAAATCTTTCAAGACGCACTTCCTGGCCCGCGCGTCCGCAAGCGCAGAGGGACCGAGCGCGTATAAATTATGTGGCGCTATCGCCAGAATTATTCGGGGGGGAACGCCGTCGAAATGAAATCTCGGGAGATCCAAAAAATTGGCTGTTTCCCATCGAAAACTCTTAATAAATTAGCCAATTCAACTGTACACAAAAAACAAAAGGTTTGTGAGACTTTCCAAATATTTCGTTTCACCGCACTCTACGCCGCGAGATCGGTAAAGCAGATCCCGGATTTACTAAACGTTTCGATCGAAGCTCCGATAAATCGAGAGCCCGTCGTAACGAGAGCCGAGCGGTGGCGTCGCGTTCTGGACGTGGCCAGAAGTATCGATGACCTTAGCAAGGTCATTGGCGAGTGGCACAAGCCCACCGGGCCCTTTCCCTCGGCGAGAGTCGACGCTCCCAGCGGCGGAACGGTGGTTCGGGCCCTTATTATAAAATCATCCGGCCCAAATTCCCCTCTCCAGCCTGTGAGAGGTCTTCTCGCCGAGACACTTCCCATTCATTCGACCTTGTTTATACCACCGGGACCGCCGCTTGCTCATCTTTCCCTTCCTGTCACCCTTTGTCCGCCGCGAATCCGTTCTCTCGGCTCCTTATTCTTTTACTGCTTGCTGCTTCGAAACGTCAAAAACGAAGGGACTCGACCTTTCGCACTTGCCGGGCGCATTCATTGTGAAAAAAGTATTCCAAGGGGGCAGCTGCATCGACTTGACGAGAGAAGTTTAAAGTATTGCAAAGATATAACTGCTGGGCATTGAGAAAATAAATCATACGAAAAATGAGATTCGATCATCGATACCTCAGACCCGAGAGCCTCATCGAAGAAAAGCAAAAATAAAAATCGATCATTACGGAGAAGTGGAAGAGGACTCGCGACAGGTTCTCTTCCTCGTCGAACTTGTGCCCCTTTTTCGTCTTCCATTTCCCTCGCATCCTCGTACTCACACTTTTCTACTTCTGCGTCTCGTCTCGTGCTCTCACCTCGTTACACGACGCTTTTCCCGTCCCTTTGCGTTCGACGTCGGGTGCAGCCAACGTCGCAGCTACACGATAAAAAGGATGGCGCGAAGGCTCGTGCTGGTGAGGCGAGGATGAGCTACGCGCGCGGCGAGCAAAAGTATTTCAGAGCCAAATATAAAAGGGGATCACGAAGACGAGCGGAAAGAAAAGGGGCTCATTGGGCGTGCGATCGATTCGCGTGTATAAATATGAGGGGCGCGACACTCGGTAACGTCTCGGTCAACGACGGCGTCCGAGAACCCAAAAGTATCTCGTGGCCTGAGGGCCTTTTGCGGACGAGCGACCGAGTTCCGTCCGAAAAGTTTGGCAGCAAATACGCTCGCTCCGTAACGCGGTCACGCAATGATTAAATTTTTTTCAAACATTTTTTATGCCGTTTTTTGCCTCCCCGAGCATTTCGCGCGCGGTCCAACGGCCTTGTCGGTCATTCATTCTTCCCAAAGACGCGTCGACGCGCACAAGCGACGCATGCGCACAGTGATACAGACAAAATACATGTAATTACGTGGTGGTGGTGCTCGAAAAAGGAAACGAGAAATTTGCTTAACGTCACGTTGTTTTTCTCTCTCCTCTGCAGGAACAAGACGAGCAACGAAGGTCACGCAACGACCTTGAGCACGGACTCCGGCACGGGGAGCCACGGCACCGGCGGCGGAGGATTTGGAAAATGGTTGAGAGACCATTTGGGCGGGGGGTCGCGAAGCAACCAAGAAATAGTGCCCGCCGTGCCCCCGAAGGGTCGCTCCAACGCTTCTCACGAGCTCAGCTTCACCGGGAGTGACAAAACTCTCGCCAAGACTACGTACGCTCCTCAGAACGTTTACTGTAGCCTGCCGCGCGAACAGCATCGCCGGCACTTTCGAGCTCCGGTGAACAAATCGAGCCACGAAGTATCCCGCGAGCGGGTTCGCTCCTTCGGCGCTTCGCTCGTCGCCCCTCGCCCGACTAATCATCGCGAAAGATCGGCAATCAACGAGACATCGAGCATCGCGAGGGGCGCTCCGTTTTACGGGAGTGAAGGGAAAAGCTCGAGGAGACGGGAACGTGAGAAACGCAGACACTCGATGAACGAGACGAGAGCGCATTCGCGACATCGCCGAATGAGGTAAGTCGCGACGCATCCGAAACCATTTTTCAGGCGCAACTGTACGCTTCCGGTTGAACCATCCCCCCGTCATTCGTGTACCTTCTAACCGCAGCAGTTTGCTAAGCACCGAGGAGCTTCGATAGAGAAAAATAAAGGAACGATTTGCACACACCGTAATTCGAGACGCGAAAGCACCTGGGATTTTCAGAACTATAATTTTCTGCAAGTCACTTCCGTCATCGAGTCCATTTACAGCGAAGAATCTCGAGCAGTGAAAAAAAAAGCTGGAAATATCTCGTTTTGAGATTCTAGTTTTCCTTTTTTTATCGTTTGGTACACATTTTCTAACTTTTCTGTCTCTGGGAACTCCGGGAACTGAGAGATCTCAGGGTTGGTAGGGAAGCGAGGTCCTCCCGGAACCCTCTCTCTGGTATCCGCATATACACGGGGCAACGTACATACACTGCATAGTAACATAACCCGAGGAGAGTAAAGGGAAGAGAAAGGAGCAGGAAGGAGGAGAGAATTGGTGAAGCCTCGAGAAGGTTTTAACCCCACGGAAGAGAAGTCGCGAGGAGAAAATGCTCGACTCGTATCTCTGTAGATGGGTGTACGGCTCGCGAATCCTCTCTCCGGACTGTTCGGGGTATATAAGCAGCCGCGTGCTCCAGAGGGGGACCTTATGCCGGTTGTAAGTGTCCACGTCTGGTATGCAGCCGGTGTGTACAGCCGGGATATATGGACGCGTCCCTACCGCTCTGCGCTTCTCGCTATTTCTTTCCTGCCTTCTCCCAGCCCTCTTTTCTCCCTTGCGTGTATCCTCTTCGCCATTTCAGCGAGAGCATGCTCACTTTCGCCTCGCGACTCCTTCCGTCTCGCGCGGTAATATCGCGCCGCGCGCCACGTACTTTGTGCACGCGGATACGTTTGCGGAAGGAGGAGAATCGGAGGATCCTCGACAAGTTGAATACAGAGAAGCTGATCGTTCCTACTGGTTGGCGGACTGAATTTATTTATCGTTTCTGGAAAAGGGGGAAAATTACGGGTCGCTCGATCCTCGTGACGCAATCGAGGTTCGACGGGAGCCTTAAAACCCGAAACTTGCAGCGGTCGAATGTCTGCGACGAAGAAAGCGACGGAGACTCGTTTACTTTTTAGCACTCGAACACGCGTTTCGTATCTCTCTCCATCGTTCCTTTTTCTCCAGTTTATTTGATTTCTTTTCTCACAATCAGTCGTATCTCCCCGCCTCGGAGGCTTCGCGCATGCGAGGCAATGCGCGCTCACAGTCCGAAGAATCGTTAGAAACGTCGGGGCTGCACTCGTCCGCGCGCAAAGACAGCCGAGGGGAAGAGCAGGAGCGAGAAGAGCAGGGTGGAGAGGAAGGCGGTGAAACGCGGACGTTCGGACACGTGAGCAAAGAGATCAAGAGGGCCTCGGCTCGCGGGGCCAATCTCCGACGCCCCCTTTCCTCTTACATCGACACTTCCACACCTTGAGGCCCCTCGCGAACATATCTGCGCCTCATTCCACCCCATCGCTCTTGCCCTCCCCCCCTTCAAACTTTCCCGTGCATGGGGCCTCAAGAAGGCGAGCTAAATATAGCTAACCGGGAGATATAAATAGACGGTGAGTCTGCTGGACGGGCAGGGAGAAGGGAGTTTGGTTGTTACGTTGTGCCAAAGGGTCAGCCATGTCCCGAGTCGACGGAGCTTAACCTTCATCATCATCGTCGTCATCATCATCATCCTCTCGCTCGTCCTCTTCGTGCTCGTTTTTTCTTCCCTCGCACTTGTTCGGCGTGCAGCGCAGCGCACGTCTTCATTTCTATCCGGCGCAACCTTCCTCGAATCTATCTACTTCCACTTCTCATTTTCTTCAACGATATTTCTGCGCAACGAGAGCTCGAGGCTGTTGTTGCGCGAACTAGCTTATTTCGAAGCTCGGCCGCGTGCGGTTATTGTTGCGAGCATGAGGGTAGACCGACTCCCAAGATGAATGGCAGGCTGAAGGAAATCGCAGGGCGAACGCCCATTAATTCTAATCAAAATCGTACACTTTTATATGCGCGTGATTTTGCAAAACGAAGTATCTCACGATGCGAGCTGCCAAGCTCCCTGCGAGGCTCGGCTCTAAAAGTAACGAAAAAGTACAATATTCGGTAAAAAGGGAGCAAAAGAGATCGCCGAGTATCGGGACCCTGCGTCGTAGCTCGCCCCGCAATCGTGAGGTCGCTCGAACAACGTCCTTAATTAACGAGAATGAGGCAGAAGCTCGCCGAAGGAGAAGACCGAGAGGAAAAAGAGTGTACGAGGAAATATAAGAGAGCGCGAGAGAGGTAAGAACTGGTATAGTATCAGGGGGATTAATGACACTGACGTCCCACTCATCGTGCTGACGAGAGGAGAGGACGAGTGGCGAGCGAGCAGGACTCGAATCGGACTAGCCAACGTTGTTGCTCGCGCTGCAAGATGCATGGGGCATGCTCTCGAAGCATATGCCGCCGCCGTGGCGGTTCGCCGAGTTGATGCTGCTCGCGGCAAGTCGGGAGAAAATGCCGAAGAAGGAGAGCAGGAGGAGATGCGAAGAGAGCAGCGTTTGCGCGCCCGGGCACCAGGACGTTGACCTACCACGAGAGGAGAAAGGGCCGGGGGGGAGCTGGTGCTTTCGTCGAGAGCGTCCTTGAGGGATACGAGCATGCCGGGGTTTTATGCAATCACGCCTCTCTCGTACCCGCGACAATACATCCTGCTTCATTTAACCAAACTTGTACTACGTTGATTCCACGAGGAAGCCGCGAGAATTTCTCTCCTCCCGTTGCTCCTCGACGCGTCAACCTCGAGCTGCTTCACCGAGAGCTACCGACACACCTCGGTTCATCGATCGCCGCCCTTTTTCCACTCTCGTTCGTCCCACTTCCTGCAAGCATTAAACTCGTCTCGCGAACCCCGCGCGCGATTACGTTATTCCCGAGACGCTTACTTCACCGAGGACAGCTACGAAGTTGGCAACGGACGAAGTGGCGAGCTGGCCGAACGGAGACGACGCGAGAGTCGCCGGGGCGCAGTGGGCGTTCGCGCGGTGACATCAAGACGCGAAGCCTCGAGAAAAGAGCGCCGAAGATACCGTGCAAAAAGCCTCCGCGGGGAGAGAAAAATAAGGTGGCGAATCGTGGGCGGCACCGAGGAAGATGTCACAGTGAAAAGTCCATGCGGGATTTGGAAACGCAACG
Source organism: Venturia canescens (assembly GCF_019457755.1). Classification (NCBI taxonomy): domain Eukaryota; kingdom Metazoa; phylum Arthropoda; class Insecta; order Hymenoptera; family Ichneumonidae; genus Venturia; species Venturia canescens. The sequence goes on from NC_057430.1 coordinate 12,382,778, forward strand.
CGGCAAACACCGCCGCGCGACGTAAACTCGACCCAACTCTGTTAACGCGGGCTCGTGTCCTTGAGTCTAAGGAACTCTGCGCTCGAGATCGGAGCTACGCATCCACAAAGCGGAGGATTCACCGGAAAGCTTTCTCTTTCTCGATCCATGTGGAGCATCCCGCACGCGGAACGAGCAATCGGAAGATCGATGTGGACTGCTGAGAAAACAGCGATTTTGCGTGTGTGCAAGTTCGCTGCGTCCTCGGTATATGGAGTAGTAAGACGCGCGCGTGCAACGCGCCGAGAGAGAAGTCCACGCGATCGGGTCCGCTCTGGTGGTGCGCCGCGCGCGATCCAACCAGCAGGGATCCTTGAACCTACAGGAATGCAGCGGTTGCGGCCCACGCTGCGGCCACGACTCTCCGCGCGCGCACTCTTCTTTCCTCTTCTCCCCACCCCCGTTTTTCCTCTTTATTTTTGTTTACTTATTTACATTTTTTCCTCCTTCGTCGTGTATCCCCGCGCGCGCATGCTGCTGCAACATGCACGTTCATAGCTCTTCGTTTCATCCGCGGCGACCTAATCCCCGCAGGCCGCGAGAGGGCGACTCTTTCTGTCCGTGCCCCGGCGGCCGACTTTTGGTACTCATTGGCGTAAAGTTTCGTCGGCGTTAAGAAACAGCCAATGTGCAAAAAGATAAAGAGCAAATGAAGAAACAAAAAATAAGACGGCGTCGTCCTCGCCGCACTTCACGCGGGTCAACCGTCGCTTGCTTTTCTGCATTGACTATTTTTCAATAATTCTCGTCTTTTCCAACCTCCAACCGCGTTCCCCCCGTAACTGCTGCGATTTCTCATGGAAGAAACGATCGATACTTGGCGGCAATCGGAAGAAAACTTGGACCCGAAAGATTCGAGCAACGAATCGGAAGCTGAAGCTGACGCCGATGGCGTCAAGGAAGAACCCTCGTTCTGGGAGACCGAGGAGAGCTCGAAGAAACCAAAAGACTCACCGGACGATGATTTCGACTTGAAACTCGACGATCGCACCCCCGACGAATCCTCCGAGGCCACGAGCGCCCTTAAAATTAACGATCGCTCGAAACCGTTCGAGGATTATCTCGAAGAATTCGACAGCGACGAAAGCACGAGCGACGAAAACGATCAAATTCAATATCGCGAGGGTTACGCGCGCGATGCTCCAACGTGTGTCAGTCGAGAGTTTTACGACGGGCAGCAAGACGGAGCGGGAGAAGAAGAAGAAATTTATTCCACAGAGCCGAGCTCCGGAGCACAGGAAAAGCCCGAGGAACGTCCAATCCCGGACACTGCTGAACCGTCGGAATCAGACGTCGGCGGTTTGCTCGCCGATATCCCTCTAGAGGTTAGCTTCAACCTCCTGGTTATTCCAGTTGAAATACACCTTTTTATAACCTATCTCATCCCTTAAACTCAAGCAATTTAACCGTCGAACATTCGCCCCCGATTCCAAGTGTTCAAGAAAATTTGAAGTTACAACTCGAATAAAAATCTGTCCCAAGCCGTCGCAGTTGTTTTATTTAGACCGCTTAAAAGGCATGGAAAAGCTTCCTTCATTTTTCGTTTCGTTAGATACTGCGCGACCGAACTTCCGTGATTGAAAAGTTGCGCGAGTTGAGGCTAGAAGGGGCGGATTTGAGCCGAAAAAATCGTCTGCTGCAGAATTGGCTCGCTAGACTAATGAGAAAGGTTAGAGAAGCTGGATCCTTAATTGTCCCACGATATAGAATTTTCAATGTGTTTTTCGTGCGACGCGGATGCGGCGCGCAGAAGCGTCAGGCGATGACGCCGGAGGACGAGGCCTCGGCGGCGCAGCTCATGGACGATCGTTACATGAAAAAATTGCTTTCCTACAAAACGACGATGGAGGAGCTGGAGGCGCGTCGAGCCGAGTTTCACGAGGAGCTTGGCAACATGGAGACAAAGCTCGAGAGCGCGCTCGAGGAGGATTCCACGAGCTTTGGCGAGCTCCTTGAAAGAGAGAAGGAAATCGGAGTCGGTTTGGTGTTCGAAAAATCTGGTCGTGCGATCAGCGCCAAAGCGATGGAGACGACGATCCGTCGAAAAGTTTGTGCCCTTCCAAGTCTCGATTAACTATTTAATCTGACGAATCGTCTCCTCGAGAGAGGAGCAGTTGAGGGGAGAGAAAACAAGGAATAACGGGCTTGACGCGTCCAGGTTTTGCGCCGGCAATTGCTCAACCAAAATCGTTTCAAGTACATTTATTATCGCCACGTGTACGAGAACGTCAAAGCGAAACTGCGTTCCGCTGAGAAACTGGGTGCGGGCCTGACGATCCTGGAGTACGAAGTGTTGCGAGTGGACAACGAGAACTACAGGGAAAAGGTGGAAGAACGTGACAAACTTCTGGAGAATATCGCACTCAAGTAAACCAGTTGAAAGAACATATTCGTGGCTTTTGAAATGCATGAAAATGTCAAGAGCCTCGGAGAAAGCGGTGTGCGGTACATGCTCGATTCATGCTGCAGGATAGAAACTGTCGTGGCTACTTTGGCCCACTACAAGGAGAAAGATGTGGCGAATCGTGGCCAGCTTTACAACGAGCACAGATGTCTCGAGCTCGTAAGATCAGAAGCGCTGAGGACCCGGGCAGGTTTTACGAAAGTCCTTGCACTGTTGTGGACCATTCGGAATGATTGTTTGGAGAAAAAACGTCGAGCCGGAATGCTGTTCGCAGTGTGAGCTCAATCGCGATTGTTCTTCCGAATTAAATCGCTCGGATAATAATCACATAAGAATAAGAAATAAATAAAAGAAAAAAAGCAAATTCGATCGATATGTTCGCAGCCCCGTGGTCCGCGACATGGAAAAGACAATGGAAGCCCTCGACAAGCTCAAGGCTCAACTCGAGCGAATGATTTCAATAGAAGAATCCACCGGGGGAGTTGGCACTTCAAGGAACAAGCTACAAGTCGATGAAAATCGTACGACCGTGACGGGAATGACTCGGGTCAAAAGTGCTGGACGAATGAAGACGAGACCTGGACGCTGTTGATCGATAATCGACTGTGGATGAACCGCAGTTTTTAGTCCCCTTTTCTTTTCGTACCTTCTTTTTTCCTACAGCTCAACCACCACCGCGGCAGCAGGTTGGACGGATAGATGGAATTATATTCGCGTGATTTAATCGAGTTGTGTGTGTAGGCAGGCTATTTGCTGGGCGGTAATAATCGTTCGTAATACTCCTCGTAAGTCCTGACGTGCGCAATGAACCTTTCAGCGCCCGGTATGCTGCTTATTATCGTTATTGACCATTTACTATAATTTCATGACGATTATCATCATTGTTATTAGCCTTATTCGTCATGTATGAGCTGATATTTAAGAAAAACAATAACAATTATTCAGCGATGTTACTAAGTCTGCCTTAAAGTTATTTTCTTATGTTTATACCGAGAAATAATCAGCTCCCGATTAATTCTCGAGTCGGGCATCGCGAACGGGATGAGAAAAATCTGTCCTTGGGCCCAGAATTTAGTTCAATCGGAACTTTGCAACTGTAGAATCTCGTTTTCGTTTGAATTCTACGATTCGATTCAATCGATTGGCAATTTCGATTATTTTCATGCAAATCACTAAATTGTGGACTTTTCTGTGGATCGTTTACGAAGGCGATCCTTAAGGGAGAGAATTACGCTGAAGCGAAGCGGAAGTGTCGGCAGTAATTTTGAAAATACAGAATTTTGTTCCTTCTCATCAAAACCCACAAATCCGTTGAATCATTTTGGTTCCTCGACAAAAATCAAGCCAAATTTCGTCGAGAATATTTCAACGTGTGCAATAAACCCAAAATCCGTGATCCGGTGTAAGCCTCCTGCTGACTTCGCGAGGAACGCCAGCCCCTTAAAATCTGGACAAAAGTGTCAGAGAATTGGATCGAAAGCGTGCGTTCATAACTCCTGCAACGCGAGCGCCCGCGAAATCCGTCATTGAGACGAGTTAGTTTGTTGCCAAGTGTGAAACACGCGTCGCTCGCTCAGAGAATTTCAAGCTCACCCGAACAATACAAAGAAATGAAAAAGCCTCTCTATTTTATAGTTCCTCCAACAAGCCGAGCGTATAAATATTATAAATGGCTATATGATGTATGGTTCGCACGTGTTTGCGATAACTTTTCCAATCCATCCCGCGCGACGCGAGAGTCTAACAAAGCTGTTTGTGCGTGGGTGACAGTTGCGGACATCACCGAACTCCGCGCGAGAGATAGCGCGAGAGACTCGTTGTATTATGATCGCAGGAGAGTGGCGCGTGAAGAACTCGATTATTCCCTCATACGTCTTGACAGTGCGAATATCCATTTTACATGTGCGGCTACACGGAGATTATTCTTTCTCTCTGTCTCTCCCACTGGCCCCTGTGCTTGTATTTCTATGAGAAATTCCTCGGCGAAGCCATAAGATATATCTGCATACTACGAGAGAGGGAGAGAGAGAGAGACTCGGACAGTTGGACATCATAATAATGCCGAGTTGTAATAGAGTTTCGAACGCAAGCATCATAAAAACAACAATAATATTAATAATAATAATAATACGTCCGAGGCAAGTTCGAGCTCTTATTTCATCGGTATAAAAAAAACCGTTTCGATACTGTACGAGTCCGTGTGCGCGGTGTGTAGTTCTTCCTGGAGTTTGCTCAAGATGTCGTAAAACCGCTTACACAAATATTCGATCGAGGGGGAGAGAGCGTTTCGGCCGTTCGAAGCTCGAACGCGCAGCAGTCGTTGATCGCAGTTGGCAAAATGTATTAGAAAAAGGTGACGTAAAGTGGCCGCGTTTGAATTCGAATGTCCGGGATTTGAGTCCGCCGAGGCGATTCAGTCTCTCGATTATTCGTCACGAATATTGTGCTGGAAGGGTTTCCGAGCTCAGCCACGGTCGACAGTGGTGCGAGGCCGAGAAGTACACGAGGATGAGAAAAACGAAAAAATCGGAGTCTGGCTGCGAGTCGAAAATATCAATCGAAAGAGAAACGGAAATGGAGTCGGGGATAGAGCGCGGACGAACGGCGAATGGATTCGAGCCCACAACGAGCTCGCGAAATCTTTTCGTATCTTCTTCATCCTTTATTATGTGTAAGCGTTTTGAAAAATATCTTGGTACATTATGCTCGTGCAGTTTTCAACGATCCCTTGGAAGGCAGGCGGGCGGGCGTGTCCACCCACGTAGAGAAGCCTGCAGCGTCCGTTAAAAATTCGCCGGGCCACCCGCGCACCGGAGTGCACACCTTGCGTGGTGAGCTCAGGTATAACACGTCGAGGAGGCCCCTTCGCCATCGCGCCGCGCAACTATTGACCACTTTAGCATCCTCCGCGTGGACCGCGGCTCTCTCAACTTTTAGCCGTTTCTCTCGATCTGTTTTGATCTCCATCGATCCGAGAAATCGATTAACGTCATTCGCTATAAAAAATCACAGCGCAAAGACGGAGGAACTAACGACGAAGCAGAAGTATTCGGCTGGGACGCGGCGATGTTTGTTATCGACTGATTCCTCGCCGCTCGCTCGAAATTTCGATCTGAAGATGCCGAAATGCCAAATCGGAGTCTACGAAACCGAGCGTGCTCGTAGAGGGGCTCAAATTACGAGCCGAATCCCGCTCGAAGGTCCGACTCTCGAGTGGCCAATAATTCTCCAAGCTCCAGTGGTTAAGCCACCATTTAAACATGTTTGAATATCGAAGAAATTTGCATTTACGAGGAGGCGATAAAAAGAGATAAATTCATCGGACGCTCATGAAGTTTTTTTCGGCTCCCAGACGCGCACGAACACTCTTCCTTACATACGTTAAGTGCTAGCCCGCGCCCGCACTTGGCACAATAGAGATTACCGAGAAATTATATCTCGCGGAGAGACAATGGAGGCTGAGCGAGTATTGTGCGCGATAAACATTTGAATCGAGGTACTGAAATCGCTTCGCAGTAATCAGCAGGTGTCCTTGTAACTCGACAAAATACATTTTTCTCCCGTGAGCAGAAGCCACGATTTTTATTGAATTTCTGAAAGGAACGACGAAACTTCGAATATTTTCTAGGCGAAATTCCTCGAGGATTAATTCAGCTATTTTTAACCAATTAACAGGCCGATCACAAAAGCTTCCGACCTCCAAATTTTCGCGCTCCTGCGTCACTCTTTCATTTTTCAATTACTACATCCCCATTGAAAGTTTCGCATCAATGTCGAAGGATAACGAGGCGAAGATCGTCAGCCGGACATTAATGGAGCCTGAATTGATGATGTGAGCGTGAAAGGGAATGAACCGACGGAATGTTGCTTTATCAAACGAACAAAACGGTGGATTCCAATTTTTTCGAGGCTTCGCCTCGTCAAAGCCAAACTACGGAATAAAAGGAAGAGCGAGAGTGAGAAAAAAGTAGAGGAAACGATTTGTTCTACGGAACTTAAATCTAGTTCGTTTCGAATTAATTCCCGACTGTCAGCCGCGGTTGGTGGGTCAAGACGAATGAGCGCTGCTCTTCTCAGTGCTCCGCACTAACGCGAATGAGCGACGATTACGTCAAGTCTCTTCAATTATACTCCCGCTAAGAAAAAGAGATAGGAAGAGTATTTATTCCAGTATTTATCCCTCGACTCTCGATTCTCTGTGGTCCAGCAGCAGAGCTCGGCTACTCTACGATTATCGCATCTCGTTGCTACCGGATGTCTAATTGCCCATATTACTAACTGCTCATCTCTTAGCTCCTTTCTCGTTATGCTTCTCTCGATAGATTAAATAGTTTGTCCGCGCGTGAATTAAATTTTAATGTCCAAAGATCCGTACAGCGAGAGTCCGTTCATCCAGTCCGAGAGGCCGGGAATGAAATATACGAAACCCGCTTAATTCACACCGGCCGTTATTATATTTTCTTTTCATTCGATAATAACTGTTATAATCATTTAATGATCTCGAGCGTCGTAAAAACACGAGCAACAAAACTCGGGCTCACTTCCTCTTCTCCGAGTTCTTTTTACCCAGCAGCATTTTTGTATACCTCCATTTTATTCGTTTCCGAAATCAATTTGGCGAGGACAGTTCGCGTTCTGCGCAGCAAGAGATTATTACTCTCGATGCTCAGGTACGATTTTTGTGGCTGTGCGCAAACGTTGCTCGGAAATGCATTTGAGAAGGAAAAGCGGAAAATGTTTTTCTTACGAATGTTCTTGTTTCTGGTATACATTCTTCGTGTTTCTTCGACGTTCCAGGGTACCTGGACTCTAAAGAATGCACTCGCTCTTCGTCTCACTTTTCCCCTCTTGTTCCTGCCTTCTCGGAAAGGTTGCAAGCTTTTCACGAAAAGTTTCATTCATTCGAGGCAACCGACGAATTTGTCTTCGGGCGAACGATCTTTCTCTTTTTCGCGTGGCCCGTGAAAACTTCGGTCTCGTGTTTTTGTGCCACCGAGACAAACGGGCGCTCGAAGGTTTCAGGGGGGAAAAGATCGTGCGCTAAATTGAGGCAAAAAAGCCTAGGAAATTAGTCGCCGGGAATGATTGGCGGAAAATCTTACTTGAATTACGGTTGAACGAAATCGAGGCGAATCTGCCTGAAAAATGCGGCTTCTCGACACGAGTGTCTCCTTGGAAACGGCGGAACAAACGAAATTCCGGGCTTTTATCTGTTCTCGGAGACTTCGTGACACGAACGAGCGTCCGAAGTAGCTCGAAGCAACTGGCCGAGGAAACTTATCGTGAGGGATTATACGGATGTTCGACAGCGCTGAGAAATCTCAGAGAACTTGGACGTATTTGCATTCGTCCCGAACTGTTTAAGAAAACGAGAAATCGAGTCAAAACCCGAGAGGTTAAGCTCCTCGGTCGAGCATCAATATTTATTTCCTTCAAGCCACTTTGTTTATTCGTCAAACCGAGAGAATTGTAGCATCAAAGTTTCGTTCGCGATGCAGAAATCGAGTGGAGAAAAAAATATTTTCCATTGAAAAAAGATGAGATTAAAAATATAAAAATTTGATTCTGAATAAATGAACAACAATTGGTTTGGTTTTTGAAGAAACCTTCACTCATTCGTCCGCATTCCAGCACGTCGCCATTCCCTGCCGACGGTCTATTAGCACCTTAATAATAAGGTACGCAGAAAACATCAATCGATTGCACCAAAAGAGCCAAAACTTTCATCAGTTTCGAGATAAGAAGAGAAAAGTGATATATATTTTTCTCCGCTATCGAGAGTAATCGAGTCTCTCACGCCGTCCAGGTCGCGACGGTATTTCCTCTCCTCCCACGACGCTCGGAGGGGGGAGAGTAATCTCGAGAACTTGGCTGTGATCTCGAATAGACGAAATGATCGATCTATCGAAACGAGCCACCGACGCGGCGGATCGGTCTTTCTCCCTCACGAATTTCCTCTCGCCCCGAAACTTCCCGACGTCCCACGTACATGAATAAAGGAGCAAAATAAATGAAAGAGAAAAAACGAGCCCACGATCTCGTGGAAAAGACGCGGTAACGAGGCGTTGATTGCAATCTTTTGGCGCTCTTGATACCTTTCTCCGTCCTTATCAGCCTTTTATTTCACGCCAAGCTTCGCGCCTCAAAACGAAAGCACCGAATTCACATTCCACCGTTCACCATCGATTCGAATGAATCCATTTTTATTCCACTCGATCCCAATTTTTCTCACGAGTTCTCGAACAATTTTACCGCAATTTCTATGCAAAATTGCGCCTAAAATATCTTGAGCACTCCCTTTTCGAAGAAAACCGTTTTTGTCGATATTTTCTTTAAACTCTCTCGACTACGCTTTATTTTTAGACATCGAGTCTCTAAATTGTTGAATAGAAATTTCGCGATCGTGGAATCTCTGCTGCCCGGCTTCCGTACGAATCTCGGAACTCTTTAACGAATGATCGACGGCTCGGAATTTTTCCCGATTCGTAGAGTTTTTGGGTCGAAGGAAAAATCTGAAAGGCATTTTTTGCAAAAGAATGTGAATTTTCGCATAAAAGTTTCTTAAAAACGAAAAATCTCGATCATTTCTCCATCAGATTCTAACGGACTTCCCGGTCGAGTTTCATCGAAAAATCCCACAATGAGCGTGTCGCACGAAAGTTGAGTCGAAGGAATAAAAGCGGCGCTTTGGTACGAAACGTCGATGAATCGTGTCCGTGAATATGTAAGAGGAGTAAGCACAGCGAGTTTCTCGCAAAATGGCAAAGGGCAAGATATGCAAAGGATGGAAATAAATAAATAAGCGAATGAAATTGTGGCTTTCTCTGGAAAGCGTGTTGGAGAGCGAGAGTATCGAGATTATTCGCTAAAATGTTATTGTTTTTTGAAAATCGTGCGGGTCCGGGCGCAGAGCCTGTCGAATTCAGTGAGAATGTCTCATGCCCAGAACCGAATATATCGCGAGCGTATTTATACAGAAAAAGCATATAACGTGGCCGCTGGAATCGTGTCCGTGAATATGTATAAGGGCGAGTTTAAAACTGCACGCTCGTGCATTTGATTTGACTCGGTTCTCCGAGTCTCTCCTGTTTCGCACTGCTGCGAGGCGATGCAAAAGAAAAAACCAGGAGAAAGAGGGCTGAGAGGATGCGAAGGATAAATAAAAAACACGGAAAAGCAAAGAGCTCGTGATGAATGAGGGGAAGGGGTGGGGGGAGTCAATCGTCGGTTGAAAATTGAATAAAAATAATGAGAAGTCCCAAAATTCGAAGTCCCGGGAGGGCGAAGGCAACAAACGCTTTTTCACTGTCGTGCGGTTAAACCTCGATTCACAAAGATCGTCAATGAAGCGAACCCCCGTTGGGCGTCGTGGGCAATAAAAGTGTAGGCTTCCTCCTTTAAAAGGCCGCGCGTGCTCGGGCTTCGAATTTCTCGTATTAAGGAGGTTCGATTCTACGCTGGAGAATGGCCGTTGCTCGGATTCGCGGCGTCGCGTCGTGTCCGGGCTGCTATCAAAACCAGTAAAAAGGATCGTTAAACAATTAAAATGACAATTAAATGTGAAAAAATGTTGGCGTATCGGGGGGACGGGAACGGCGGCATAGTTTTGTGACTTTTTGTACCTTTCGAGAGCTACGAAGTGACATTCGTTGTCGGATGAGGGGGATAAAGGGATCAGAGGCCGAGGGAGGAGGACCCCAAATGAAAAAACGGGGAACGTCTCATCGCGGAGGCTTCTCGTGCGCGCAAGGGAGAAATCGGTTGGGCTGTACGATTCTCAAGGTCGACCGGTTACGAGCAATAGAGCGTCTCAACTCCTAGTCTCCCTCTCTCTCCCCCCCGTCTCCTTTTTTCACTCGGTTAGTGCACGAAGGTCTTTTGCCCCTTAAGCACGAGAAGTCCGCCATTGCATCCCCGGATACTGCATAACTGCGCTTCTATTACGCGCTCAATTACGCCTTACAGTGTGTGTTGCATGTCGCTCGGGATCTCAATGCTTTTTCTCCGCGACCTCCGCGTCTCCCTTTTGCTAATTTTTTTGCTCCTCCTCCGTCCTCCTCACCGAAGATTTTCTCCCCATTTTCTCTCTCTCTCTCTCTCTCTCTCTTCCGTGAAACCCAACTCGCCTCGCGAGCTCGTCGCGCTCCTTTAAAAGTTTCAAATAAACGAAAAAACGAGTGTCGCGCACGCTCCTCTTGCACGTACTCGCAGGCCCCTCTTATTTATACGCACACACGCGCGGTCCTCTCTCGCGCGTACGTTCGTACTCGTGGCCGAGGTATAGAGAACGTTCCGCGAAACTTGACTATATTTGGACGTGCTCGCGAAGCCGAGCTCGATTCATACTACGCTCGTCTCGGTAAATCACTTCATACGCGATCATCCTCGCGACTCTTTCGCCGCGCGCGTTCACCTGCGAGGGAGATACGCGTTTGTGTCCTGCGGGAGGAATATCCTCGGGCTCCAAAAAGTAAGCGAAACTAGATAAAGGCAGCGCGGAGCTGGCTGCTGCGTTCGCGAACCGCAGAACGATGCTAATTGTAAATTGAAGTTGCATCGGTTTCCGTATTTGGTCAGCATCGAATATTTTCGATTCGCTTTTACGCGCGCGACGCGCTCATTAGTCATCTTGACGGATTGCATTGTTGCGTAACGATCTTTTTTATATTCGCTGCGCTAAAACGAGATATGAAAACGCGGAGTGCTCAAATGTGGCGAAATTCAGCGGGGATTATTAGCCTGGCAAATGAATCAACGAGGCAGATATATATTTACTTTTTAAAGACATTTTAAACGTCAAATTCGTATTCCGATTCACAAACAGTCGTTTATCTTCTCGAGAAAATTAATACGCGCGCGCGCGCGCGCCTCCATTCATACGCTTCGAAGCTTTCGCGCGGTGGACGCGTTCGTTAGTCAATTTTCCTGTGACACACGATCGTTCGCAATACTCGCAGGGTGTGTTGTATTACCACGCCTCGAATTTATGTCTCGCTCAATCCCTCGCTTTTACAGCGATCAAAGTACGTTTGTGTAATAGATAAATTAATAGATTGCGAGCCCCGACACAAGCGCGCGCGCGTCCTCGTTTCTTTCAATCCCCCCAGCGCGACTCTCAATCTTTTTTCCTCTTCCTTGCTCGAAACTATCAAATCACTGACGCTGTCGTCCCCGCGCGCGCGCGCGCGCCCCCCGAACAAACGAGGATCGAGAGAAAGAGTGCGAGCTGAAAAACAAATCATACGGTTACGCAATCGGCATAATTAACGAGAGGTGCACGCCCCGGAGCACGTTAGAGCACGGTGCTTAGTATGCGCTAATTGGGACACGTGGCTGCGCAAACGTGTAAGCATTGTGTATCGACGTTGCTCGCCAAAGCGGCTCTAAACGTCGAATTTAAAAATTCTCTCCAACCTTTTTCATCTCCTTCTTCGCGCTCCATTCAAACCACCCATTTCCGAACATTTTCCCTTTCATTGCTGCGCTTATCTACGCGACGAATCTCTCCACGAGAAGCCAAAAACGATTTACGCTCCACTGCATTCTGAATACGATACTTTTCTCGAATTTATTACAAACTTGAGTCAACGCACTCCCCAATAATTCATCGACTATTTTCGAACCCCGAATCTCATCGCTCGGGTAAAAAGCTCCGTCATTTCGGCCCCCATTTCAACATATTTCACAAACTCCCAGCAATAATTACACGGAGAAAACGAATTCGTTTTGTGTTGTGAGGAATTTATTATTTTTTAAGAATTTTCAAAGTATTTAGCCAGCACAGTATTTTTTGAATTTTCCTATTTTTCGTCCCTTCACTTCTAAACTGCTTTATGTGGATAGCAAAAAGTGATGCACGTCAGAGAACTGTATTTCGTTTTGTTTTCGAGTGCTATTCATCGTGTCAGACAAGCACTTATCGATGAGTGAAAATGTATACTGTAAATCACAAATTTTCACTGTCAGCAAATTCTATGACAAATACACGAATATGCACCGAATACGTGTGAGATTTTACCATAAATGTAGTTTTTTTCAGGGTTGCCCGAGCATACTTTGCAATATAAACATTTGAAGTGACTGAAACGATTTTTTACCATGCTCGTAGAGAAAAAGACTCTTGAGTCTTTTGAATAAAGGTCTTTTCACCATGGCCGATGAAACAACTCTTGTTACTGCTCTTCGAATTAATGCTGCAATCCAGTACGTATAACTGTCCCCGAGAGAACTTTCCCCTAGAATTTTCGGCCTCGTTTTCTCCGTGTACTCGCGAGATACGATAAAAATCGACGCGAAGTGGACGAAAAAAATGTGCTGAAAAAGTAAAAATCGATAAAATTGATGGAAATAATCGGGACAAAGAGTCGAATAAATTAGAACCAAACGAAGAAAAACTCGATAAAGTTGATAAGAAAATCATAGAAAAAAATGTTTGAAAAAATACAGATAAATGTTGTGCTGGAACGAAAAGCTCAGTTTGCGTATACAAAAATGGATAGCTTTTATCAGCTAAATATAGTACATCGAAGGTTCGTGTACGTAAAATCGTGGAGAATTGTAATTAGAGGGATAATTGTGTATGGAGAAAGAGAAGAGGTCTATAGGGCAGGGATCTCGGAGTGTGTACGAGTGTTGGACGAGAGGCGAGCGTATAGCAGCGCGTTCTGGCAAAAGTGTGTTCCCCGAGGAGAGCTAACACGGTGCTGCGACGAGGAGGAAGGCGATATACGAACACAAACTCGACGGCCTTGGCTGAGAGCAGAGGGGAAGAAGAGGATCGAGGAGGAGGAGGAGGAGGAGGCGCGCCAGCTCGTGTGTTGGCTTCTCCCTTCGCATGTATTCGCCCGCACGGCAGATGGTTCGCCGGGCAAGAAGACTCTTGATGGTCAGTGAACGATACGCTACTCACACGCGCCCGGATCGATTTTAAATTACATTTTTTTCGCCCGCAATTATCAAAATTCAAGATACTTGGGAAAATGAAGGATTCGCTTTCCGAGCCGGAATAGTAGGCGCCGCGGCCTCGAACGACACTCCGGGAAGGAGGAAAGCGAGCAAAAGCACTGGGACAAATAATCCCGAGGCCTAATGAAGTCGAGGATATACTCATCGGGGAATTCATTACTTTTAATAATTATGACGATTATCGAATGTCGATAAGATACGAAGGAACTCACGGCTCCCACAAGTTCAATGATCGTTCTCCCTCCCTCTCTTTCTCTCTCTTGGATTGAGTCTTTAGCTGCTCGGATGTCTGCGCACAGCACGAAATATCAGCGAGCTTCTCTCCCGACCGGGCATCGAAGTCTCCAATCTCGGCAGGGACGAGCTCGCGAATGCCTCAGTTTTTCTGTCCTGTCCTACGTGCGCCCTGGTTTGCAAAAACCTCGTTTTTTCATCGGCCACATCGAGTATTTTGTTATCTTTGCTACTTTGGCGACGCGGTCGATGTTTTTGGAGGGAAAAGGACAGAAAAATCGTTGGAATCTCGAAGGTTGTATCGCGGCGCGTATACTTACCGAGGAGAAAAATATTTTATCGATATTTTCGGAGCTCGGTTCGATGCGAAATCCATTTTAATTATCCGATGAAGAAAATGAGTAAATAAAACGAAGGTAACGGGCGCGCAAAAGCGAGACTAGAAACTCTCGACCGCCTAATCGGGCATAAAAATGTTAAGATCGCCGGGTAATTTTGTCATCAATGTGTTGTACGTACAGAGCGAAACTCTCGCCCCTCGCTGCGCTCGCCGCGAGGAGATGGTGCTCGCATTCCTGCATCAAAGCCGCGTTAGCAACACGATATGGCGTAAAAGTTGGAGAATTCCTACTCTTTCCTTTCCCAGCTGGCTCAGCCTCGCGCTACCAACACTTTTCGAAATCGACACGAAACTTGAGCGTGTACGCAAATTTTTTATCTTCTCGCCCGTACGACGTCATCGCTACGGACCCGGATCAGTGAACTTTTCCGAGAGAACGGAGCGGAAATATTTTCGACGTCAATCAACGATTCCTTACGCGAACTCGAGTGCTTTGCCCTCGAGTCACTGGATATCGAAAATCTGCTGGAACAAATAGGAACAAAAATACTGAAAAATTACGAAGTTTCACCGAACCGAGCTCCACGAGTCTCATTGAAAATATTTCCTTCCACTTTTTCTCATGGGAAGCCAAAAAAATTCATTTTCGAAGATCGATTGACAGAATTTTCGACAAAATTTCTCGAAAATTTCACTAAACCGAGCTCCACTCGCAGCCTCGTTGAAAATATTTCGTCGCACCGTTTCTCACGAGAAGGAGAAATTTGAAAAAAAAACGGAAAAAAATTGCCTCGAACATCGCAGCAGCAGAAAATAATATTTCCTCCCATTTTTCATTTTCTTTCGGTTCGCTCCATCAGCTTGATTCGTACTGTTTCGTCTGCGTTATAGAAAGACTGTTAGGAATATAGTGTGTGTTGTACACACGATGCTCGCTCGTGCCTGCCCCGATCCTCTCTCGTTTGCTCCGATGGGATTTTCTATCTGCGGCCGGATCCGCGCGCGAGAACGACGAAGAAGAACCGGACGCGACACGAGCGCGAGCAAGAGGAAAGAAGGAGGAGGAGAATGAGGATAAGCAGAAGAAGAGTCTCGAGAAAATCGGAGGGAGCGACGGAGAAGCCGGGCAGTGCGGTCGTTTGCCTTGAGTTGCCTTCAAACCCCGTCCCCAGTGAGCATGTATAAAACCCTCTCGCGCTCCTCGTCGTCCTTTTATTTACGCTCGTTTCTATACCTATATTTTAGTACATATGTACGCGTATATAGAAAAATAATAGACGTCGATGCGAGCGTATATGTATACAGAGGCAACCAAAACCGGTAATAAACAAGTGCGGGGGCGTGCCAATAGAAATTTTACCATTTTCGTAAAGTTTCGTCACTTCGGTGTCGTTCCGTTCGAGTGATCGCCGGGATTCGAGGATGGGAGGCTCTTCCTTGCATCGGTTTCCCTGCTGCTTTTGAAAGCTCGTCGAATTTTTTATTATCGGCGTTACGGTGAGGGATCGGGAATTGATTTTGTCGAACGATCGTTTGTTTCGTTCGGTTTTGCAAATGAGTCTGCCGGGCGTTATCGATGCAAATTTCCGTCCTCTTGTCCGAGTCGAATCGAGGAGAAAAGGACCGATCAACGGTGCCGAAAAAATGTTTTGACAGTTCCCTGCGAGCTCCGGAGCCCGCCGGGTCATTTGGGCTGAAGCAACGTGACGAGGGTCCGCGGCAAGGCGGCAGAAAAAGTGAAGCCGTCCTCCCGAAAAGCGTTTCGACGAGCGCAAACTCCCGAGACTCGGGAAAGCCTGGCCTCGGCGAATTTTGGTGCATCCTGTACAAGTGTGTACACAAGCGAGGAGCACGCTCGCACAGGTAGATAGAAAAACGCGTGCAGGGGTTGTGTGCAGTCGTATTGGAGGCCCCTCGATCCCGATTCCGATCCCGCCCGGTTTCCGCCGCGCGCATTCCGTACGAATAAACATACATATACAAGCGTTTTAAAAAAGTATATAGAAAAAAAGGAAAGAGAGGGAAGGAGAAAAGGACTCCTGGCCTATGAGATAGGAACGAGGGGCTCGCGAGCAGTGCAACAGGCTGGAGAACAGCGCCACATGAGAGCACGAAGTACTATAGGACGTTTCAGAGGCTCCTTAAGCCGAAGAGAATGAAAGAAAGAGAGAGAGAGGGAGGAGGAAAGAAAAAGATGGAAAATCAAGCCCCGATGGATCCGGCAGACTTTGTTACGAGACAGAAGGAGCGAGCGTGGAGCGCGCGGGAGCGAGAGGCGAGAAGCTAAAAAGTTCGGTAACGTTCGTAAAAGTTCGGCTCTTACCGGGACGAAGAGAATAAGCGCGATGTAACGCTCACCGTAGCGTCAGGCGACCGTCGCTCGGCCCGACAGTCGTGAATCGGCGCTTGCCCGGAGCGGTAACGCGCGACCGCGGTAGAACGCTCTCTCGGAGGTACCGCTGGAATGTCTTTTTTCGAGTATTTATCTCCCGATGAATTCCTCGGAATCGCGAACAATTCGTGAGGTTACTGCTAAGAAAATCGATCGGAATTTCATCGATGCAATTCCGAAGGATATGCGGGGAGTGGCGGAGCGATTTGACTCGTCAAATGGTCGCTGAGACAATCGTGCTTTCTCGAGTTTGCGGGTTGAAAAATAACGTTGGATTATTTGGCGCGCGGGAGGCCTGTTCACATTTTTCGAATTTACCGTCCCTCGTCGCATTTTTTCATACTCTCTAGATAATTATTCGCGGGGTGCACGTGCGTGTGAAGTGAACATATTTATATACTAAATATATATAAATATTGACGTGTCTGTTTATATACGCCTGTATACATGTATTTGCGTGTTTAATTGTGTTGGCTCAAGCCGGTGTTACCCTCGATCTTTGTGGCACGCACTCACTGCCGGGATGATTTATTTGTTTTACTGCGAACAGCAAACGTGAGCGGCACAAAATTCTATACTAAAACATCGTCACAGGAGATTTTTCAAAAAAACTCTATCGCCGAGTGCAGGCCCGAGGATATTTTTCGGATGTTTCGAAGCCCTTGACAAGTGCTGCTGTTTTTATAACGTTTTTCGCTGCGCGATCGAACTTTCGACGAAAACGCACGTAGCCGAAGGTACTTCTTTGGCTCCCGGCAACAGGTGGGAATCCTGCAGGCCTACAGGTTCGTTTTTCTCTCGTAATCTCATTTCTAAAGCTTCGACACTCTTCTTGTTTTCCAGTTAAATATTTCGGGGATTTAAAGCCCTAACGGTAACCACGAATACATTTTTATTCCACAAACATTTTAATGGGCTTTCAGCCACGAGAGGGCAGTCGCTCGGACTTGAATTTTTGTTTCTTGAGATAGGACAGGTTTTCAGATGTTCTTACCCATTTTTTCGTATGTATATGTACACTCGCGTGCATTATATTTTGTGCTCGCAACGTCTAGAGAAATATATACAAGGGCAGGTGTGGCAACGACTCTCCAGCGGATGTTCCTTGTTTGAGGCAGACAGAACTCGATGTGAGAATGTCTCGAGCGAGCTTTTACGTTGGGAGAGCGAACCTCGAAGCGAATTGCCGGGCGGGTGAGGTTAGGCTTTGGTCTGTGACAATCGCGTACGGCCGGGGAGACCCGATACCCGTGTGGCCGACTCTCGGGAACAATACAAGTGATTTTCGTCCCGTTTTTTTCTTTCTTAATAGAGTCTATTTGAAAATTGAAGTTAAGAATCCCCCGTAATGGACTTCCGGCGGAAAACGTGCGCTTGAGATTCTCAATCTCCGAGCTCAAATTGTGGCAAGTTGCGAGCCCGCAGGCGAATTGAAAAAACGCCTGATAATTCGACGAAGCCTCCACTTTTAAATTCAGCGAAAATAAGTTATTAAGGTATTCGAAGGAATCTACGATCTCGTTTAGCTTACATTTCTTTCAATGATTTCATGTTTTTTATTGAAATATGAGATTCCGCAAATGGACGGCGCTGAGTCAGATTCTGAGTCATCCTCGGGACTCGGCGGCGTGGAGGGGGGGGGGGGGGGGGGGGGGGGAAGGGACTGCGATATTTTCATCGGCGCGAGCGACGATTGATCCCCAACACTAAACGCTAAAACGCTCCTCTTTCCTTTGTTTATCGTGCTTCTTCGATTCGCCAATTATCGCTATAATTCCAACGGGAAAAAAATCGCAGGAATTTCTTATCGCCCCCGGTGAATAAATTCTAATTAAAAATTAACGTTATTCCATCAGAAGATTCGATGATTAAATAAAAGGAGCGTAAAAAGAGAGGAAAAATAGAGAAGCGCGCATGCCGAGAGCTCTCGGCTTGTAGATTATTCGTTAATAAATATGCGATTCGGAGATTCGTTAGAACCCGGAAATCGCGATAAAACTTGTGCTGTCTTGTGTGTACATTGGCGAGTTCTCTCCTCGCTTGTACATGTTTCGCGCCGTTTCTTCGTGTCTTCATCGTGTTCTCTCGCATCTCTCTCTCTCTCTCTCTCTCTCCCTCTTTCCCTCTTTTTCTCTTGTGCGCCTGCGAGGAAACCGTTAACGAATTCGTCTTGGAATTTTCTCACATCCAAAGAGTGCCAATGAGACTCGCTCGCGACAGAGACGAATTGCTCGAACGTGGGTGAAGAAAAATGATAAAAAGAGACGGAGAACAGAGCAACGATGGAGGATCGAGAACCTCGGTCTGCATCGTCGCTATTTTTCCGGCCTCGGCAACAACTCGGAAGGCGAAGCAGCATTGTTTCCCTTCAACTTTCAACGTACGCAACAGCATTGCGTTACTTTCTACTAAAAACTCTTTTCACACGCTCCCCAATTAAGCTCCTTTCTTCCCCCTCCCCTTTTTCTGCTGTTCGATTGAGGCTCCGAGTAAGAACTTCGAAAAAAAGCGTTTTTCGAGAACTTTCGGAGGAACGAGTGAGCTCGGAAAACGAAAAAAGTGACTTTTCCAAAGACTCGTTCACTGCACCCAAAGAAAATAATCAAATCGTAGAACTTTGATCCTCGAGCTTCGTCGCTGCCTTCGGAGCGTCTCGGTGAATGATCTCGATCCTCTTTCACTAAAAAAAAACTCCAAAACCGAAATTGGCCAACGGAGGAAAGTAAGATCGAGAAAAGCCACGAATGGTCGAGTCTGCCTCGAATCTGAGCGTTCCCTTTCGATAATTCGTCCGGTCGGGGGCTGAATCGTCCGCAACACGCTCGAGGAAATTCACCGGTGCGAAGGGAGCGTCTGCTCGCGTGCACACATTCGGGGGAGGCAAAGGAAGACGAGTTTTTATTCCTGCAGGGAAGGAAAAACCCTCGGCGAGGACCGAGGCGGCAGCACTTGTTCAAACAATGGCGAGAGAAGAGAAAAATTCTGTGGCGAGTTTGATCGTAAAAGGGCGACGAGTTTCTTCGAACTTTTTCTCCCTTCACGTATTTACGGAGAGAAAAAAATCGAAAAAATTGTAAATGTTTATCTCGCCGGTTCCATTCTCGAGCATAATCGAGGCACTTGTTTGCCTCCCCGTCAGCGAAGCATCTTCTTTCATGGCCCGGAATGCAAACGCGTACTCACGTTACACAACTCCGTCTCGTATTGACCTGTGGACACGAGCACAAAAGTATTTTTTTATAAAGCTTGAGCTCTCGCTGCACCATAATTTATGATCCATTGATGCTGATTAGAGGACCGGGCCAACTGAGTTCACATCCTCATTTCCTCGGCCTAAGGAAGGGGGCGTTCGGAGACCCAGAAAATCGTCGTTTTTCCATAAATTCTTTCAACACTTCCTTTTGACGAAATCACTCAAAATCGTGGTGTCGAAGTTTGCTACGTTGGAGTCCAACGAAATATGTTAAAAAACTCGTGACGAGGCTCGAAAAAAGCTCGATTTGGTATGACGCTGTAGTTTCCAACGTTGGAGTCCAACGAAATGATCGAAAAAAACTCTCCAATAATTCCAGTAATTCTCCTATTTTGTTCCCTGCCAAATTTGCGATTCGTAGTTTTTCAAGCTGCACCAACGATTCGTGAAATAAAAAATTGGTGAATTACGAACGTTTTTTTCCTTCATTTCGTTGGACTCCAACGTTGGAAACTTCAGCGTCGTGATTTGGTGGACAAGAAAGGAGCGCGTTAAAGGGCCTGAAAAATCGCGAAATTCTTGAGTCAATTTTCAACGTGTTTCTTGACGATCGGCAGCTTCTTTGCGAGCACCTTGATCCGGCATTCTTGGCGGAGCTTTTCGCTGTTTTGGTAATAAAGAAAAATGGACTGAGGCTTCGTAATAATTCTGAGCAAGATTATCATACAATCGAGCATTTGTCATTCATCGGTAACGCGATACGCGCGAATGCTCGCTTCGCCGAAATTGACACCCCGCAAATCTTCTCCACTCAAACATCCACGCAGCAAACGAGTATTTCGTGTACACGTACGCGCGGATTCATACCACTCGTACAGAGCCACGTGACACGCCTCGCAATTGAGAAACCTACGCAGGTACACGCGCAGGTCTCTCGCGGGCGATTATGGGCGTGCTAAATAAAACAGCAGCTGTCTATGAGCAACTCGAAATATTCGACACATGCGCGCGCGATTCCAGAACAAATCATCCGGCCCGTTCCCCGCTGTCAGAGTTTATGCGACACTTTCTCGCGTTTCTAACGAATTTAAAGATAAAAATCCTCGGGTGCGTGGCTCGCTTCAATTGCTCGAATTGCCTCCTCGTTTTTCGAGCATCGGCGACGATCGTGTCATGAATTTTGTCATAAAAGTATTTCTGGATCGATCTCTTATGGGATTTCACCAGAATTTTTTATTCGAGGATAATGAAACCGGTTTTATTGTTCACTGGGAGACATTTAATTATGAAATTCGTGGATTTTGAGCTCGTGGAGTCTGCTGCGCAGAGAGAAAGAAAATTCTCCGGATCTTCATTTCGCATTGAAATTCTTTTGTGCTCACCGGAATTTATATTTTCATGGCGATGTATTTACACGTGTGCGAATAAAGCGAATCGGTCGAAGGTTGAGCGCAGCTGTAACGCTTATTAAATCGCTATTACCTCTTGGAGCCTACCTGGCTCCTCTGTCTCAGCAGGTCGTCCACGTCGGTCATGACCCTCGCGAGCGAGCATCATGATTGTGGGAGAAGGAACGAAAATGGGCGGTCGATCGTGAAAAAAGACGGAGCGGGAGCAGCGAAAACCACTCGACCGGAAAATTTCCAATTTCTTTAGCAACGCTTGAATTTTCCTTTTCTTTTTCTCCAAATGAAAACACCACTCGGGAATTAAGATCTTTATCTTCGATTCTTATCTCCCGCTCTCCGTTGACTCAGGCCTTTTAGAGATAAGCCAAGGTCGCTCGCAACGAACCGTCCCACTCGACATCTGGCTCTGCTGCGAGCAGGTTGATGGATTTTTCCACTTTCCTGCCACTCTTTTCGGGTGGCAGCCTCAGAACGGAACGGGGCACTTGAAAATAATCGATTTCAGATCATCGCTGCGCCGGAACAAAGTCGCTGAAGTCCCAAAATCCATTTTTTCATTTATCAACGAAATTCCAACAGCCAAAGTTCTAATTTCCCATTTTTTAATAATTAAAATCGAGAATTCTAGAAGCTTGCAAACCGTGCACACCGAGTTTACAAACCGCTACGAAATTTCTCTTTTTCCCCACTTTCCATCAACGCCCGCACAAGAATTACGTCAGTTTTTTTCATTTCGAGAATATCAATCGAAAGTGCATAAAGATGCACTTTGAGACGTTGAGCAAAGAGTGACTAATCTTGTAATGAGAGAAAGAGACAAAGAAAAAGAAAGAGTCGAATGTAGCGTAGAAGAAACGTCATTATCTCTGTCCAAGAGCACGCGCGGACACACTCACATGCGTCTATAATTACGCAAACACAGAGCAGGTAAAGACTAAAAGGAGAAAAGAGTCGAGACGTTCGCGAGCATATCTCGCGGAGCTCGCTCGCTCGCATAGTTGCGCAATGTTAAGTTGCGCGAGTCTATCTCTAGTCTCGGGATTATGCGAACGCGGTAGTAAGAACGTTCAACTTCCATCCAAGAATGTAGTCTCACTGTTACATCGAGAGAGTCTTTAGAAAAAAGAGCCTCCCCGACCCTGGCGATCTTTTCTTCGCAGCTTTTTAATCCTCGTTGTGCTGCATCGTCGTTATAATAAAAACGTTCAATAATTTCATAATTATAGATACAAATCGGAGTCGCGATATGCATCGACGAATTTGAGTGAATTCCTCCTCCTTTTAACCGACCATTTTCATCGTTATTGCGACCGTCGCTAATAACAATCTTGGGCATGTATAATTATCGATGAAAATCAAAGCAGATGGACATCGATGAAGAGCTTCATTTCGTCGTTCATATATAATAACCCGGAGATGAATATCTCGAAGCCGATTAAAATCGAGGAGTTCGTTAAATTCATTGAAATTGATCGATTAGCAATCGAAATTCTTTACCCTCGTTCGATCCCCCGGTGAATTTTCCGCACTTTCAATTCATTCTTTTTCGACTAGAAGAAGATCAAAAATCCGTCTAATTTATTTGGGAAAATTTTCTCTCCCGATCGTTTCCGGTCCCAGCATTCAATCGGTTGGTTTCAGTGCGAAAACGTTTTTTTTTCACCTGCTCCGGAAATTTCCGAGATTCGGCAAATCATCGGCGATCAATTGAAATCGGGGAAAAAAGGGAATCCTCCTCGACAGAATGAACGGGGAGGATTTGCACGGCGGACGCATAAATTGTTGTGCATCCTGTAAAGGGGGTGGGACTTATCTAAGGACGTACTCGGAAAAGGGATAAGCGAGTGGTCAATAATAACCGGAGCTTGTAAACGTCGATGATACTCGCTGAGAGAGCATCGTTATTGCTTTCCCATTGCCATTTAAGACGATTCCCTCTCTCTTAACGATCTTTTCTATACATTTTACATACGAAGGTAGACATTCGTATTACGATGTCGATATTAGATGTGTTATTTTATATACAAGTACGCGAAGTTACTCTGTACATTGGAGTATAATAAGGCCGCGGCCACATCCATTGGAATAGCTCTCGTGGAACTTTGTTGCAGAATAAAACGTTAGCTGGTGCGCTTGTGCGAGTATATTTCAGTGTTACAATCGAGAATCGTGAAAATATTCCGTGACTGCGATTTTCCGTGCACGTTTGCCGGTACGCGAGCGCCCTGTTCGAGTGCTTTTCGTTCTTTTTATTGATTTTTATTTTCATTTCATTTTTTTCGAGTTTCCTTACGTCGAGGACTTCCTTAGCCGCCCTGGAGATGCCCACGACTCGATAGGGTCCTCAAACGAATATATTCCTATAAAATAGACGATAAAATTGTCCCTGCTATGAATCCCCTTCTCCTCCGCGCTCGCTTCGCGAGCTCGGAGGAACGGAATGTCAAAGGAAGCTCGAAGAGCCGCTTCGCTTATCGGGACTTGACTACTGTGCAATTTATTTCGATAATGAAAATCAAATTTATTTCATCATCGTTACTCGCCTTTTTCTCTTCTTTCTTCTCTCTCTCTCTCTCGACTCTCTCGCTTCCCGTGCACTCCCGCCGATTACGCGAATCAAGGACGAATCGAGTTGCGCTGCGATTTTATAGGGAAATAATGGCGAGCGATCGCCGAGGGGAAGATACTTTTAACGACACTTTTTCCTGGCGCCTCGAAATCCTCTTAGAATTCGTATTATCCGAGCGATAAAATCGACGCTTTTTCTCCGACTCCATCGAGTATCTCAATTTTCCGAGAATTTCTACCTCAGCAAATCATTCGTTGAACAAAAAACTCCGATTTTTCTCAACGCCCCATTATTTTAGGATTCGATTGTCCGATAAATTTTCCGAGAAACGTTTAACCTTCACCCCCTTAAAGAGACTCATTTTATCGCCGTTTATTCCGACCCGTCACACTCCGATACAATCGCGCCCGCCCGATTCTCTTTATTTTTCTCATTCCTACCGCATTTTCAAAGTCCTGAATAACGTGTGCGTCGGAGTTTGCGTGTTCCCCGCAAATAAATTGAGGCGAACAGGCAAACTACATTTGCGAACACGTTTTCTA
The DNA here is from genome assembly GCF_019457755.1 of Venturia canescens. Taxonomy (NCBI): domain Eukaryota; kingdom Metazoa; phylum Arthropoda; class Insecta; order Hymenoptera; family Ichneumonidae; genus Venturia; species Venturia canescens. Next base: position 12,406,865 of record NC_057430.1, read on the forward strand.
ATTTATATTTCATGGATCTCGAGATCCCCGCGGTATTTAACAAACGCCCGGTCTCTGCCAACTCCGTGTGCAACTTTCAATTCGCAAATACATTTTATCGCGAGAGATAAAAAGAAAATAGGGAGAGAATTGAAACACGATTGTCGAAGCCGCGACGACAACGAAACGGCGATTTATTCAGGCTCGAAAGAGCGCATTTTAAGAGGCTCCCCCTCCGCCCCGTTCGGAGCTGCTCGCTTCTCGCTTGTAAAAGGTATTTCACAGGTAGCTGCAATTGCACGTGCTGGGCTTGCAAAATTACTCCGATCGATTATTCGTCGCAGCGTTCAATAATCTCGCTCAAGATGAATCAATTCGCGATCGCGAGCAGCACACTTTTTCTCGATTTTCATCGCAATCCTTCTCGCGTTTGCCAACCGCAAATTTATTCAGCATTACAATTCGTTCGATTCCTGGAGCAGCGATCCAGCAGTGAACAAATTTCAAGATTCGGCCTTTCGATATACTGCCGAAGTTCCTTTCCTTTTTTTCAATTAAAAATCGACGAATCTTCGGCCCCCCGTTGCCTCCTTTGAGCATCGAAGAATTTGGATTCCCAACGTTCGAGTCGTGCAAAAAAATGGAGTAGAATGAAGCAGACGAGAACGGTAACCTCGTCGCTGGAACGGGAAGAGAAACGAAGAATCCGAACGATTCCGTTCGTTAACCGTGAAAAATTATTGTGAAACACATATACAAAAGTCTACGGTTGACTCGGCCTCGACGAATCATGAGCCTCGTGCACAGTTGTATATACTGCGATATCTCACGTATACAGAGAGCTAGAAAAAAGTGGAGAAGAAGAAGCGGAGAAGGAGAGGGGCAAAAAAATGGGAAAGAGTTGGCGTCGCTCCGAAGCCGAGAAAATGCCTTTCTTTCTCCCGAGGATCTAACTCGCTATCACGTATGTAATCTCGAGTCGACGACGTGCGTGGATAAATCGGTGCATATGAATTGTTCTTGCTCTCGCGCCGCATCCTTCGACCAAATTTCTCACGATTCAGTTTCCTCCGACTTTTTTCACCCTGTCGCGTACTCCAATTCTTCTCCATTCCACATTTCTCGGTTTCCAATCGATTTTTTCCTCCATCCAACATTGAAAACCGAGAAAAATCAACGGAATCGTTTCATCTCCAATTATTTGCTCTCCAGAACGATTCTTCGTGTCAAACAAAGACGTAAAAACTTTCAATTTTCATCCCACGAACACTGCGCGCCTCGCGACATTTCTGCCTCGATGATGCCACACAAATCGGGACTAAACGCTTTGAAGACCCCGTCAATTCTGAAATTTCTTTCCTTCTGAAATAGAGAATAAAATTACTGTAAAATCAGTACAATTACACAACCAACAATTCATGGCTAACGAATCATTCGTCGAGGTGAGTCCACACAAAAAAGTGAGGAAGCACCGTTAAGGATTACGCCCCCCCCCCCCCCCCCCCCCCCCATCAAAATACGACAGCGCGCGTATGAGAAAAAAAGTGAAATGAATCAAGGAGTTCAGATGACTTTGAGACGCATTTGAAGGAGCTTTAAGGTTCTGCGTGAAAATGATATAATCTCGTGACTAGAATTCGTATTGTGAAGCATAAACACGCCGTATGGGAGCGTTGGCTCGTCCGAGGGATCGATTCATCTATCTTGATGTCGGCTCATCCATCTTGGTACAAAACACGTACATAGAATTACCCTCCTTCACGTACGTGCCTCACAATATGTAAAATGTATATTAAAATCGTATCTAAACACCTACACACTCGAGCAGCCTCTGCTCGGACTCGCACTTCAAACGTTTTTTCTTTTTCTGTTATTTTATTTTTATTTTTCAATTTTTTTTTTTTTTTTATTCCGGATGAGAATCTTGCGTGAAAGAGAGCTCGACTGCTATAGAAACGGCTCGTTAAAAACTCCTCGTTTCTCAACGATCAACGAGCTTATAGCTATCTGTATCAATGCCACGCAGGAAAACGCTCTGCGCCACTAGTATTCGAAACGTACGGTGCGATGGACTGGAGTACTGAATTTCAACATTCCGTGAGGTTGCATTATCATTGGATGCAGAGTTCGATTAAACGCGCGTTACAGAGAATCTCGGTGGGATTTGAATGAAAATACTCACGAGGGAGTTTCGTTTGTAAAAAAAATGATTGTGCGTGGGATCTGCAGGTCTGATGATTATGAATTCGAAAATTGGGCGGGAAAATGATCGTTGATGATGGAACTGGCGAGCATTTGTGTCGGTGATTCGCTTCGATTTGACGATCGAAGAAACGAGCTGAAAAACGAAGAATCTCGATATTAATTGGGGGAAGCTAAACGAACGAGTATCGTTTATTCGTACGCGATGAAAAGAACCCGATAGTCTGAAAATAACGGGCGATTCCAGTTCCCACGGGGAAAAACAATGAATAATCCGTATTTGTATAGATCGAAGGAGGCTCCGCGGTGATAAAAGCCCGCATTGTAATAATGATGCAAAATAAATGGAAAGAAATGAGAGAAGAGATGAATCCGGCGTTTCAACTTTACGAGGAGATCCCGCGTGCAGCTTAACAGTACCGCGATATTTCCTGATCCTCGCGCGCCCAGTGCTTCCAATAATTGATTTATCTCCAGGCTATTTTTCGTTTATCTTTCCCTAAATGGCGATCTCGGGCAAAGGGAATTATGAAGAATGAAAAACAAAGAGGAACGAGAGAGGATACAATGAAATCAGAACTGAGAGATCAATTTGTCCGCCGCAGTAAAATTCTCGCGAACGCACTATTAAGAGAAACAAGGGGCAGGGAAATGAAGATATCGTTGTGAGAACGAGGGAGGCTTTATCGTAACTATACAACGAATTTCATGAAGCGGCGACTCTTAAATTTGCCTCTACCTCGTTCACCATTTTTTATCTTCCTCTCATTTTCTCTATTGCACCTTTCTCTCCTACAAGCCGCATCGTCATTACTCCGTGTTCGATCGTTGCCGGCCCGACGATGCGTGCAGTCCGCTACAACGTCGATCTCGATCGGTATTCAACGCGGCGTTATGCCATTATTACCCTAATTAGTAATTATACGAGCAACGCGCACCAACTGCCCACCACGAATTATTCTCCCGGCGTGCGTTCCTCCGCACCCCCGGACCCCGCGATCGCGCGCACACACACGCGGAAACAATTTATTCAATTTATTTCGCCATTTAATTCACTGATCAAATTATTTATTCGAGGCAAGTGTTATCATTTTATTCATCAGTGATTAAACTTTTTTTATTCTTTGGAGCTCGCCAATATTCTAAGAGAATATTTAAATTGTTGAATTTTCACAACAGTTGTGGGGGGCTTCAATTTTATTTCGAATCCTGCGAGAATTTTCGTTGAAATTTCAACAGAAGGGACTTTATTCAGCCTCATTGAGAACAAAATTTGATTAAAGTATCAATTAATTTCAATGAATCTTCGAATTCAATCATTTTTTTAGGCATCCAAATTGCTTAACGTTTTTTTATCGATATAAAACTTTGTTGGGAAGACAAAGTGTTTGAAGTTTTCACAAAAAATTGAATTTTTTCGTTTCTTCTAGTTTTTCGAGTCGGACAAAAGCGTGTCAATGTTCGAAACTCGTAAAATCGTAATACGCAATTTGCGATGCGAGTGTTCAGTCTCGGGGAGATTCGAACACATCGCACGCTGCGCGTTCCTGCCGATGAATTTACAGGTTGTCTTATTTGCTCTACTCGGATCTGTATTACGAGCGATATAATGGACAATATGTGCTCGTCTATTTCCCCTTCCGGGCACGACGAGAAGTGGACGATAAAACTAAAAGAAGAACTGTAACGGTGCCTCTCTCGCTCTTTCTCCTTCCGTCTTCCTTTCTTTAATAGAGACCAGAGAGGATAGAGCTCGTCGCTCGATTTGTAATGTATATAGACGCATTAATGTGTACAAGAGTATAACGAGAACCGGTAATTACCGAGCCGCGAGCTCTTCGCGATTAAACAGTGCATTTCTTGGCAAAACATTTGTTTTCCTTCTCGGCCATCGGTCTCAATGTTTTTCGCTATTTTTCTATCGCTCCACAAGTCGTCAGAGCGTTGTCGATGCGTCCCGTAATTTCTGGGGTTTGAGGCGACTTTTTTGCGTTTCTTTCGATTTCCTCAATTCCGACATAAATGAGAGTTTTCTCACAGGTTTAAAGATTTAAGATTGATCATTCGAGTACTGTTTGCGCTCGTGAATTTTCGACGATTTTCCTCCCAATTTACATTGAAGTTCTTCGCTCAGTTCGAGCGTTCGGTTTCCTCGATATCGGGCGATTTTTGTGGCTCCAGCAGCCTCGTTCTGCAGCGGGGATCGCTGCATAAATAATTCAAGGGAACGTAGATTCAGTGAAAAACGAGATTTGCGGGGATCGTTTACCAAAATGACAAGTGCCGCGAAGCAAGCTATTCAGATTTTTTGTGAGCGAAGCTAAAAAGCACGAAACGAGTTTGATTTGATGCTGTAAAAAATGATTGTACGATTTCGTTCTTGGGGTTTATGGATCTCGGGAAAGATCTTGCGAGAAAGACGCGTCCACTTCCATCCTTTCTATTCCTCATTCGAAACCGATGAAACGAAAAAACAGCCGAACAATAAATAGAACGAAAAATACGTAAATAATAAAAACAATAGTACGGCGGATAAGTGGCGTTCCCGTAACTCTCATTCCCGCAATAATTCACGGCCTTGTCCCGATTACCGGCCTACGTGATCCAGCGATCGATGTTTATTGGTTTTTTCTCCTTCTCTTCCTCCCTCACTCTTTTCTCTTACTTTTAACTTTTCTCTGCTGCTCAAAATTTATTCTCCCCTGGCACAACGCCGGGTAACTCGATTTTATTCGAACGAATGTATATAGCGATGATTCCTTCGACTATCTTCGCCGCACAATAAGAGAATAAAAGCGATTGATAAAGAGAGAGAGAGAGAGAGAGAGAGAGAGAGAGAGAGAGAGAGAGAGAGAACGAGCGACTCGAACGTCATTACGTTTCGAGTCTATATCGTTGCTTCTCCTCGTCGTGCTCCTCGCTCTTTTTTCCGTTGCTCGGCTTCCCACGGCGCAGGAGGATATCTCAATGGCCCAATTTAGGGTACACGGCCCCGCGCGCGCGCGCTCGTCGTGCCCCGAGACGCTAATGCATTATTCTCTCCCGCAACAATCTCCGCGATTATAGCCAACAATTTGAATCTTTAATGTACAACCGCGACTCTGTTCTTTCGTTTGCTCGAAAAGAGGAACAAGAAAAAATGGCTGTTTGCCAAGTTTTCGTGCAGCTCGTCAAAATCGGGGGTTTCGAAAATATTTCATTGACGATCTCGAGCCCCTTGTAATCCTGGATGACGCAATGGATCCCAAATCACTGCTGCCAGGAATCTCTGAATTGCGACAAAAAATCATTCAAAGTGCACAAAAGTTTGAAAAAATACCTCAAAAGAGTGTTCAAACGCCTCCGACCCAATATTTTTCCACTCGAATCCATTTGGCAAGAAACTCGAGCACCTCCAAAACGAGAAGAGTGCAAAAAGCATTGAAAAATATCCAGGGCAGCACGCACTCTTTATTTTATCGCTGCCCCTTTTTTCTTTTGTCCCTGAATCATTTGCTCGCTTGCAAGGAAAAAACGAAGTGTGTCCCAATTTGCGTTTGAATAACGAGAAACGATATCACACAATTGTTGCATGGCGCACGGTTTACGATTGGAGATTACTCTTGACCACGCCATATAAGTATCTCGCTCGCATCCTACTTTGAATACGTATGGATATGCCTTTGCCAAATCGAGCGGGTGTTAAACCTGCAGTCTCATAATTTCCGGTACACTCGTTTTACTTTCCCTCTTGCGCATACACACCGCGCTGCTGCTCCTCTCCCAATATAGATGTGAATCTTTATTTGATAAATATGAATCTCGAATACACGTTAAAGTCTCGAAGAAATATACGATTTTTTAAAAATATAGACGTTCGAATATTATCCTGTAATTTTATACTAAATCGCGAGCTATTTTCGATTTTTTACTTATTCATTTACGCAGAACAGGAATCGTTTTTGGCCCCTCGGTATTTCTGGTCATAAAATCAATTGAGTCGTAATAAAACAGACTTCGTCATCGTACGAATCTTTTGACCTTTCGATAACGAATAGAGAATTTGAAAAATCAACAAAAATCTCGCGTTTCAACATTCATCCGGGCTCGACGTGAAATCTTCTTTGAGAAGCAAATTTTTTTTCGATATACTTAATTACGATTTTTCAAAGTTCAAACAGAAATATTCGAAAAAATGGTTTTTTCTCGAGAACTCAATTAAAAATTCCGCTTCTATAATGAGATCTCGATGCACATGATTCGTTATTTCTGGTTTCACGTTGCGAGCAACCGATGAAAGGGGAGCGATGAGTTTTTTTATAAAACAATTCCAGAAACTCGCGGTTTCAATGACATTGAAAAATGCGTGGAAAATGAATGTTCATATATATACGTTTTTAATTCGCCATTTATGGAAGCTTCTTGCTTTTTGAGCACTCGAAAAAAGTGTCCAAAGAAGGGAGCGAAGTGTAAAAACGTGAGCTAACGAAATGGCGTTTATCGGAAGGGGAAAAATGGTGAAAATAAAATTGCACATAACCGGGGGCTTGGCACGAGTGCAGAAATAATGGGAATTGCTTAAATTAACTTGGAGGACAAACGTACGTAAATAATCGTACGAATCCACGTTATTTAATCGAAATAAACGCATTCCCGATCGGGCGCGGGGGAGGGGGCGGAAGAAAAACTTGTAAATTTTGTTCGTCTTCGATTGGCAACGGAATACGAGAACCTCGCGAATGGCCGTGAGGCTTATATTCGATTACCGCTTCGGACGTTATTTTTTATCCTCCGAATCGTTTTTTTTTTTTTTTCAGTTTGTTTCCTCGCGCCCGTTTGGAGACGGAGGCATTCGCGTGCAAAAGTCGTAATTCCGACCCTGCGAGCGCTCTTTAAGGGTCGAGTTATGCGGGAAACGTTGTGCGAAACGTCGATACACATAAAACGATATATTTTATACGATTTTACGCTATACCACTGCACGCTTTCGGAGCGTTTATATCGATATTGTATCCGCCGCGGGGACATGGACATCCGTGCGTGTGTGTCCGTGCGTGCGCGAGTTCGTAAGGAAATTCTTATGCTCCACAGTCGCGGGCGTCTCGCTTCCCGATATAATCGTTTCGACGTTCCCCGAGGCCGGAGAGTGCGATAACTGCATTCCTTTTTCGTAGCTTCTTACGCGCACACACGTGCGCGAGCACGCGAGTGTAATATTCGTACGCGGGTGCGTGTGTGTGTGGGTATACGCGAGCACTGAAAACGCCTGTTGATTTTAGAGTATTTTTCATTTTTCCAACTCCCCGTCGCGTCGCAGCCCCCCCGCGCGAGCTGCTTCTTCGCCCCTCTCGTCGCATTCTACGCTCGATTTCTTATCGCGGTGAATAAATGCTGCGGCGATTCTCGATCGAGCCAATAAAACTTTCACGCCAAATATTCTCCTGCTTTTATCCCCGCATCCCGAGCTTTATCGCGATCGAATTGTACTTTATCGGAGGAACGAATAAAGCGTCGAAACAAACGAGAAAAAATTACCCGAATTTTATCGCAGCGGAGATCGCAAATTTATCCGATTTCTCGCCCCTCCCCGCGACCTCCACGAAATTTCGACGATTCTCTTTTAACCGTCGAATAATCTTCCCTCCTCCCTAACAAGCTTTCGTAATTAAAAACTCTCCTTCGATATATTCACGTTTCATTAAAATAACAGCGGAAAAAGAAACCGAGGAATGCCGGGTTCAAGGACTTGCCCATTTGGCCTGAAGTGACGTGCGCCGCCTGGAACGCATTTTACAGACGAATTAAAGTGCATTATATCTGTACTTGGGCAGCCACTATTCCGTGCGAGCAAACTCGCTCTAATGGTCTCGTTTGATTCAATATCTACACTCGAACTCGTTCCCCCGCGCTGCGTGGCGCAATCGGGACAGTCATATAGAAATTTTATGTGTGCACGCGCACATATATGCGTGCCTTCGTATACTTGAATACGTCGCGCTACGATACAATGAAATTGTCAAGCCGCTCGTTCTTTCGAATGAATCATTCGCGCGAGCGTCATTCGCCCCCTGCGTTCGCGGACGGAATTAATGAAACTCATAGAAATTAGATAAATTTATATCGTTCTACTTTTTTCAAGCCTGCGCGCCAGGATCCTTTTTTTCGTCATTTATAGAAAAAGATTCTCGATGAGAGGGGAACTCGCGTTTTCTTGCGGAACGCCCATTTTTATGGGGAGTTTGAAAAACGAGTGTGAAAATTTAGTTGCATTCCGACGAGTTAAAATCGTTGGAAAAACGGAGCTTTTGGATGGGATCGCGTCCGGGGATTGAATAACGGAAAAAAAGAGGGGCGTTTGAAAGTCGCGTTTTTATTCCGTTTCTCTCTTTCGACTTTTCAACGGCGGTTTTCGCATCGCTCTTCGTATTTTATTCTCAATCAATTGTTTTTTCTTTCCTCTTTTCACTTCGAGGCCAGCAATTGGTGCTCGAGTGTGCCGGATACATTCGACCTTGAAAATGGATTCGTAAAGCCTGCCCCGCGATATTCGCACATTATTTAGCCGTGCGCGCCTGCGCTTGCACGTGCGTTATCGACGTACATGCAAAATCGTAGCGGCAAGTTCTCGCTTCTGCTTCGTATATCGGTGGCTCAATATGCGAGATCCAATGACGCCATATTGACGCAGGCGGCGGATATCAAACGACTTCGAACTATCGAATAGTGGCCCTCGATACACACTCGCTTAATATATTTTTCCCGATGTGACATTCGTCATTTTTACGGTACGAGGCCACTTTATATTGCCCACGAATATCACACGTTTTATATTCTCACGAATCACCCTTTTTATCTAGGAAATGAAAAGAAAAAATTGAGTTTCGAGCGAAAACAAACTGGCCGACGTTTCGACATGAATTATTCAAACGACGCAGGCCTCAAATGCGGTTCGTATTTCCAACTTTATTTCCTCGTCGTTTAGGACACTTTGAACATTCTTCGGTTCGACGTTTCATATTTTTACTGCTATTTTTCCATCGCTCCCAGTTGTTTTTGCTTCTACTCTTGGATATTCGTCGTGCTGAATTCTCGTCCGATTGGAGAGCACGAATTTTTGTGGTCCCGAATGATTCGAGCAACAGATTCGTCAACGTCGATGTGTCATTCGAGGAACGATTATCCAACGCGTTAATCGTCCCTCGTCTTCGATTGCGAGCAAACCTCGGCGTGGAATTAACAAGTCATAAAACAAAATACGATTATCCCTAATAAAAAACAAACTAATCTATTTTACGTAAGGCAAAAAATGAGGCAATGCCTTCAGCTTTTCTGTCTTCATTGCCTGATTTCAAATCGCGGGTAAAACTTTGTGAAGGTTTTCGAAGCCTGGTCGTGCATAGCGGATCTCAAAAGTTCATTTAGAACCGTTACGATTCAAGATTATATTCGGGGATTGGCTCTCTCGTGTGTCTTAACCGGATTAATTTGAGCGTTGCTCGTTCTTTCAAAACGTAAAATCGACTGCTGGGGATTTGACGATTTTTTTATTCCCTGGATTGGTGCCTCAACGTATCGCATTTCCTACGCCCTCGTGGGTGGCCCCGCGTCAACGTTTCATCGAAAAACTTCATCGTTCACCGCATAGACGAAAAAATGTATTTTTCACTCGCGCATGCAACTCTCAAGCGAAGCCTCGCCAGCGTCGAATCTTCGATCATTCCCGACTCGATTTATCGCGATGGTAATTTATTCGTCGGAAACGCGTGCTCGTGAGGGCTCGATTTTATGCAATATTCGCCTCAATTTATTCGACCTCATTAACATAAGCTTATGCGATAAATTCGGATAAACCGACGATTTACGACCTCCTCGAACGTTTCAATCATCGATTTTCTCATTAACCATATTCTTATATAATTTGCCAAAAATAAAAAGATTTTTCTACATCGACGAAATTTTCGAAATTTCGTCTCTCCGACCGACCATTTTTTCCTCCATTTCGTACATATTTCAGTCGAGGATGCGGTGCGCGTTCGTAATCGGAGCTGCTCCTCGTTCGGAACAAGTAATAAAAATCGATTCCACTCGTTCTCGTCCGGCACGATCGTCTTCGTGGTTTGCTGACATTGACCCCAATGCGCGGATGCATCTGTGTACGGAATTACACACGGAGAGATTCCCCGAGCGAGAAGGGCCTGAATGTTGTAGCGAGTTCGCGAGGCCCAAGCCCTTTTGGTTTTCAACAATCGTGCTGCCACATTCTCCCCCGCGGTGAATGTGTCCGCACTCCATGTTGGACAAATACAGAATCGCGTAAATGGTATCGCATCTCACTCGTAAGGCATCCCCTTCATCCGATGCACAACCCTTCGCGGAGCACTGCAAACAAGAGACTCTCGAGAAGCCATGAAAGAGCTTGAAAAAGTCTCGTGCCAGACTGGGACAAACGCTCGTCGAAAGAACCTGCCCCCTCGTCGTTCTTCTCCCTTCCGCGGCGTCGACGAAGCTCCGGAAACCTTGACGGTGACGTCACGCGCGCTCGTAATCCCTGCTAATAATGCGCGATCTCTCGCGTCCTTCACCCTCGAGGCCCAGAGAAATAATCCTCATTTATTTGAAACGCGGGACTCGCGACTGAAAACGTAAGCGTTCTCGCTCCATTGGCGAACATTCGAACGCATTTAAATGCTTCAGACTTTCCTGAAGTTTTTCAAGAATCCCGCAGAGCGAAATGCTCCGACGCGATTCTTCCCATGCCCGGACAAAGCTGGCCTGATCACTCGGATTTTTTCGAGTTGCGCAACGCGCCTAAACTCCGAAGACACAATGGATCCGGAGCGTCGAAATTTAGAGCATGATTCATTAGCCATTGTTGCGTAAGTTATTGCACACGCGCGCGTTACGAGCGCGTGAAGAATCCTTGAAACGTCCCACCGCTCGCGGTTCGATCTCCATGCAAGAGCTTCGGATCTTGAGCAACTTTTCAGTTGCTCAGCGTCGCTCCTGTCAAAAGATGATGCTCTCATTATTGATATTTCTTTTTTTATTCGACTCTTGTTAGTTGAAGAGCGAAGAAGAAGAGAAAAGAGCGCGGACGGTGAGCTGGAATCGCAAAAAATGGAAGAAGACGAGAGAAAGAGAAAGACATGAATTCTCATCGACTTTCCTCAAGGTCTCGTCGAGAAGAAGCTCGCATGCCAAAAGTTGCAAGTCTGGTTTTTTCCTCTTCCTCCTCCCCCCCTCCTCTATTTGCCGCCGCTTCAAACTGCCCGCCGAGAGCTGTATTAGCATGAACTGTCAGCAATGATTTTCGTTATTATCCCGATCGAGAGCGAGTGTCGAGAGAGCGTGCGAGAAAGCCTGAAATCGTCCTCATTTTTATCGACCGATAATAAGCCGCGAGAAGGAATTTGAAATTAGCCATTCCGAAGAGTCGGAATTCGAATGAATTTCGTTATGGGAAAACGTTCATTGGGATAAAGTGAATTTTATTTTTTTCCCGAGTGCTTGAGCTTATTGAAAAATGAGTTGAACCGCATTTTCGAGTATTTATTGATCAAATTGCCTCAATATTTTTTTATTTTCGTTTATTTTTTAAATTCGAATGTCCCCGGGAGACGCGGAGACGAGGGAAAATGGCGATTATATTGCCGCGCCACTTGGCATGCGCGCTCGTTTTCGTTTTATTTATGCCATCTTCGCTCCCTCTCTGTTATTGATTAAGAAGAAAAAAAAATTAGATATACAACGAGCACAGAGATACGCGTGCGTAACGAGAAAGAGAGAGAATAAAAAACGGAGCCTCTCGAATGCGCGCGCATAAATATGCATAATTAAAAAGCGTCTCGAGTGTGAAAAAGAGTTTCTCGCTCTCGCGTGATCTCCTGGGCGAGCAGCGCGCGCGTATTTATTATTTTACTTTTGCGCTAACTTCACCTCCGGGGAATGTAGGTTTATCATTGGCAGTTTATGCACGAGTGTGCATCGTTAAGCGACGTGTCCCGCGCGCCCTCGTTATCTTCGCCAGCAGAGTTTGTCCGCTAATCGATCCTGACTTTCGATCGATATAGGCACATATGATTTTAACTGTTATTCGTTCGAGCACGTTTCCATGGATTTTTCAAATCCAGCATTTTTCGGCCCGCATCAGCGACCTCGAATCGGTAAACTTTTGACGAATATTCCAATCGATGGGTTCGACTGCGCGAGCTAAACTCCGCCGGAACGTTTCTCATTGCTGCAATCGCGAGTCCGACGCGGCGGGGGTTTCAGAATCCTTTGAGCTGTTTCGTTCCGAGTGTTTTTTCACCGCGTCAATTCCCCGCGCTGTTGATTAAGCGAATTGTCAGCAAATGGAGCAACTTCCATTCAATGGATTTTGCTTCGTTGTTCTCGACACCGACGAAGATCCGCGCGAAGGAATTCGTTTTCGAAGCTCTCCTCGCGCGCGCAGAAGGTCCGAGAGTTTATTCGTCTTTCGAGCAATGACACACGACGCAGTTGCCTCTCGGTTTGTACCTGCGGAGACGCTCGTTCGGGGTCAGGGTTCCTCGTGCATCGAAAAGTGCCCTCGCGAACACGAAGATTGGACGCTTGCCATGGAATCAAGAAACGTCACTCTCGCTCGAGTCTCGCCGCGCGACGAGCGCGACTCGGGGTTAACGACTGTGACAACGGCCAACGCGATATGGCCCCGAGGGAGTCCTGACCATTAAATCGCCTCGGGGCCTCTCCTAGATGAGTCCCAACCATCGCTACGTGTACAGAGATACGCACACCGATGAATTTTTATACCGCGACGGAAGAGAGAGAGAGAGAGAGAGAGAGAAAATATTGTCTGTGTGGCCTCGAGAGACCTCGGGAGAGTTTCCGTTCCCCCCGTCGCGAGACGAACTTCTCTCGCGATGCTTCTTATCCCCGAGAAAAGTCGTTCCGCGTCTCCGTACACACACCGGTGGACTTCGCTTCCTGATAAATCCTGATAATGATTCCTCGAATTCGCGTTCTTCGTCGTCGTATTTATCATGCAGTTCTCAATGAATTCTGTCCTTTCTCGTTTTTCCTCGATAATCCTGTTCTCGCGTGTACTTCGCATCGAACTTCACATATGCTCGCGTATCGACGATTTATTTTTACTTCCTTTCGCGAGCTTCGTGCTTCGAATCGTCGTTTGCAGAATAAAATATTGCCGTTGGTTGGTATAACATGCCAGGGGAATCTGGAAGGAGGAACTTTCTTCTTCGCCGTTTGCCACTGAGCGGGAAGAACTAATTCGCGCACGAAGCTTCGTCTCGTCATCGAGCTAATTGGCCGTGGAATCGAGCCGTCACTGTCCAATCCCCGATTCTCTTAAAGTATTTCTCATTCGCTTAGCCATTCTTCAGACTTCACGCTCCTTTTGCTCTCGACAAAACTGCGAGAATATTTTTCCTATCTCCCGTTTAAGAGGATTGGCCACCCTCACAGAGACTCGAAATATTCTCGATCGAGTCTCGAGATTATGCTTCGCGCAGGCGATCGCTCGCGGTGAACGCCCAACGTACAAAACAGGTATTCGACCTCCATCTTCAGCTACCTGCACGCCGGTGCGTGTATACGCTACTCCCGTGTAGCGGAGAGCAGACTCCCCGACATCCAATACCGTGGCATCTTTTCTAGCAACTCGTCAGTTTGGTCAACTAGTCGGCTGGCATTCCAACTCATTGACTCGTACACGCGCGCACACCCAGCAGAGACGACGAGAATCTCGAGACATCCAGAGCAATGCCAGGTGTTATTAATCCCGAGTTTATGCCCGAGTTATTATTTTATACCTGTCGCCCCTTCCTCGAGAGGAATTTTATCCGAACGAATTCGAGAGCACCTTTGCACGTGGATGAGCCACTTGGTTGTTGCTTGCCTCATCGAGGGCAGAAGAATTTTCAATATTTTTACGCAACCGCGCTATATTAAAACGAGCGTAAATGTGGAGAGAGGACGAGGGCGAATGGAGGGTTTGATCGACGCTGAATATAGTAATGAACTTTATTTGCACGATCTTTGTGGCCTTTTACTAAATTTACGTTATTTACGTATATCCTTGTATAATATAATAACGGTACTCTCCTTTTTTACGTTTCACTTTTTCTACATATTATTTATATTTCTCTAAAAAAACTGACGCACAGTTGGACATTAAGGTAGCTCATGCACGAAACGATTTTCTTAAGAAAGGCTCGAAATTTACACAGAGTTTAAATTCGTAGTCGACTGACAGGCGTATCAAATTTTAAAGGGTTCGTATTATTCGTTGTTGACACAAACGTGTTTGTGAAAAACGTACATTTGCTATTTCAGCATTTTGTTTTTTCTTCGCTTAGCCCATTCATGTTATAGCCTTTGCGCTCTCTAACGCGATTTTTTACATAAAAAGTTACAGTATTTTCGCCAGGGACGAATGAAATTTTGGGCTCGGTCAGTGATAGACCCCCGATTAATTAATTACTTGTCATTTCATTCGCCAAAAGACAAGTTGAAAAAATGTATTTACAATTTCGAATTGATAACTCTGACACTAATTCAAAGTGATTACATCTTCAATTAGGAAGGAAAAATCGATCCAATTTAGACACCCGTAAAATACGATCCTTCGGGTACGATCTACCTTAATTTCTCCTCTTAGCCTCTTTCGTCCACACTTCTGTATATTCGCTCGTTTCCTTTGTTATCGACTGTCTTCCTTTTTCGCAAATTATTATAGATGTTCCAGTGTTTAATTTTCATGCTTGCACATCCTGAACGTTCATTCCTCCTCTTCTTTCTTTCCATTTCTGCTTATACTTCCGCACCTTATCCTTGCCCACATTTCTCTTTATCTCGTTCTTTAACATTTTTCGCTTCCCGCAGGTCTTTCTTCATTTTCAGTGATTTCTTTACATACACTACTGTACGTCGAATTTTGTATCTGTTTTATTTTCCTTCTCTATGCTTCTCATTATTCAATTTTTCAATCCTTTTTATCTTTCTTCGCCGCTTAATATTTACTCCGCGTTTTCTTTTAGCGATATTGAATCCTCGTTGTTGAAATTTGGGTCACGATATATTTTTTCGTGTTTCCTTACTCATTAAAATGGAAGCGCAACTGTTTGGAGTTCCCTCACGTCTCGAGAGTTCGAGCGTAATTAATGATTTATTGAGCAATTATGAAAGAGAACTCGCGATTCTTCTCGGTGTAATTGAGCATTAGAAAGTGCACGCGAGTGCCCGAACGATTGGTCGAATCATCGTTTATTGTTAATACAAATAATGACGAGATTTCATTGTAAGAAGGATTGCGTTGAAGATCGAGATTGCATAATGGTTAAATAAATATGTATATTTGGATAGAGTTCGTAAGGAAAAAAGGCAGGAGGAGAACGACGCCAGCATGGAGAGAGTAAGAAGGCGAGAGAGAGAGAGAGAGAATCATCATCTCGTGGTGGTTCTTCGTTCGCTCGATGCTTTAGCTTCTCCCGAGCTCTTCGGCTCGACTTTCAAGGACGAGGCTGCCGCTGGTGCGTCCACCAAGAAATACGATCGCTAAATCATCGGGGATGGAATTTCGTACGTGCTACAACTTCGAGCTCCTTCAACTTGTTTCTATATGTCTATGTGGGTATAAATTCATACATAGATATAAAAGCGACGTGTATGGAGGCCGCATATATAGGCTGTCCGTTCGATTCTGCACGGGCCACTTGGCGTACGAAAGTTAATCCTCCGAGAGCAGGCCAACATCGAACGCGCTTTTTCTGCGTTCTCCATTTTTTACCTTCTTTTCGAGGAGCGTGCGCGCGCGCGCGCGCGCGCGCACGATCTTTCTTCATTCTTCGCCGGGTGTGCGCGACTATCATCCCCGGTGGATTCTTCACTTTTTTTCTCCGTTCGGTTCTTCAAGTGCGCGCGTTAAGAAGCTGGAGGATTTTTTCCTCTGAGGCAAACTTATGTTCCGCAGTATGGACGTTAATTTTGTGCGGCGTTCATTCGGCGATTTTTCTTCCCCGCGTTGATTCCTCGTCTCGTCTATTATTGACGAGTTTATTTTTACTTCGATTTTCTTTTTCGACTCCCTCGATCGGCATTGGCGACTGTCTTTGTGCCTTTTTTCCTTTCGACGTGTTCCGTCATTCTCCGGAAAACGAAACGCACCATTAATTCAGGCCCGATTCCAATCGACTCGAATTAATCGGGAACGCGCACCGCCGTCGCGACAAGAAAAAATAAACGCCCAGGCTCGAATCTCCGAGTGGTCCGACTGGTAATCGCGAGACGCTAAAAATACATGCGAATGAGATTCGTGATCGGAAGACACTATCGCGGGTCGTTTGAGCTTCCTAACATTCGACGCCGTAGAATTTCGATCCACCTGGTCCCTCGATCCTCCTTTTTTCGCTATTTTTAATCACAATTTTTTATCCATTTACGTAGCCAGAAGCTCGACAGGATTCCATCAGTTTTTTCATGCCCCACGACCCCTAAATTCGCTCCGAATTACAATAAGCTTCGCACCAACAATTGTTTTTCAAAATCCGGACTTATTTAATTGAAAAATTCGTCGTGACAGCCCCTTCATAAACAGTCTTGGCCTATTCCCTCGTCCTTTTTTCTCTTGCTTCGTCCTCAAACTCCACCTGCCTCGGCGTGGGCGTCGCGAATATTCTTGTCGCATCTGCTTCCGCGGCCCTCCGCACCTCCCGAGCTTCTTTCGCTGGAGCATTCTCGTTGGGATTATCAACGCGAAGTTTCCGGGGGGGCGTTGTTGTAGTGAATTAATCTGGGACGCTTCTCGCTCTAAAAATCCTAGGTTCATTCGAGTTGTTGATTTTTTCATGTTTTGTTCAGCCCTCAAGGGCTTTTTCGAGCATTTCGTTTGTGTGATTTTTTTCTTCAGGGTTCCAAGACGACGGAAGTTGGGCACGAAATTTCGGGCGAGTGCACCTTTCGGGTTCTCACGGTTTTCGCTCCAACTATATTATCCGCACTAAATATCTCCCGGGGGCGGTTGCGCGATCGAGCAAACGGAGACGCCGATAGAACCTTCTTAGCTCCACATACACAAGCCCCAAAGAGCGAAGCGTCGTTTTTCTCGTTTTTTACTCGCGCGCACACAAACACGCACACAGCCCCTTAAATATACACAGAATCTCCTTTTTCTCGGTTTCTTCCAACTTTATCTCTCATTTCTCGAGCCGAGAAGAAATCTCCTTCGCGGGCAATACGCACGCAAGAATATCCGACGAGATTGCTCGCCCAAGGCTGCCGCTAATTTACCCCATTTCTACTTATTCCCTCTCTCTCTCTCTCTCTCTCTCTCTCTCTCTCTCTCTCTCTCTCTCTCTCTTCTCTTCCATTTTTATTTTCCATCCGCGCATCTCCCCTTTTTTCATTACTTACATTTTTGTTATTCCATTCCACCAATTTCAAAGCATTTCTACTCGTTCAACCAGAGCTCTTGCCAGCTCTTTCTTTTATTGTGCTCCCCTGAAGAGGTACATTCCGGGTGCTTTTATCGCTCGAATTTTCGTCGAATCTCCTCTCCCCAATTTCCTCAATTTGAAAACCATCAAAAAATATATTTTTCTGCTTTCCTCCGCGCAGTTTTTTTGCTTCGTACTCCATTTATTTTTCACGATTGTGGTAAATTGTCCTCGCGGTGCGAGGCTCTTACGTGCGGCGATGTACATCGAGACGCAGCGCACACGAGCAAGAGACGAGTCTCTCGCGTTTCGATCACGATAAATCACGCTGTCGCAGAGCCACCAAGACAATGGGGACCCCAAGGTGGAGACATTATGAATAGGCATATATTTATATTTCATATGCACGCGCGTATATTTATTCTTGCATTCACAGAGAGCCTGTTCGTATGTGAACCTGAGATAAATGCAGCGCGATGCTCGCGTGCAGGTCGCACGAGTATGTACATCGAAGAGAAAAAACGAGAGACGCACGCGTTTCTCCGCTGTCCCTCAGCAACGCCTCCTTAACCTCTCATTTCCCCTTTTTCTTTCTCTCCGCTTTTCTTCCCCGCACCGGACAATTATTCCTTGTCAGAGACACTTGTCGTTCTCATCAAACGTTCGAGTCTCCTCGGTCCGAAGCGATACGCTGAGAGTCGCTTTTGTTACAGTTTAAACTAAGCGGATACGAATAAATCGCAAAAAAAAAGAAACTCATCATGCACCGTCGAGACCATTCTCCTCGTCCAACGCTCGGCTTTAAGCATAATTTTTCGATTCTCCGTGTTTCTCTATCGCCGAGAGTTCCGTTCGTTGCTAATTGACGCCAAAAATCGTTTGAAATATGACTTTTTTCGGGGCGTTGACCCCCGACTAAACCCGGCGTAGCTGCTCCTCCGACGCTTCTCACGCCACTCTCCCTCGTGCAAATTTATTCTAATCATTTCTCAAACTATTTTCATCCCGTATCATTACTTATATCGACGATCTTCGAGCAAAAAGAAACGCGAAGAGGACGAATAAATTCGAATGTCCGGCACGAGTGACTCTCGACCCCGGATGAATACGCGTCGCGCGCGTGTGTGTGTGTGTGGATTTATTTATTTAGTGCGTGGGGGTTATGTACGCCGGTAACCCGGCCTCGAGGGAGAAAAAGCGAGAGAGACAATCCATCCCACGTAAGAAACACGCAACGACGATATACCAAACCCTCTGGAGAAATATAAATTTTCTCTTCTTCTCGCATCGACATCCAAACACGGGTTTCAACGTCAATATATCGGTGGATGCACGTAGAGGGTGTTCGCGAAGCGCGCGCGCGCGCGCACGACAGAGGGGGGAGGAAGGTTTTCAAATTAATTCCAATTCCCCCGGCATCTCGTTCGTTCGCGAATGAGTGAGTGTTGAAAAGAGCCAATTATTCCGAAAATGGTATCCCGCGCTGAGATTTCGCTACGTGTCGAAGCCTCGAGAAGGGGCATTCGATAATAAGGAAGGCGATGAACGCGCGGTACACGAATGCAGCGCGAACACACAGAGCTTAATAAACGTACGTTGGTTAAATAGATAAAACGTTCACGTGTACGCAGAGAAGCAACGAAACCCACTCAGATTTGTATTTATAAACGCAACCGGAGAATTCTCTTTGCTCTTCGGAGCGCGCGCGAGCGCTCACAATTCGATCGGGAGTTCGCGCTCATCTTACACGCACAAAATGATCTGAGATCGTGGGCGAATACAGGCAGAATCAATGATCGGAAATGCTGGTAAAACAGCCCAATCAAAGCAACCGAGACGCTTTTTTCACTTGTTTCAACATCAAATCCTCCAACGTCATCACGCATGCCCTCTTATTATATTATACGCTCGGATACACTTTATATGTATCATATTTCTTTGCTCGTCTCACATTTTCAACTGATACTCGACGTTTTCCCACGTCCGTGTGTCTTCGTCATTACCAGACCAGGAAATCCATTGCTGCGCCCTCGCATGGAGACCGCGTTATTTGTAATCTTGAATTATTCCTCGCGTGCTTCACCCCCTCGCGCCACAGAATTATTCAATTTTCAGCTTTTTTTGCGCTGAGAAAAACATTTCGCTGAAACACTTGAAAGTAGTTCAATTCAGCTGAAATATTTAGTCCCACAGACACACGACTTGATATTCCAATAAATAAATTAAGTAGTAAGCAAATGGTTCGTTTAGTTAACTCACATGAACGAGAATTCAGTGATTCGGATAAATGATTCCTTGTTTATCCGCAAGCGGATGTTAGTTAGATCGAGCGACAATAATATACTAACTGAAGACATTTAGTTGTTACACCGATTTTTTTTCTCAGTCCGTACCATTTTTTTCAATGTCGATGAAAAATCTGACTGGAAATCGACTGAAAATGTAAGGAGAATATTTCTCACGCGCCTTTTGTATTTTCGAAGCATTTTTGTTCGATTGAACTCTTCGAAAGTTAAACTCATTTGGGAAATCATTGGGCAAGAGGACTTTGCAATGAATTTTCAAGAAACCAGCCCGAAAAAAGGCAGCCATTTGGGTTAGCGATTCACGAAACATTTCGTATCCCCAAATCACTTCATTTTTACCTCCCAGGATTGGAGAGCCGTTCAATTTAATGGAAAAAATCAGGAAAATGCGGACTGGACGAGACAAAATGCTGCGCGATTCGCTCGAGAAGTTTGATTATTCCCTTCCCATACAAAATAGACAGGACGACGTGGAACGAGAGTAAGATTATTTTTAGTATACGAGCGTGTGGGCACAAAATGATGGCATAAAGATGCGCATACCTCTCGCGCGGATGATCTCTCTCCATCGGATTCCAGCAGCTTCGCTCGAAAGAGCCTCCTCGCAGAGCTCTCGTATCCCGAAGGTGAAAAATAAAAAAATGGCGGAGCAAGAGCGAGAGAATTGATAAACTGGCCAGGTAAAACGAAACGAGGCATGTGTATATGCCTCGTGGAAGTTTATGTATGTGTATAACGTGTACGGGAGGAAAATATCGAGGTGAAGAAGTTGAGAAGGGATCGAGTGACGATCGAGAGCCCGTCGGCTTGGCGCCGGCGAGCCCATGTGTGAATATACGACTGGGATAATGCACAAAAATTATGATTTATTTGAGAGAACATCTCGCCAGGATTTGCTGAAACCGAAATCCATTTCGTCTCGTGAAAAAAAGTACGAAAATACTGGCAAATGAACAGCGATGAATCGGCAAAACGCGAACGATGATGAAACACTTCGTGCGGACGAAAACGTACGACTCGAGATGATGAAAATAGTCGGGAAAGTGAGAGCAGAGAAAATAGGACGGAAAGCGAATGGTTTTCTATCCATCGATCAAAATCGTAGTCAACCCCCTTAAGTCTGATTACATTATCAACCTCTCGATTGAATTTCCAATCACTTCCCTTTTCTCGTTGCATTTCCAATCGATTCCGCCTGCGCTTTTTCTTCCTTCTCTCGTTTTTTTTCCCCCATTGATTCTCTGATCGACGAGACGGACAACAACGGGGCGAGCAGCTCGGACACGCTCCATCCGGGCAACGCGAAGAAATCTCAAGTCACTCGTTCGAGAGTCTTTAGTATTTTATAAGTTTGTATTTATGTGTGGGCATCTCTCTCGTTCAGATCGATGGGACATCTCGAGCGCTTTCTTCGCAACGTTCGATCGAGACGAATAAAAGGGGAAGCGAGATGGAGGATATTATCTCCAGAGTCGGAGCGAATCTCGGGAAACGAAATCTCGCGATCTATCGCGTCGTCAGAGTCTCGAAGGAAATCCTTGGCAACGATTCCCTCGATGCGAGCACAGTCTTAGGGAGAACTCGCTTTGAAATATCACGAGAAAAATAGACTCGGACAGCGCAGACGTATCTGGATTATCGGAGTGAATAAACGGCTCGCTGCTGAACGGAAAACTTTTGCCTCTCGTTCTCTCGCTGCTGCGTTCACTCCCTCCTCCAATTTCCATTACACTCGTTCCAACGAATCCTCCGAATATTTCGACCTCAAAATAAGTCAACGAAAACGAGAGCTAGTCCATGAACATTATGCGGCTAAAAATTAAACAAGTTAACCCCGCTCCCGGAAAGAGAAAACAAGACCAAAAGGGTTCGAAGCATAAAGTGGAAACTCGATTCTCTATAGACAATATCTCGCGTGTCCCCATTCGGTATCCTTGAATTTCGTAACGCGGATATACGTACTCCACACGTGTCTACGTATATTTGTGGAGATACTTCGGTGTATGCAGCGTGTGCTGCGGCACATATCGGAGTGCGAGATCTCGATGAAAGGGAATCTCTTTTGCTTCTCCTTCGGTTACAAATGTAATCTCTCCTGGTACCGTCTCGTACTGGAAATTTATATCAGTCACTTAGTGCACTTGGAAAGTCTCTCTCTCTTTATTCTTTGCTTCTGCTCCTGCTCTCATCCTCCTCGTATCTGGCGTGGAAATTCAAACAAAGAGAATCGGCGCAGTGTCTCGAGCCAAGAGAAATTCCAACGACGAAGCATGCCACGAGGCAATAAAGCTCGATGAGTAATGGCCACGCGACATCGCGCAAACTCTTCACTCCTCGCTCTATTACACACCCCTATATATCTATATAGACGCGAAACCTTTCTGATATATATTTTGTACGTATATAAAATATACGACAGATGTTTGTTCGCGCAGCGATCCAATTAGTCAATCTTGCTGCAGCATCGCGTGGATCGAGCACGCGCACTCACTTTATTCACGATGCATTGAAATTTGTGTGTTCTTACCATTATTTTCGTGTGTGCGCGGTTAAAAGTTTCCAAGATACTCGATACCGCGTAGGATTCAAATTTAAGCAACGGTCTCGACGAAAGTCATGCAATTGCGATTGCGTCACACAACTTTTCGGGGTTTGTCACTTTTTTGGCTGCTGAAATTCGTTACGTTAGGCAGCGTCATTCCATTATTGTGTTTTCTATGGGTTGCTCCAATTTTTGCGTTATTCATGGCCAAAAGTCATGGCAAAGCTCGGTTGAGAAGTAAACAGACTTTGGACGAACCTCGTCCTGACTCGCGGATCGAGCCAACTCGATGAGTCAAGCGTTGAACTTTTTGATGCAATAATTTAGAGGCTGCGAAGAAAAGGGAGAAAAAATGGAGTCGAAAGAAATGAGAGGAAGAGGAAAAACGGCGTCTGGTGAAAGGAGAAGTAAATTGGGGGGACGAGCGCAGTCAGAGAAATGAAAGAATAATACAAAGTCTGAATCCCACGTAGCTCTGACTCACAATCAGAGGGAATTCAATCTTTCGTCTGGATCGCTCGCTGCATCCTCTCCGAGGCTTCATGCTTTTTATTTTTTTCTTCATCATTCGTTTTTTCGTACTCGCGTATCCTCGTTTTTTTCTCCCTTTCATTCTCGAGGCTGAGAATGACTCTCGCGCCCTCTCTTCCGGATGCCTTCGGGCTGAATCACATCGGTCAACTCCCAGTTAATGCTCGGACCATATGCCTCGTGGTTTACGTGGCACGGAGCGCTGGGCCGCTCGTAGAAAAGTAACAAAATAATTTGCTGGAATAATAATTCTGTTGGAATTAAAGAAAAAACGCTTTCTTCTGAGCACACGCTCGAGCGGCTTGCACAGCGTTTTTTCTTTCTTCTGTCTCCGATGAAAGGAACATTACGAAGTATCATTTTCTCAGCACATTTTTTAAGAACAATAATCCTCCCCCCTTTTTTAACTTCGTCATGATTTTTCTACTCACGATTCTTCGTTTACTGCTGGCGTTAAACAAAAGTCTGCGAGGCGAGCAGACCCTCGTAGTAGCCTGGGAATTCTCGCCAGCTGCCCCTCGCGCGCGCGCGCGCGATTACACCTCGACACTTACCATCCTCATGAACCTCTCGTCTACATACACGCGTATAATCGTTAACCATAACTCGTGCGTAAGAGAATATTCACGCCTTACCCTTCACCATTTAAAAATCGAAATTGCTCGAAGCTTCTGCAACAAGAAAACGTGCGCTTTCCAGCCGAGCCCAACCTCC
Source organism: Venturia canescens (assembly GCF_019457755.1). Lineage (NCBI taxonomy): Eukaryota > Metazoa > Arthropoda > Insecta > Hymenoptera > Ichneumonidae > Venturia > Venturia canescens. The sequence continues at coordinate 12,430,552 of NC_057430.1, forward strand.
AACGGTGCTCTCGATACATTCCTTTTAACCTTCTAAATCATGCTTCTCAAATTTATTCTTATCCACTTTTCAAAAGATCACTCAACCGCTTCATCGAAGCTGCGCACAGATCGTAAAATTCTTTTTGGAAAAATCAGTCGAAAACGTGAAAAGAATTTTTTCAAAAGATTTTTTTCTCTTTATGCGAAACTACAATTTTTCTACAGTTACTTTGGAACGTCAAGTGAATTCGAGAGACTCGATTGGGTCGAAAAGTGGGAAAATTCGAGCAAAATCGTCGGAGACTCCGTCGAAATTCACGTCGACTGATAACTTCGAAGAGATTTTATGCCGATTAGCGCACGAGTGGAATGTGTGCGAAGAGAATAATGTGAATATGTCGAGCACGATAAGAATGCACGCGGAGTCAACGTGTGTTTAGACAGACCAAAACGAGGCACACGCTCACGAAGGTCGTTCCTTGAACTTAGAGACTCGAATCTCGGGACGCGGGAAAGAAAAAAACGGAGGGAGAAAAAGAACGAAGAAACGACTGGTTTTGAAACGAGCTCAACTCAGCGTTTCTCGACACCTTGATGCTACATACGAAATGACTTTCAGCTACCTTTATACGTGTATATTGATGCAGGGAGGTTCACTGACTCCTCGAGCTCTCGATCTTCAACCAATTCCACATATCTCTCGTCTCACACGAATCCTTATAAATTGACTCTTGAAAAGTCGATATTTTCCACTCGAGCGAACACATCGCGCGAGGATGCTAGACCGAAATGGAGAGATTTCGAGGAAACTTTGCAAGCAGCAGAGAGACAAATAGTCAGAGAAAAAATTTTTTACAAAAGTAGACAAAACGGAGGAATCAACTTTGGAAGACTTTGGAAGACGGAAGGACAGAAAAAACTGAAGAACGCATGACAACGATGCTTTTACGCTTGGGTTTGTTTGGGTTTGGAGTGACTTGAAACCGAGCGATTTTCGCTCCCCTGAATTTCCAAATTCCGCAAACGATTTTCACGTTTTCCCTGAAATGAGATTTCGAGGATGCTCCGTTTCGAGAAAGCTTGCGCAATTATTCACGAACCATCGGCAATTATTGCCAAAAAGTTTGCAAGAACAAAAGTACGTGATTATTATCGACGAGTCGTAAATTTTCTGCGATTCCTTTAATCCGTGTAAAGTCTTGGATTCGGTGTCGGTGAAAAGTTTGAATTAAAATTCCTGCGAAAGAGAAAAACATCGAACGTTTTCGAGTCTCTTGTCCCTCGGACGTAAGGACGAGAGGAAAAAAGCGTCTCGGGCGGACGGGGGCGAGGGTGTGCCCGTCTCAGTGCGAGCCCCGGACACCCGAACAATGGTAGATTGTTTCGTAGGTTTAATTTAGTAGCTCGTTAGCGTTGTAATTTAGTGGCTGGTATACGCGGATGGACATCATTTAAAAACGAATATGCGGTGTGGAGCTGCGGACGGTGGAGTCACCCCCGCCGCGGTAATCCATCACGTTGTCCAGCTGCGAGATTTTTCAACGGCAAGCATTGTTGTGATTATTTGTTCTCGTTGTCCGGAGTCGTCGAAGTGCGCAAATTTACGGGAAGCTGAAAAAAGGGTGTATAACTGAGGACTTTGCTTAGTATCGACTGTAGATTGAGTCTCGAACCTTTGGCCCCAACATAATCGACGGTAACATGAGTGCGCTCATTCGAATGTTTAGAATATCGGGATAAAAGAATCGTTCCGATGCGAGGCACACTTGCCCTTTTTAATGGGCCCCATTTTCTAACGTTTTTCTTGGCATCGAGGTAGCGTGTCCGTTGGCACTTTATTGGCCTGCATTACCAGCGTTATTCGATCGAATTAGCATAATGTTCGACCCGAGAATCTTGCATCACCGCGCGTCTAATTTGCATATCTTTTATTGTTTCAGGTAAGGAACACGTCCATCGATTCATTTTTCTTGCCTTTTTCTTTCGCCGCGAGTTGAGGCCTCCGTCTCTCTCTCCTCGTGAGATTGAGTCTTCGCAACGAGAACGTATACTTTGGCTTATTTGCTCCGGGGTGTGGTGAACCCGTTCGTGAGTACTTTGCTTTTCATTAGTCACAAATAATCGGTGCTTGTACGCCGCCGCTTAAACAATATCTTTCGAATATTATCGTGAGCAGCTCGTTATTCCTGGGCAAGGGGAATTTTTTTCGACGAGTTTTTAGAGTTCTGTGGGACCCTGGGCAGCCTCCGGAGTGCTCCGCGGGATGGAAGATCGTGAGCTGTTTCCGTGGAAACCATTAAAATATCGTTGTGCATGAATTTATAGGGTTTCGTGAACTCGGCAAATATAATCAGTGATTAATGAGAGCATTAAATTTCTTACATTATTCAATCGGTGGGGAGCAATTAAGAAAAGCATAAAACTCGATGCGCCCATTCGATTTCCATTACCATAAATATCAGCATTATTTAAAAGCGTTGATTTTTTTGTCGTTATATTCGTTAAATCGATTGGCGATAACCATTATCGTGTCTGCTCGGCTCGTCGAGCACGACTATCGGAATGCGAGTGGTTACTTTCACTGTCACCTCGCGTGAGGCCTAGACACGCGAGCGCGAGCTCTTCCGTTTTACTTTTGCTCCTTCGCTGTGGCACGTTACTACTCTTTTTGCATGCGCAAATAAGTGTCGGTGATAAAAGTGTGTTTACGGAAAGAGAAAGGACGGGGAGAAGATCCCGGGATCCCAAGCCCCGCGGCAAAACCTAACGAAGACAAACGAACCCAAACAAACCCAGGCCAACTCCGAAAAAATCCAACAACAAAATCCAACGAACCCAATCGCGAGTGTGTGGATTATAGTTTTGAAAAAAATGTCGCATTATTGAGCTCTTTCGAAATCGGGGTAAATTTAATCTCATCGTCGCAGCCACGTTCCAACGGAACTCTATTTTCCTCGAAGCTAATGTTCCTGACCCTGAAACCTTACCGCTAACATTTTCGCATTATTTTTTTTCCAGCGTTTTAGCATATATTAATGTTCATGCGTGCACGTGTGCATATGTGCGGATAGTGATTCCCACACAGTAATCCAATTAAAGAAGCACATTCGTACAAATAATAATTCAGGCTGTAGCGGAGACAGAGAGAGAGAGCACGTCGAGGAATTGCGTGCCAGTACTTATGTCACGGACTGACGGAGTTGAATTATAATATTTTATGCTTTTCTCTTTCTCTCCGTTTCTGTGTTACACTGCGCGCACGGAAATGCCCGGTGCTCCATCTTGTTGTTCTGCACACACTCATTAAGGTATGCGCGCAGTGCGTTGCGCGCCCCCGTTCGTCTCGGGCTCGTGAATTGCGCAATTAATTAAGTCGTTCGTCGTCGTCGTGACGAATGACGAAACGCGAAAAGAGTACAGACGAAAAAACAATATCAACATTGAAAAGGCAAAGGCGAAGGTGCCAGCAGCGCCGGAGTATAACGGCCGCAGGGGATTCGTTAACGCACCACTAGAAATATTAATTTTTATATAGCGATACTGCAGAATTAACTTTTGATAAGTCCGATGGATTTAGAATCGCGAGAACTATGACGGATCATGTTTAAATAATAATTCTTATCGCCCCATTCCCGAGTTTGACGTTCTAGTCACGCCTCCGCGCGCACCGTCAGATTACACGCTTGAGAATCGCGTTCCTCTTTTCATTTTTGTTTGTTTAGCCTCCGCACACTCATTCGCACGAGTAGAGCCACTCGTACACACACACACACACACACGCGCGCAGCTTCGGAATAAAGAAATATAATGAAAGAAAATGAGGAGCGAAAAAAGAAAGGTGCGCGCGCCAGGCGCTCTGTTTTATCTCGAGGCCCGCGCGTTCACACGCGCGGGACATCGCAACCTCATTATCATTATTATCGTCCACGTCGATGCTTCAAATAATAAAAAATTATATACATTTATCTATACACCTATTTATTTAGTTGACGCGTCCACGTGTGAACCTCGCAATCCTGCATCCAAGTGATGCACTTATCATTATAATAATAACAATCTTTCAGGCCATGCCCCTTCGTACTCTGTAATGGGAGAAAAGGTCAGAGTCGAGAGCAATCCGAGCTGCGACAACCGTAACCAGTTTCTCGGAATTCTCGAATATTTTTTTGTATTCTAATTATTGCATTATTCATTATTCATTTTTATATATAAAATTTTATTTGTTTATTATTTATTACATATAATATAAACAGAACGAAATTTTTTAAGGAAAAATTTATAAAAAACATAAAAACTAAAAAAATATATAATAATAGTATAATATTATAAACGGGAGTCCAACTCGAAAATTGTATTACCGAAAGTTCATTTAAACCGATTCGTGAAGTAAATCTCGATGGAATTATTGTTCGAACAAACCTCTCATTAATCTTTATGATGAAATCGAATCTATGTCAAGGGCCAACTATCGTTAAACTATCATAAACCCAACATTTTTGTCGAATAGCTGACGGTTCAGTTCACTCAACCGAATCGTGAAAATTTCTTGTGGCGGGGGATCAACCGAGTTACCGGAGCCAAAAACCATTCTGTTCGAACTGATGTCGTTTGATTGCTCAAGCATATTTTTTAGATACTTTAATAATATATTTCATCGAATACCGAACATTAAGTGAACTCAACGGAATTTGATAATTCGCGTTAGAATAAATTAGTTAGTTTGTTTAAAATGTTTTCCAGTTGACTTGAATTCATATTTTTGCTCCGCAATGCTTTGTTGGCCCGACAAGGAACTCGTCTCAGTCTTCACAGATCAACTTTTTAATAACGACAATATAATCCGATAACGATTATAATCCAATAAAAATTTGTGCCAGAGAATACATTTTTGTTCTCTGACTCGATTTGGTTTGACGGAATTTTCCATCAAACTTTCCAACGAAGTAGATTTAGTTTTGCAATCGCCAAGAAAATTCCTCGTCTTTTTTCATCGATGTTCGTTTTTATCGATTCCTCGAGAAGGTCAAAGCTTTTTTCTCCTTTTTCTATATTCCTCATACTGCTCCAGAGCAGAGAGTAAAAAGTATATCATCGCGGAGTTCCTGAGAAGAAACATTTAACATACCGACCTCCAGCGACGTTGAAAATCTTCCATCTTCGTTCCTCGCTCTTTTTCTTTATACCACAAATAACGAGAGTTGCCTCTGTTATTACGCACGATATTTCATCGTCGGCGATTTTCCCCGTTACTTCTATCTAAGCGCCCAGACTTTGTGCTTCTCCTCTCGCCAGTATATATTCTTCCTCGGTATCGGGGGGACTCGATCCGAGAATATACGATGCGTGATGTGATATCGAAAAATCGTCTATTTATAACTCGAGGAATTTCCGTAATAGCCCTCCGCATATTTATTTTCTTCAACGAGCTTTTAATCGAGGTCGATGAATCACTCATTTTCTGTGCAACTCTTTTTTCGTCACGACCGATTCTCCAGTCCGGAGCTCACTGCGCGCGACCATTTCTTGCCGCACCTTCTCAATACGGTCTTCTTCGAAACCTCCGTCTCATTCGACGCCAAAAAACTTGTTACACTTTCATTTTCACGGCGACGAAAATTGGTCAAAATATCTTCGACAGAGACTGGACGGGAAATTCGGACGACGTCGCAAACTTCAGCGTCATAAATTCGTCGGAGGCATCCCGATTTCTTTTCTCCCCGTTGAGCTCCAACTTCGATACAATTTCAATGCTGGTCTCAGCCGCTTCGCAACGCTTCGACACACTCCACCTACGTGCACCATTTGCGCAACAGCAGTGGCAGGTATTTAAAGTCGACAATTTCTCGATCGCAGCTCTCGGTTAGAGAGAGAGTTGAGAAAAAGTAACAGGGATCGGAGTTCATAAGCTTTGCACAAGTACGCGCGTCGATAAGTGTGCAGATACATGGGAATGTGTCTGTACTTATGCATTAAATATACGCGGGCAGAGAGCGCTATAGCTCGCTTCTTAGTCATTCTGGCCTCTTTATATGCCTCTCTCGGTGGTAGTATAAGAGCAGTTAGTGGCGGAGCAGCACGGTGAGACCACGAGAGAGAAAAGCGATGCGAGTCCGAAGGAGAAAAGGTGGTGTGTGCCGGGCGCGAGCTCGGCTATCTCGAGTTCGCGGTGTGTGGACCGCGAGTTGGCGCCCTTGGCAGCGAGCCTTGCCCCGGTCTCGCGGCGTTTCGCTCCCTCCCGTTTTCCTTGCCTCGCCACGACTTCGCTTCGTCCTTCTCCCTCGCACTCGCGAGCGCCCTCTTTGTCTCGGGCCACTACTTTTCTCATCGCCTCCTCCGCATTTTCTCATTCCAATTCACTACTCCGCTCGAATACCGGAAACTCATTTCGCCCGGAAATCACTCTAATTATCCACTCTAAAAACTCTTGAGCAAATCCCCTTTTTCGGGGTCAAAACCACCGGGGCAGATCGCGACGCTGCGCTCACGCCGAACTAAATTCTTTAATTAGCTGATGTTTTCTTAAGAGAGATTTCAAAAGATCTCGAGCTATTTTTTCCCCAAAAATCATGGTAAAAGTTGGAAAAATTTTTATTTTATAATAAAGTCATTTTTTTTCAAACATTGCTTTTCAAATGTTTCTTCTTAATGAAAAATCATTAATTTTTCGTTCAATTTACAATTTCAAGTATAAGTAAATGTCGATTTAAAAGTTTTATCTTGAGCCAATGAGAAATTTCATTTAATCTCGATCAAAATAAACGTTGAATGATGATCGTACGACGATTTATAATATTTGTACACGATCGTACGATTTTCGTGGTGATTTTTCAAAAGAATTCTTTCTCCGGACTATGGAAATAAAGTGAAAGAAAAAAAAACTGCAATCAGTGGACCATCGGAGATTGTTTTTTTTTTTTCACGAGATTAAAGACGCTAAAATTGACGATGGGGAACGTATAGTAAAAGTAGGGAATTAATATTGTTGTTAATTAGGCAAGAAATTGAGAATAATTGAGGCACTCGGAAAACGAATAAACGGAGATTTTTCAAGAGATTTCGTCATTTTTGAGAAAGCGAAAGGTCCTCGGAGGTATTGAAAACGTTTGAAAAACTAGACAATAGAAAGTTTGATTTCGTGACGAATGAAATAATAGCTCGAGAATATAACGTTTGAATACATTTTCGATAATCAGTCAAATCGTCATTCTCTTTTTCCCAAACTTTCTTCGCCCCGAGAGCTCCGATGTGTGTTTTGTCTCTCCAACAGTCACGAGGACAAAGCCAATGAACGCCTGAATATTCGTCAGTTTGCCTCTGCCTGTGTGCAACAAAATATAAAACAAATTGTTTCTCTCCTCGTGACTTATCCTGTGGTCCAGTCGAAGGGAAATGTGCTCTTGCATAATTTACATATTTGCTGTATCGATGACTACCGATTTCGGAATTCCCGCCTCTTATTATGTGAGCCTCATAAATCGCGGCTAATCAGATCGATTACGAAACGTACGTACGAGTTCGAGGCTTTACGATTCTTTATTTCGACTCGATATCGATTCGCGTGCACGATTTTTTCCGCATTCAAAAAAAAAAAAGGTAGGCCCGCGAATGAACGTCGATGAGAATAATTGGACAAAACGTAAAAGCGAGTGAATCTTTTTCCCGCATCATCCACGGTCCGATTCATCATTTTCCCAAATACGTCGTCACTCGAAATAATTTGTTAAGTAGATTGCGCAACGGCGCTGCTCCTCTCTCGCTGGGCCCACGATTTCCTCATCTTCCGAAGTTTCCTCTCGCTCCTTCTCCCCCAATTTCTTTTATTTTAATCGTCATTGACAGTAAGTGGCCGAAACTATATTCACTCTCTCCTCTTTCTTCATTTTTAGCTCCCCGCCCCGCGCCGTCCTTCCAACAGTACAAAAAGAGGATAAAAAATGATACTCGACTCTCGAACTTTGGCCACGCTCGGTTTGTCGCGTCCCAAGATTCACGCGTTGATACTTTTTCTCTCGAGCACTCGATACGCCGAAACTTAACATCGCCATTCATTGCGCTCACCTCACAAAGATTCTCGTTGTGTGTTACAAGCCTAATTATGCATCGTCGTTTATGGTCATCAATCGTACGGGCACGTACCGTTTATACACACCTCGTTTGTCTTCGTTACCTCTCTCGTTTTTTCTCCCCACCGCGCGCCGAATCTCGATATCCCTTTTCGACGTATTACGAGGTCAATCTCACTTTTTTTTTTATTTTTGTCGTCGCTCGTACCTCGAGGAAAGCGAGAGTAAGAATCGATCGTTTTTACTCACTTTTATCGGCTCCCTCAACGTCGGTGTTGTTCGTGGAACAAAATCCAAACTAGACAATAAAAATCCAAGCATTTTTGCCGTGGCCAGTGATTGAGTTTGCCATATTTTAATCCAAATGCCCTCCGTTTACGAATTTCTTCAGGAGCAAACATCCCAAAAACCATTTTACCGTCGCATTTTCGTAGCAACGACAATGAAAGATTTAGAAAAGCTGCATGATCGAAAGCGATGCGATCGGGCTCCTGGACCGAGAAAACTGAATTTTCCACAAGCTCGAATAAGCCTCGGTAACCTATTTATTTTATCGATAATTGAGAGTTTCGTTTCTCGCATCGAAGAAGTGAAGGTTGACGTCCACCCGCGTAGGTCGGATCACTTGAAGAGTGCGACTCGTTTGCGATCGTACCGCAAAACGTGGTCGGTGGTCGGAGGAGAAAATCCCTGGGATCCGTAGCACGAAATAGTACACGCCCCGAGAGACCGCAAACGAGATCCGAAACTCTTCTTGGTCTGTGAGCGCCGCGACCGCCCCTGTATTATGACTTTTTCTTTGGAGGAAGATGGAAAGTAGAGTTTTAATGATCGTGGTCGTTGTATCGAGCGATCGAGTCCTCCCACGTCCCAGGAGAACTCGACGAGACTAAAATTTCGAATTTTCTCCTCGTTTTATTAAATTTTCGTCATAAACGTTCAAAGTTCCTTGCGAACGAGGGCGATGTTTCATTAATCCTTCGATTTTCACGTATCAGATTTCTCCGCGAGTTTAATAATACGCTTGTAGGTGTTGGAATATTAAACTGAATTCCCGAGGCTGGCTTTATGACTGGGACGATAAATATTACGCACGAATATTAAAAGCGCGGGAGACATTATTACACGCATTTCCATGCTGATTTATATAGACGGAGCTGCGCGTGTCCGTGTGTGTTTGAGGCGTTTATACATGAAACGTATAATAAGGAGTTCACAATGTAAAGTTCAAGCGACGTATAGCGATCGGGCACCGATAGTCCTATTTAGAAACGTTCGATTTTTATCGTTTGTTCGCGATCGGTGAAAGGCTCAACGAGCCGTCAAACGACGATAACGCCTCGATTAAGGACACTTTGATCACCCTTCCTCGCTCCCCCCGGCCCTGCCTCCTCCCCTTCGACTTTGGATTGTTAATGGAGTATCTGCAGCGTGGATAATTTACTTTATTTATCGTACCGAGAGTCGCGGCTCCCTCTCTCTTTTTCCATCGCGCGCGGATTACCTCGCTAAATAGAGCAGTTTATTTTATTCGGATAAATTCGTGTTCGATTTGAACGAGCGTAGATTTTTTTCGTCTCGGTGGATTGCGGGGGAGCTCGGATTTTTATTATTTTTTTTAATCGACTTCATTGAGCGTCGATTGTCTTTCGTGTCGTTTCTTTCGTAATAACGCAATCGCCGTTGTTGCGGGCTCGTGTTGATTTAAAGAAAATGAATTACGATCAAAATCCATCGGGTTTTTTTCATCCTTCGTCCGACTCACTCCCCCACCCTCTAACGATCGCTCGATCATTCATTGCACCACCGCAAAAGCGAGTCTTGCGGATAATCGCATCTCGCGCACCAGCACCAAGTAATTCTCCCTGCCACGTGAGATTAATTCGCGGCTCGTCGATCACGTCCCACGTTCCTCCGCACCGGCAGGCCGCGAGAGAGAAAACTCTCGCGCCCGTTCGCCCGCGCGACCGTGAACGAGAGAAAGAATGGCGCGGTTAGAGGTAAAAAAATGAGGGGAAAATTGATTCCACGCGTTAAAAACACCTCGACATTAGTATTTTCACTGAACTTCCCCTTCAAATGTTAGTTTCGAGTGAGCCGTTAATCCTGAATAGTGCCGATCGCGCATTAAATTCTTTCACGATCTCCCCAACAGTTTTTTAGCTCCAAGCGTTTTACACATTCGATGAAAATCATTTTGGGCTCGAATTTCCGCTCAATCGGGTCCACGTTGGACGAACCATTGGACATTCGGACCAAGCGATTCCGTCAGTGAAATAAATTAAGGAAGTTGAGGCTGTACAGTCATTTTTTTACCCAAAAGTGATGACCTGTACCTTTCAAAAGTTAGGCCAGTTTACAGTTTGGTAACGTTGCATACACTTTAAAGAAAAGTTGGGGAAAAAGAGACGAAAAACTGGTGAAAGCTCGGTCAAAAACACGAACGGTGACGATCCTAGCCTCAAAAACTGCACGGAAAACAGATTATTATTAATATAATCTAAGCAAATCTCCTAATAAATCTGAAAAAAATTGACATTATTCGGCAAGCCTTGCTCATGTTGCCCAATAAATTTCATATTTTTAGCATCATTTTTAACGGAGATATCACTGAATGTGTCTTGGCTTCCATAAGATTACGTGTTATTTGGCCCAAATTGTTATTGATTTTTATCAGCAACGACGCCCCTAAACTGTCTGAAAATTTAACTGATTGTTTTTTACACTTCACTTTATAAGATGCAATCGGTTTAAAAGCGGTGACATCATTTTCATTCTAATGCCTCAACTTCCTTAAGCAAATGTTCATCCTTGTTCCGTTCGTCCGATATCTCTGCTCGGGAATTTCGATATTTCTCGAGCGTTTGTTTATTTCAACGTTTCCCAAGAGATCCCCTCGCAAGAGACTCCGCAACAAAGAACTCTGCATTTTCAGAGATTTAAACATTCGGTTATGTGCGCGTATAAATCGGTGGGCATTAGCCTTTCACCTTTATGCTGCTTGGGATCGTCACTCGCCTCGCTTGTGCGCGCAGGAAGAAAAAAGTACTTTCGTTACACCCACTAAAAAGGAGTCGCCGGTGACACGTAATAATAACGAGACGAGAGAGAGAGAAAAAGGGAGAAAAATAAGTGACAGATCTTGCGAGATACACGTTTGCTCACGGGAGCGTAGATCGGAAGGCTTTACGCGGTAGAGAGAGAAAAATACATCTCGCGGATCTGGCGAGATCCACGTGTGCGTATAACACTCTAACGTAAGAGCAGCGAGCAATTGCGCAAGCGAGGACCCCCGGTCCAATCGTCCGAGATGCCACGACGCAGTTTCTCTCTTTCTCGGTTATACGCGCAGCGCTCGCGCGCTGCTCCGCAATAAACGAAAGCGACGTACACGAGGACGCAATAGTCTGGCAAACAAATGACCGCGATCTATCAGCAGCCGTGATCTAACCTCGCGGGAGCTTCGCTCCTTCCACTCGTTTCGTTTTTCCCCTCCGATCGGCCTGACTTTTTCGACGAAATTCCATCAATCATCGTTACAAAATTCGCCTTTTTTTCCACCCGCAAATAACGAGGGAAAAAGCTCACAGTGTGATCGTAATTATGAAAAATGATCCGGTTACGTACTGCTTTTGTGATAAATCAACCGACGAAATATGCTGCTGCTGCAACTATCGATTCAAATGAAAATATAACGAGCTACGCCTGCGAAATATAACCCCGAATCAATCACTCCCGGAGATTCTGCTTACTAATTTTATTTAACAGTCCACACGCTCGCCCATCAATGCGCTACTGTTGCGAGAACTATTCCATTTTTATTATTCCACTAGACAGCAATAATGAATCGGAGAAAAAAGCTCAAAAATATCTGCGCTCCGATGAATCGATCCGGAATATTTCACTCGATGTCTCCGCAAAAGCCCTTAAACTTAAACCTTCAATGGGACGGAACTCGAGCCTGGAGCTCGTGACCTATTTTTCTGCCTTCAAAGGCCGGGCTCGACTCCGCTGGTATATCGGTGGCCTTAAAACCACGAGAGTCTCACAGGATGAATAATGAGAGGAGGAAAATCGCTCGAAGAGCCAAGGATTTCGAAAAATCGTGAAAATTCCTATCTTTTATCTTCGTCCGCGTTCTTCGCGCGCGTTTGAGGCCAAAAGAACGAGATTTTGCCGCAACAATCGAATGACCAAATGAAATATGAAAGTTACACTATCCGCGCGAAAAATGACCTCAAACGAATCATTAGCCAAGATCGAGCTCGCTAATTGCATATAATAATAGTAAATACGCTCGAGCACAAAAGAGCTACTGCATTAATACGGGACGTACAGCCAAGATATCACTTTCACGAGGAAGAACACCGTGAAACTAGCGTTCGTACGCTCCCACGGTGTTACGTCTCTCTCTCCCGATCTCGGGCACGGGAGGAGGATTCCTCGAGCGTTTTCCCTCCCACCCGGGCCCTGTATATTTTTCTTTTTTACGAGTACAAACATGCGATGATGAATGTTGTTTAAAAAAGATTCAAGCTCTATAAAAACATGATTTGCATGTACTCTGTTTACTATTTTTTCGTATACCGGGTGTCTCCAGATTCGTTCGTTCCGTTCAGTTGCAAAGAAAGCCAAAGGAGCACGAGTTATTGGTGAAAAGAGGAATTTATTCGTTGAATCTTTGGAGAAAACGAAGCGTTGGAAACGAAGACGATTACCGAGGTGAAACTCCAAGACGGGGCAGTAAGTTTTTGTTATTCCTGAATCCTGACACGTTCGCGGTGGCAAAATTAATTTTCCAGCGACTCGGAGCCGGACACCCTTTACATGGGAGCGCAATTTTCAATGTACTCAAAGAGCACGAACCACTGAAGAGAATAGCATAATACACGTGCGTTTATTTATGTATGTGCACGTTGAAATTTACGGTAGGATTTTTCGTGGCGAAAAAGAACGTGGTCGATGCTCGAAGCACGCGAGAATTGGAATCGCGCGCGAGCATATGAGAGGAGCAGCCGCGAACTGCTTGTTCTATATTAAGAACAATCGTGTAACTCCAGCTCCGGATAATATCTGATAGAGTTTGCGGGCGCGAGAGACTATGAGAAATTTCCTCTCTTTCAGCCCGAAGTAGGAAGAGAAAAAAGTTGGTCGCGGGAGGGGGAGCGATCTATTGTTCGATAGACGATAAATCGAGGAGCCCGAGCTTCCGCGTCTTCGTCACGTTGTCGTCGATGCTGTTCAACTTGGACGGATTCGAAGGCGTTCGCGTGGGCACGCTTCGGTGTATGGCTCAGCGCATAATCTACGTGTGTAAGGATGCAGCAACACGCACGCACATTCGTGCATAAAACTCTTACAAATGCTTCGCGAAGTCGCGCAACTTCGTCGAACTCGTGAATGAAGTTTTTCTGCAGACTCGAGTATATCGACGATCCATTGTTGCATGCAACCCCGGTGAAAATCTTTGGACCGTTTACTCTCTCATTGCGCACGTCATCGCGACTCCAATTTTCGGCGAAGAATCACGACCGTATTTCTCGAGACGACGCTGAAGCTTGCAACGTTCGAGTCTAATGAAATGAAGGCGAAAGAAACATTTTTAATTCGCCAATTTTTTATTTCACGAAAGTTTATGCAAGTTGAAAAACTACGAATTGCAATTCGCCAGAGAAACAAATCGGAGGCTTCCATGAGAATCGGTGCCTCGCGCGGCACAATAAAAAGTTGAGCTACGCGATCAAAGTATTAAAAGCTAAACAAAATTTATTATGCAACGTGTGCGTCGTCGTTAAATCTCGCGAAATAATAAACCGCGTCGTAAAGACACTGCGGCGGTTTCAATTAGACTAATGAAACTCTCGCATCGAAAACAGCCGAGTAATAATTCAGTGAACTCTCTTTCCCCATGCACGGGGGGATGGTTTCGACACGAAAATTTGAAATTTTCGGCACGACGGCATCGCGATGAAACCGACGAAAAGTGCGTTACAGAAAAATGTAACGCGGCTTACGTCGACGCGCACGCGCTGGCCAGTTTCTCGTTCGCTCGAGCACCCGCGGAGCAGCCGTTGCTGCTCTTCTCGCGAGAGATCGCGTTTTCGAATTTTCCTAGCGGTAATTCTCACGCGCCTATTTGCCTCGTCTGTCCCGCCGCGCCGCCACCGCAGCACCGCGCTCGGCAAAACGTCCGTTACTCGAACGAACGTATCAACTCTGTATCACGATAGGCACACGTACACGTATACATCGAGGAGAGCACCAGTAGTTTGAGCTCCCACAGCATCTTGTTCGAGTGCGCACGTATATTGCGAGTCTGGTGAAGTTGCCGAGGCAGCAGAAAAGCGCGGAGCGTAGCGCGAGAGACGTTGCACTATGAAAATCTGTGCCGCCAGCCAGCACCGACCTCGTAAACATATCGCTCCCTCTCCCTGTGGCCCCTTAATTTTTTCATGCCTTTTTGCTACTCCAAGCACTCTCGTCGACTATGCAAATCCTGCGTGTAGAGCTACGCCGCCGCGCGCGCGGTGTGTCCAGGAGCGTTGATACACGTCGATGGCTCTCTTTTATGCGCGCACCCCGGCCGCTCCCCCCTCGCCCTCGCATCCCTTCTTGCGTATATTCGTTACTGGAACGCGCTCGCTCCAGTCGGTCTAGGAGAGCGACGTGCTGGAAATATTCTCAAAGGGGGTCGGGCGCGAATGTATTCTGTAGATAAATAGATACATAAAAGTTCGTTACGTCGAGGTTCATCGGTGTGCCGTGGTGCGAGGAGAGTTTGTACGTTTATTTGTGTGGAGCAATGGACATTTAACGGCGCAAGGAACACGAGCGAACGAAAGTTGTAATCTGGTGTGTCTTATCTTTGAATAGCTCGTTCGATTTTTATACGCGTTCCTTATTTCGTCTTCTTCTGGTGTTCTCCCTTATTTTTTTTCGTCGTCGCGTCGCCTCTTCTCGTCGGATACAGGATTCTTTCGACACGCGCCTGACGGCGAGGTTTCGTTCGTGCCCGATTTTTGGGCCGCCAGTTTTTCTCTTTGCTTTCGACGGTTTATTTTTTCTCTCTTTTTTTAACGTCGAGAGATTTCTTCTCGGGTATAGAGTCGCTCCCGAAATTCGGTCCCTTCGTTATTTGGGATTCTCGTCGCCACTCGACAGGCTCGATTTCTCGAATTTGTGGCTTTTTTACTCTTTCGTTTGTTTTCTCCGAGCGAAGAGACTCCCGCGCTTATATCGATGCTTATTTATGCCCGAGAAAATGCCGTAAATCTCGCGCTCGTAAAACCCGCGTCCGATCTCGAACCCGCACTCCCGCGTGCGTATCACTCTCGCGGTAACGAAGCAACGAAGCATGCAAATTCGAACGGCTCTTCCTCGCAGACGGGGAGGCTCCTAGCCGAGAAGTCGCGCGCGGAAGATCCGCTTCGTGTGTCTCGCACGCACGCTGACGCCAGTGACGCCGGAGATCCTCCGCGGGCCCCGTGTTTCCTACTTATTCCCTTTCGACGCGGAGAGATCCGGAAACCTGATTCGCCATGCACGACCACAAGGAAAACGATACTTGAGGAATCCCCGCGCACTCCGCGCTGCAAATGAAATTGGCAAAAAGGAACAAGGCGCGCAATGAGATGCCGGAGAATTAAGAGGGAGAGCAGCAGCCGCGGAGAGAGCGCGCTCCCTCGCTGTGTATACACGTCGAAAGGAAATTGTAACACACGAGCGAGCGTTTTAGACTCTCGCTAAATCGGAAGAGAGAACGGCGCATGTAAGAATCGGGCCGCAACCTGGAGGTCCTCTTATCTCATGGAAACATTCCATTAGCCCTGACGACCTCTTCGCGAGAGAAAAAGTCGGATAAATCGCTCGCGAGACACTAAACAAGACACGGGAGACGGCCAAGGGGAAGCAAAACATCCTGCGAGCCTCTCAATCTCCCATTCGATAAACTTTTGCTCAGGAAAAAATTCATTGGGCTATATTCCCGCTGAAATTACGCTTGAAGTTACTCCGTTGAGGGTTAACGTCAAGACGGACTGGAAAAATCACTTTATCACTAATAACGAAGCTTTTTTCAGTTCGGCATAGTTCGATATTTGAGTGGAATTCGTTGCTTTTACGTTGCACACAATAAATGAAGAGAGTGACGGCAAAGTTTCACTCGTTCTGCTATATGCAGGCTATTCGGATTTAGTTTCGAAATAATGTGTGTTTAAAGGCGGCTTTGCGCACAAAAACTTGAATAGGAGAAAATCTGTTTGGATTTTTCGTCACGATTTGCATCGAGATGAATGATAATTCGAAGAAATTTCCGATCGCTCTACCACTCGGGTGGTTTTTAAGGCAGTTTTACGAGCATTGTCATTCGAATGCGCGCACGAGCAAAGGACGGAGCTAGAGCACTCGCGGGGAATTTGCTCCCATGAAACGTCGTTTCTCATAAGACAAGAAACTGCTTATGGGTTTGGTTTACCGACAATTGGGCCGGGACGGAGAGCGCCTCGCGAATGTCCCGGTGGGCCGAAACTTTCGTTTTCTCTAACAACGCTCACGCAGCAGCAGCAGCCTGCTTGCTTGTCCGACGATCTACATTCCTTTCCGTTCCGCGGGCGCACTCGTTTTATTCCACAACGAAGCATTGCACGAACGTGGACAGAAGCGTGTGTGTGCATACGTCTTAATGTGTTGCGGAAGGATCGCGCAGCGAAGGCGGTTCTGCCGCGGTGTGCCGGTGAAAGAGACAATCGCGTATGTGCAGCAGACGGTGGCTTATGCCCTCTCGCGAGTAGAGAGTTGCACCGTAATGAGTGGGAAGCTGCTCGTGAGTGCAGGCAAAACGCCCCGAGCACGAGGGCAAGATCGATTCCTCTCTCGTGCCGAGGTCATCCCCGGTGCTCCGCAAAGCGACATGTGAGAAATGTGACTCTCCGCGAGAGCTTCTTCCTCCAAAGTTTTTTCTCGAGTTAAACTCTCGCCTGGATTCGCTTGGATTCGCGCGAGTAATGAGCCACTCGAAGGGCTGGGGTGAAACGGCGCCGAGCAGCTGTTCATCGCGATGGCATCCGCATCCTCGTGCGCCGAGGATTTCCTATCAGTGAACTTTGTAACTGATTGACTCCAACTTTCCTCGTCCTTTCACTCGCCCCCCTGTCCCCTCGTGTATTTATGCTTGACATGCGCAGTCGCTAATAATCCTCGATCGGCCATTACCATGTCGAAGATTGAAATCAACGAGTCCGCATGGGGGATCAAATCATTTTAATCTCGCGATAAATATTGCGTGTGGAAGGCCGATGCACCGCGCGCTGCGCGACGTTGGTGGTCGCGGGCCCATGCCCCCCCCGCTCCGTACGTCTGTATTTATGTCGTTCTCCCTGCTACAATGAGCGCCACAACTCCGCATCGATTCTCGGCGTTATGCTTCAAAAATTGTTCGCGTGTGCCACTTCGTGGACGAACTATACGAAATAATGAGACATGCAGCTGTATAATACGACGAGTCGCAGCGCAACGGTTCCTCGCGCGCGCGCGCGCGCGCGATCCTCGCACAACTTTCCTTCCACATCGTCGCCTCCTCCACTTGCTCAGTCGCGGGCGCACGCCCCTTTTTATTTTCAGTTTTTCGTTCGTCGTCGCTCGCTTTATTATCTTCGGGAATCTCGCGTCTCTCGTCGCAGCTGAAACTCTCTGGGCCGTCGCGTCACCCGCGCGTACGGAGAGGGCATTCTTCGAATCAATAATAGACGTGCACGCTCGCGCGAGGTATGCACGGAATTCCTCGGACTCTCGCGAGGGCTCTTTACGTATTCCACTTCGTGGACAAACCATACGAAATAATGAGACTCTCTCGTACGCTGAGACGGAGTCGTGGAAAAAGAGGGGGAGAGAACGGGAGCCGTGGATCTCTGGCGCGGGTGATCCTACCGAATGTGTTTATTCCGTAGTGCGCGCGTCGTTGAGGATATGCGCGCGAACTTTCGTGCCCCTTTCACCTCTCGAGTGCGCCGCCGTTCCGCGGAGCGTTGAGTCCGTTTCATTCGTCCAACCCTCATCATCGCTGCCTTCGTTTTCTCCCGCGCAGCCTGCCTCGCGCGATCGACCTTAACTCTTGCACGAGAGACCTTCGTCGCGGGAGAACCCAGCAAAGTCACGAAGGTCATCGGGCCGGGATGTGCGCGTCCGCTAGATCCGCGTCTTTGTCTCTGCCCCCTTAACGTGTTAATTTCAGTTGCAACGAAAGCAGCAGGCACACGGAGTCGGAAGAAAAAGCGGTGCTGCTTCGTGCCCGAAGCGTCCTCGGGGTTATCGAAGGTCGTTACCGCCCAAAAAACGGTAGCTCGCCGCAACTCCTTAAAAAATTGTCAAGACTTCCTCTCCCGTCCGCGAGACATCGGAGTTTGTCTCCCGCTATCTCCCGCCCGGATCAGCGCCTCTGATGACGAAAGGACAGAGTCAACGCGCTGGCTCCACAAAAATGAGGTTCCTCCTACCAAAAAGTGCCCTTTATACATCAAAGAGGCTTTATCAGACCTCGCGAAGCAGGCCATCGCCACAAATCACCGGTAAAAACGGTAATTCTTTAACCTCGAGGGTCAACCCGAGCCCGTCAAGCCGCTAACTGTGCCTCATCTCGAGGGACGCATCTCTCCAGATTCCGACCTTCGAGTCTCCGGGCACGCTCGCCTCGTGCTACGCGTCGGCTATATCGTCGCCGCAGTTTTGTGTACCATATATTCAAGGCATTTGAGAACGAAGAGGATGAGTAAAGAACGAAAAAGGAAAAGATTTAAAAAAAAGTCGAACGGTACACCCCGGCAACACTCTTCTTCATCGCTCTCTCGTATTTGGCCTTCCACACGTAGAGTAGCACGATCTTGTGTACACAGCCTTTCCTCCCCCTCCCCGCTTCTCTCTCCCCGGCCTTCTCTTATTATGCTCTTCTTCCTATATCGCCCTCTCCTCCTTCAACTCTCGTGCACATTGGGCCAAAGATATCATGGCGAGATATCGCGTCTCGTCCCGCGACTCCGGCGGGTTCGGGTGAGACCGGTCACGAGTCCGCGCGCGGCGCGGAGCTTCGTTTCTCTAACCCTTTCTTGCCCTCGCTTTCCTCCGTATCAATCGGCGAATGTACACAAATCTGAATAATCTCTCGATGTTTAACGAGCGACTGTTCATTGGATGCGGCGACTGAGGTTTTGTAGCTTTGGCTCATCGGCTCGGAAACTGCCACGAAAGAAGCGTCGAGCTTTTTGTCAGACGGTTGGGGAGACATTTTCGCGGGTTCTGGCTAAAATTTAATTGGGAAGGAAATCTGATTTTTATGAATTCAGCGAGGGTAAAGGAAGGAAGAAGATATTTCGTTGCGGAATATCCGATAATGGAACCTTTTAGATTGAATTATGAGGTTACTGAATTGATTATTTCGCTCTTAATTTATTTGTTTTTGTACGTGACTCGATGTGCCAACCTCGTGCATCTGACAAGCTTCATCCTCGAACGCGCGGGAGAGTCTCCGTGCACCGATATAAAGTTGGAGTTAACGCCGGTTTAGCCTGGCGCAAAAGTAACGTTCCATATTTCACTGTGAATGACGCATGCGTCGGGGGAGGAGAAAGAGGGTGGACGGTCCCGGAGGCACAGCCTCTCTGCGCGCTGCCTTCTTCTCTCCACTCGGTTGCGATCCGCTCTCAAACGCCTCGAGCTAGAGACTCTCTCGCACACCGACAAACGCCGCGGAACCCGTGTCTGCAAAAGCGGCTTCTTCACTGCCGCGCGGACCGTTACCTAACCTTCCTCCACCTTTTTCGCTTCTCTCATACCTTTTTTCTCTCCCTCTCTCCTCTCTGTTTTCCTCCTTCGTGCCACCTCGATCCCCGGATCAACCTTTTACACCTTCCCAAGCCACAGAATATTCAACCACGCACACTCCTTTTTTACGAGACCTTTCTTTGTGATCGCGCGCAACAAAACGCGACTAGAAAGTTTGGAACCTGTCAAAAATTTACCTCCGACGAGCTACTGCATCGACGACAAATTTCTGTCGTTACAGATCCACACAATCCCAATGAGAGGGAAAAAGAACACTTGTCAAATATATTTGCTCAAAGCCGTCGATGCTTTTCCAGATGGAAATTTCAATACAGAATAATTTTTCACGGCGCCGCTGATCTCTTGAATCAAAATGGGAGGATTTTTTCATCAATAAAACGACAGTTAAGGGACTGCTTTAAAAAGTCAATAATATCGATTGTTTTCGGCAATGTTTTCGGATGGATGAAAATTACTCACCGTAGCGAACTTTCCGGTATAGTTTCAAGGATATTTCAAGAGTACAAAAACATTTTATTTTAATGTAAGAAATAGTAATTTGCGCATGGTTTATGCGCAAAGTCCGATTATCGAAGTTTCTCCGCTGCGTACAATGCGGAGACCGTAATTATTGTCTGCAAAAAAAAAATTCCAAATTTTTTTCCACTTTCATATATGTTCCTTCCACATGAGCCTATAAAAACCCGAAAAAATTACGAAATTCTATATTTTTCGAGAGTTTTGAAAAAAAACACTTCTAAAGAAAAAAATATCACTTCAACGCGCTGCAAATATAAAATTTCGCAATTTTTTCGAGTTCTCATAGATCCCCGTCTACCCTAAAAACGTTTCCGAAAACAATCGATGTTTTTGACTCCTTAAAGCAGGACCCCCCCTTAAGGGACTCCGGAAGAATCTCGCAGCTTCTTCGAGCCCAATAAACGACTTCTATAAAAAAATAACGAATGTGCCCCGCACTTTGGAACGATGCGGAGGAAAGTTTGATAGCTTAACCGCGAGTAGTTGTGAAAACGAGCGGTCGATCGAAGCGTACAAAAATGCTAATCCTCCATCTATGCGCGGGTCTCTCGTGCTCTCGTGCTCCTAATGCCCAGGATGCGTGCTGTACGCATCACTTGTGGCTGAATTCTGGTTGCTGCGCTCGCGCCCGCGACCGCACAGCGTAAACATATATGTGTCGAAATGATAAAGTACTGTGGGTCGTTGATCGTTGATCGAAAATGAGCGGTTACATATCGAATGGTCTCTCGTGCGCGGATACCACAACTCGAATGTACATCCATGGCATCCCGTTCTGCCAACGTCTATTTTACCTCTCGGTATATCTTCCGTCCTCGATCACAAGAAACAAAGATATAGAAAAAGCCGGAGTTATTCCACCTTCGCTGAAAGTAGGCAGGGCGCGACTGGGCTTCGACTCGAGCGGGATATTCAAGGTTGAAAAGTCTTTTTTCTGGTTAACCATAAGTTTTGCCGCCCATCAGGGAGGTGGAGAG
Organism: Venturia canescens; assembly: GCF_019457755.1. Classification (NCBI taxonomy): domain Eukaryota; kingdom Metazoa; phylum Arthropoda; class Insecta; order Hymenoptera; family Ichneumonidae; genus Venturia; species Venturia canescens. The sequence continues at coordinate 12,451,924 of NC_057430.1, forward strand.
ACACGCGCGTTTATCGCGGCGATGAAAAGAAGAAAACGAATGTTTCAAATCGAGATTGCCCTTCGGAGTTTTGCGCAAGGGATCGAACAATGTTCCACGTGTGACGGAGGGGCAGGGTTTCTTCGTCTTGAATCTTTGAACGTTCGCGCTTCTCTTTTTTCTATTTTCGGTTAGACCGAGGAGCCTGACCGGGATTCGCGGAATTGGATCGTTAAAAGACCCCACTGACCCAGAGTTCTTATTCGCACCCTCTAAAACCGCAGGATCGTAAAATATTGCGGAGGGAGAACGATTTACCAACGGGCTCTTAAGCTCGCTCTCTCCTGGAGAGAGCGCGGAGGGTCATCGAGTTCTGGCATCGCGCAGTCCTTCGCAGACTTTAATACCGATTTGGAAAGATTGTCGTCTTCATGAGCAGCCCTCTCGCTTTTTTTACAACTCCGGCGCCGCGAGTGGTCAACCAAAGTGCTTTTAACTTTCTTCGCTTTGCGGGCATCGAATAAAATGTTCACATTTTTCATCGGGAAATCCAGTTTAATCTACTCCGCGATGCCTCTCGAACCTTCCACTCACAGTTTCATCAACGCGACTCGTCCAAACCTCCGACTCTATTGGTCAAAGTTCGAGTACGTGACGCAAGAAAAACGATGAAACAACAAAGACGTCCACGGAGACCGTCAGCTCCCAATGTTACTCGAACTTGAAATATCCAGCGCGCTTTCGATAACGAGCTCCGAGTACTCGGATTTCCAAGGAGCACGTAATAAAAGGACAGAAGCGCATCAACGGTAGCTCTTTTCTCGACGTGACTCGGTATATAATAATTCATCGAGTTCTACGAAATATAGCGGCAAAGCCGCTTTGTCATTCCGTGTGTCGAACGGCTCTTTTCACTTCGCTTCTAAAACCTCCACGAGCGCGCGCGCGACCAACTCGTCAATCCCATCTCCAATCCTTTCTCATCTGCTTCGCATAACAAAGAAGAATTCTCATGGTTTCTACGATATATTATTTCGGTCATTTCTTCACTGTTCTTACCTCACCGTTTGCGTAGTTTCCCTTGGCGTTCAACTTTTTCTGCATTAATTACGAAGCGAGCAACAAAAAACTTGACGGGAAGGGAGACAAGAAGTTTTTTCAAAAGCTTCTTCCTCTTTTTGCATCGCGAAACATCCGTATTTCGAGTTCTCTAGAGTGAAACCACGCGTGGCCGCTCGGTTCGTCAAAGTGAAACCTAAAATTCGTCCGTTTAGTGTCTTCCCCTGGGACCGCGGTCGGCATTTGTCCTACTTTTTACCTCCGGACATGCGGCAGGACGTACTTGTCGTCCTCTTTTTCCCAAGTTATTTCACCGGTTACCTGCTCGATCTTTCTCAGCCGGCGTGCCAAAATTGGGACCACCGAGCCATTTACAAAAACACCCAACAATTTCATCCCAGGGACCTTCGAGAGGCTGCTTATTCCCATAGCGAACTCGCTCTTTACAACCCAACAAGTATTTCATCAAAGTTTCTCGATAATTATGAGACTTGAGACCAACATTCGAACCTCTCAGAGCGCTCCATTTTATCACTAAATCATTTCAAGCCTCGATTTCGTTACATGAATTCTCTAGAAATCGGTTAAAGATCGAAAGTCATGCAAATGTTTCGTCCGTTCTCGAAAATGACTGTTTTTCGGTTTTTTTATATTTCTCCAAACTTTAAACTCCATTTTTAAAATACTTGCTCCCGAAACAACAAGACGAGTAAAAACTCTCGATTTGGGGCAAGTTTTTGCGCCTTTTTCCTTCCCATTCGCCCTTGCGGGCTCCCATCCATAAACTCGATCCCGCGAGACGTAATTCCGTTCGTCATCTTTTGCTGGAATCCAGAAAAAAGATTTGATTCCACAAATGCGGGTCAAAAAATATTGGCATTATTTACTTTTGAGGAAAAAGGATTATTCGTTCGGAGGATTATTTTTAAAAATGGGTCACCGATACTAGAGTTTGCGGATGGGAGACTCGCGCATTGAGACAAAATACCGAAGCGATGTTTCACGCAGAGACATCTCGCAAATCGATGTATATCTTAACTCGTGGTGTATTATAAGTACCGTGTGGCACATTGCCATTACCGTTAGCCACCGTTGAGACTCGGAGTTCATGAACGAGAAGAAAAAGAGAAGGAAGAAGGAGGAGAAGCGAGGGAGTTTGCGGCGATGATATAAACGACTAGAAAGAGAGAGAGAGAGAGGAGCTGGAAAAGGGAAGACGTGAATTTATAGCTCTCTGTTTATAAACGTCTTAACCTTCTGATTAGGGAGATCGTGATGGTCGAAAAAATGGATAATTATCGAGGAATTATGAGCGCGAGTTGGGACTACGATTCGAATCTTTTGTGAAAACGCACATTTTCCAAAACGTCAAAAACAAAAAACGATGGACGGAACCGGTTAGTTTTTACAGCTCGTACGTTTGCCAATGATCGGCTGCAATTAGACAGATTATGAGGGAGAAAAGCCTCCGAAGAGCCACGGAAAAGTACGATAATTGAAAGCACACAGAAAAACGTGAAAAAAAGAATACGAAAACGGCGGATAGGATGCGAGAGAGAATTATACGAAGAATGGCACTCGGGAGGAAGTTCGCGTATGTGTTTTGCCGTTGGATATCCATCAGGGGAAAATGTAATTGTAACGAGGAATTATGGGGCTGGTCATAAATGCGCGAGTAAAATAGTGACGTGCGTTCTCGCTCTTACAATTTCGAAATGACTCAAACGAGGACAAAAGTCGTGAGAATTTGTTGAAAAAAAACTGGAATTTCGTCCGGGAATAAATCCGTCCGAAGTAATTCCTTCGATAATTTTGAACGCGGAAATGCAAAAAGCATCGATTCTCTGGAGCTTCATCGACGATAATGAACAACGGCGGAGTCCGCCATAAATATCATTTTCTTTTTTAAGCTAATCTCGCGGGTTTCCGCTCCCACGAATGTCACGCGCGATGTCCAAGTCCCAGTAGGTTCGATCGATCTCGTTGAGGCACGTATTTAACGCATCTCTCGAATCTGCTGTGCATCTCGACGTCAAAACGTCGAACGCTCGAGCGAACAAGCGCGTATAATCGCATCTACATTTTTCGCTACTTCCGGCACACACCGGAGACGAGAGAGAGAGGGAGAAGACTTCATTTTTTCTTCATTTTGTTGTTGGCTGCTCGGGCTCTCGATGCTTATCGTATTCGAGGAGATACGGCCAGCGGTGGGATCTTCGTATTTCGCTCGGTAGACAGACCGGACGACTCCCCACATCGACGGAGCCGCGCACACACGCACGCGCTCCTCCGTATTCTCTCTTTAAGTGGAAAGATTTGTCGGTGGTCAGACACAGTTAAAAACCGAGCTGGGAGTAAAACGAGTAGCGAGGAATGAACGACTTCCTGCGCGCAGATTCGAGCAATCTCCTTCTTTTTTTACTCATCCCCAGTGAACTTTGTCGAGCCCGCGCCGAGTTCAAGAACGAAGAAATAAGCTTGTAGAAATTGCTCAAATTAAACGATTATTATTTTAATCCTTATCAAAAAAAGAAAAAAAAAAAAAAACACTAAACGACTCAAAAAATAGAATCGCGAGGCGTCGCCTTCGGAGGAAAACAATCGCGATTATGGGCCTCCCCAATTATCAAGTTTCTCATAACACAACGAAACGTTACGAGTCGAATAACGAATTATCGAGCATCCCCTTAAAAGAAACAACAAAATAACAAGTACAGCGGATCATCGGAGGAGAAATAGCAAATGGCCTGAGGGCAATTACCATAAATATCCTGTGTTCCCTCTGTGTTCGCAGCTCCATGCATATTTCCTTTCGTCCTAAATTATTTAATGCAGACCAACAATCAAAAAGGCTTTAAATAATAATTTTTTCGTCTGCGCCTCGTTAGCGAAGGTCACTGTCGAGCGATGCTTTGCTCGTGAGTAACGAGACCCGAACGAATGAGGATTGTTTTGAAAAAAAAGGGAGAGCAAAGTGAAAAAATGAGACATTTAAAATAGAGCGCGAGTGACCGGGGAGATTAGGAGCAGAGAGCGGCCCTCAAAAGTCGAATGAGCGGAAGAAAAGAAACGCGAAACACGCGTTATTTAAATAGCATATTTCTTCGAGTCATTAAGCCAATTATCCTTACTTAGCGGCTGCACTCTCTGGATCCCAACCAATGGCAATTACAAGTAGCTTTCATCCTGGCGTTTTTATTGTTCTGTTTTTCTTGTTGTATGCACTCGTGCACTTCTGTCGGAGCCAGCTGTTCCTACACCCCATAAAAAATGACGTAAATATGAAGTCTCGATTGCACAAACTAGCCAGCCACAAAAGCCAAATTCGCTTACCAAAAATCCATTCCGAAATGATTTTGGAAGAATTTCCGTGTGCCGACACTCGATTGGTGGAAAGCTCGCGATCAATGAATTGATTATAATTGGACGTTATTCCAGGAAACGTTTGATTTCTTGGCAATTATTGCGGCGCGATGCGTTCTCGCGGTAAATATGTAGCAGACGGAAAAGAAAAATCATTCCCTTCCCGTCATTCGCTCGACGTGTATTTATTACTCGAGCTTCGACACAAATGGACTGATGTCCCGTTGAATATTCCAAGTACCATGTCACAGAGATTGAGAGATGACGGACACACCGAACGCGATTCGATACCGTTCCGTCCCCCCCCCCCCCCGCCCCTCTCTCCCTCTCGCTGTCTCTTTTTCTCGTACACCGCGATGAAACGAGGAGGACGCTGCGAAGATAAAATGACTGAACTCTCGTCCGCGGAGTATATAAACGTTGGGTTATGCCAAGATCGAGTTCTTTCACGATTTCTCGGCTATTCGTTGCGCTCGAGGCCGATCCCGTGACCTTTATGCCGCGGGGACTCTCGACGACGACGACGACGACGCTCCGAACTGCCTCTGCGACACTCCCGCGCGCCCCATAAACGCGAGAGAACTCTCGAGGCGCGAGCCTCCAGACAAAGAGGCAAAAAACCAAAAGCAACAACCGCAAAAATCACACTCACATTCGCAGAGGAACAAATCAGAGAAAAAAAGGAAATAAAAAATCATGAGAGAAGAGAACGAGAAGATGCTTGCCAGATATTATTCCAACGCTCCGGGCAAATACGCGTCTTCGATGCGCAAGCGAGACGCGCGTCGACCGTAGCAAGAAGTGTCAAAGGCGAAGATACCGGGACTCGCTTCCTGGAAGGTCGAGACCGGACAGCACAACCGACCACGACGACGCGACCAACTCCTGATCCATCCCCTACAAACCTCTTCCGACACTGACCACTACCACGACCACGACTGCACATACTAATTCTAAAAAATCGAATAACCACCGCGCCGGTATATTCTCGACTATCGAACCGAGTTATTCGAGGTGATTTTCGAGGCCTTTTTCACGAGGATTTTAAAAACTCTGGTTTTCATAAGAATTTCTTTGTTTATTTATTCTAAACGCGTCGGTTCGAGCTACCTTAATGGGAAGGAGCAGGTACGGAAGAAACGTGAGAACGCGGAATTTTGATTTTGGAAAATTGAAGAATTCGAGTTTATTCAATTTGGAGCGATTTTACACGACAATTTTTTTTAGATCTTTCGCCGAATGTCAAAAATGATGTTTCGTTCGCGGTTATGATTAAAATCGATTTTTTATTACGCGATTTACGCTCGACTTGAAGAAATTTCGAAGATATTTTACAATCGCTGCTTTGAAAGCTCGCCAAGTATTTTTTCAAATTTTCATGAATTTCGAGCCAACCTTTCGAGCTCGGTGGAACTTCCAATTAAAGCAATTTCTACTTCCTGCTCACGAATGAATTCGATCAATTAAAATTGATTGAAAGATCGCAGGGAACGCGCGCTCCGTGCGCATCAGCGATATGAAGTTGTGGGAACCAGAAAGTAGGAAAAATGTGGAAACGAAAAATGCCTGACGCACTTATTCCCTTTTTCCACCGGCAGGAAAAAAGAGAGAAAGAGAGGAAGACACGTTGACGCACAAGGGAACGTTTCTCTCATTACATTCCGAGGAACGACATCTGTTCCCGGTCGTTCCGCGTTCCCGCGGCACAACGGAGAATCCGCAGTGCTCGCTTCGGCTTTTCTTCCCCCCTTCCTCACACGTGCACAGAGAATAATTGCGATATCGATAGCGCCTTAAGACGCTGAAATCCGAAAAGGTGTAATTTACTCAATTTTCGATGCGAATAACTCGAAACATATTTGACTCGACTGAAGAATCGCTATCGAACAAGCAACGAATTGGAAAAATTCTTACAAAAATAAATCTCGTGAGCTCGTCTTGATCATTGGCCATTTTGACAATTGGGTACAACTTTTTTCCCTAATATTCTTATTTGGAAAGGTTTAAACTAATATCCGCGACGTTTTTCCTCCAATGCGTGCCCACGGAGGGTTGAACATCGCGATTTAATCGTAACTTTAAAAGTAAAAAAACGCGATGTACGATTCGAGGATTCGATGAATATTTATATCGAAAATGGCTGAAGTAACTAAAAGCGTAATTGAAAAATTGATTCGATGCTCGAGCCGCGTGTAAAGAAAGCCTGGAAAAATGAAACGACAGTTTGGCGACCTCGTCCTTCACATCCTCGGAACTGAACGACCGCGAAGAATCTCTTTCATCGAAGCGAGCGTATATCGCACTCGGCTCCGTGTATTATATTTGTACGTGCGTGCGTACATCCGTATTTCTATATAGATTGGCTCTCGGTGCCGCATCAACAGGTTAACCGTAACGCACCTGAGCAAAAAACTCGTCCCGGCATTCCCCACGATGCGTATGCGGGGACTCGCAATAAATATCTATATCTGTGTGGATACGCAGCAGCAGCATCTTTGCCAATACCACAGGGAGCTGGGGAAAGAGGACTCTCGGAGTTGCATGATTCCTCGTTCTCTGTCAGGGTCTCGGTCGTTTCCGAGAGCAAATATCCCCCTCGACGTTCCTCGAGATCTGTGCGCTGTGCACATTCGCGAATGCCTCTCTCTCGCCCCTTTTTTCTCCTCGATTTTCAGCGAAAAAAAATCCTCCCAATTTACCTGCACGTTGAATATCTGTTCACTCATTTTTCGTAAATAAAACAAACTTTTTGCTCCAAGAGCATCAATAATGTGTGTTGGGGGAAAAAAGCCTTCTGCGTTGCTCGTAAAGTTGCCACAAATTTCGAGCAAGCTTCGCTCGAATGATTTACGAAAATGCGGCAATAATGCGAGAAAATATAAATGAGGGGGAGACTCCGGCGCGTTTGCGCAGAAGCCTCTCCTTAAAAATGAGAGACTGGCGCATCCCAGCGCTCTTTATATCGCTCCTCGTGTATCTACCACCAAATTTATGCCCCACACCCTCGCTCGCCTTCGCGTTCCGAAACGAGAAATGTGTGTACCGGTATATTTGCACGCGATCCTTTTCATCATTGCCCCCCTCCGCTTCGGGTCCTCGTAAATGCACGCATTTATACATATTTATACGCGAGTTCACGTGCATCGCTTCGCCTTCGCTCTTCATTTGCGACGACACACCGGTCCAAACATATCCCATCCCTTCCCAACGGGAAACCTCACGACAGAAAACTCGAGATTCCCTTCGTTAATTACCCTCCTTAATTTATTCGCAATTGTCAATGTCAATTTTCAACGAGAATTCAATTACAAGCTGAAACACTTTTTTCTCTCTCGTAACGAACGTTTTTCGATGAAAGTTTTTTCCTGAATTTATGCGCCAGAAGAATTTTCGAGAAATCGTGCCGCTACGGAGAGGCCGAAAAATATTTTTGAGGTGCACAAAACTTTCACAATTTGCGGCAGTCAGGCGACTCGAATCATTTGTTTTAATTCCAGTGGGTCGACTATTTTCATTATTTCTTAAAAATTAACTTTTTACAGAAATCTATGGAAACTAAACTTTTTCTCTCGTTTAAAAAGTCGCTTGATTCTTCCGAATCGTGAACAATTCGGAGTATTTGCTTTAATTTAATCGAAAGTTGAATTCTTTCCTGATCCATTGAACGTGTTTTCGTTCTAACGTTCGCCGAAAAAAATTCGCGTTAAACACGGGTAAATGAAGCGTTGAAGCGACGATATTTAATCTAGCGAAAATGCCTCGAGCAAATTCATTTTCAAGCGATTTTATTGAAAAGGATTTTATAGGATCGGGGAATAAGTTTTTCGACTTGTTGCTTCACTCGATGCTTTTCCCGATGACGTTAACCAGTAACAAGTTCCCGCATGTATGTCTGACCCTTCGAGTTCTCGAACGAGCTCGCCCCGCAACGCAGCAGCTCGACGTTCCTCTCTCGCGAGGGTCCCGTCGAGCAGCGCGATTAGAAATTCCTTTTTGCACACACGTTTATCTATACGTATATTTATACACGTATAAAGAATACTTGCAAGCGAAAAGGAGCGCCGAACCGCTTTACGCTTCTCCGTTTCGCATCCTCTCTCTTTCTCTCTCTCTCTCTCGTCTCGACGTTCAATTCTGAACGTTCAGTGAATAAGAGAGAAAGGAAAAAAGGTTTAAGCCCCTGGCCCGCATCGGGGCTGCCGGAAGCCGGCAGGTGGGATGCAAATTATTCAATTAACGTGCGAACCCTAAGGCAGGAGTGCTCTGAGAACCCAGAAATTCTAGTATAAGTATATTATAATTTATACAAATATACCGACACCAGAGATGATGAACTTGAATTTCGATTTAATAATAAAAATGCACTTTTTGCCCATCGCGCGAGATTGCACTTTGACAGTTAACCTGGAAAGCTTGAGTCGTTCGTTTTCCATTGAGGTGACGTGGCTGAGCCATTTTGCTAACGCAAGTTTTATAAACTTTGTGAAAGTAGCGAAAACTGGATTCGTGCGATGGGCAAATTGGATTTCTCTAGCGACAAATTCACGATAAGAAAAAAGTATAACGCACCAAGAATTCAATTTGGTGATTGAAACACAAAAATCTTTCTCATAAAAGGTAACAAAATTCATTGAAAGAAAGGTGGATTCGACCGCTCTTTTGTTCGACGCGCATTTTCTTCGAACAACCACAAAGCATCGAGCACTCGGTTGCTCAAGCTCCAAAAAATGTTCCCCACACCAATAAACATTAGCCATCCATAAAAAAAATGTTCGTACACCCATCAAATTTTCATACCCCAAAAGGCTCTCGCAATTTTTCTTTCACCCCCGAGAATTCATAAGAATTCAAATTGAATCGAAGCCCGTCGTATTTTTACTTACCACAATATCACGAAATCTTGAGCAGCGTGAAAAAAAGGAGAAAAAAGCCCGAGGAGAAAAACATTGAAATGGACATGAAATAATAGGCTTTAGCACTGCTGTATCTGCTCGAGGTATCTCTCATAGAGATGCATGTACCCCGAGTATTTATAGTGTATGCAATGCATTTATTACATCACGGGATGCATCTTCTCGTTTCTGACCGAAGGGCAAAAGAGTGTGTGTGTGTGTGTGTACCTCGAGGCGGTTGCACGAAGATAGTGCGACGTGGAGGCAGGAGGGGGGGGAGGAAGGGGTCGAGGGAATGCAGCGATAGCTCGTTGACACTTTGATTGGCAGTTCGGGGTGCGTATCGCGAAACCTTGGCGCCCTTTCTCTCTCTTTCTACCCGAAGATCATTTATCTTACGAAACTACGACGCGACACTCTGTAGCCGGATTGAAAAATCCTTTCGCAGTACACAGCGTCGTTCGTACACTCGTCTATATATATTATAATTGCGAGTGGAGACTCGGGAATTTGCGCGACAACTGGAAACAGACCGGGAAGATAGTGGAAGGTAATTGGCGACGCGGTTTTCTCCCCGAGCGAGTTGCGCGACACGTGCATCTGGAAAAAAGGCACGAGCGTCTATTTACGTTTGGTAAAGATAAAAAAATAAAAAAATAAAAAAAAGCAGAATTTATAATAATGGATACGGTCGAGCTGGGATTTCGAAACGTTTTTTTCCGGTTTCCTCCCGGAAACAACGGATTCTTTCAATCGATTTGACACTCTTGGGAAAAAGCCTGCGCGACTGCGACCGCTACAGCTGCGGCGATACCCTCCGACTCGGAGTAACGATTCGGACGAGCAATATTCAACACCTACGGGGCAGCCAGTGTACAACGCTAAACCTTATAAATTTATGGGATATCCATATTCATATATTTTTACAAGTTGCTTCCGCCGCCCCCGTCCAATCCTCGGCCACCGCGATCACGCCGTATTTTCTATGTTTATATACGCACTACTCCGGGGGGCTCTCTCTCTCTTTCTCTCTCGCGCGCGCCCGCACCCGGGCTCCAATCATCAGCGGCTCTCGCTCGTTCTTTCTCCTTATTGAGGCGCGTGGACGAGTTCGACGACCTCGAGATGCGGAGAGGAACGGATATCGAAACTTCGCGTACTGGCCGCGAAGGGAACGAATTATTTTGAGCTGCACCTTCGTTTGGGGACGGAGATCGAACGGGGCTCAAAAATATCATGACAATTATGCTGACAGATTAATTCACGCGAAAGTGTAGACTTTTGTAACGTGTGAATTAATTTAACGAAGAGCGTGACATTGGCTCTGGAGACGACGATGGAAAGTAATCGAACGGTGGAAAAGCTCACTCGACGGAAATCGTCTCCGGACACGGTTTTCGCGAGACCCTCGACAACGTGCGGCTTGGCTCGAAAGAACGCGGAGCCGGAAGCCGGGTGAAAATGTTTGACAAATGTTGCCGGTTGACGGGAAACATCGCGTTAATTTATAGGACAAATTCGTTAATGAAATAACGAGAGAAATATATTCGTCGAAATAACTGGTTATCTCCGTGGCGCACGCAGGACTTGAAAAAGGTTCGCGCGGTCCGAGTCTCTCGGAAGGACGTTTTAAGGGATCTCCAACGACGTATTACATCCTGGAGTACAAGTCTTTAATACACGAGTCCGCACGAGATTCGATCGTTTACCGCACACAACGATGAGAAGTCTCGTGCTCGTAAGTTTGGTCGTCGAGAAGCGAGAGCGACGCGCGATCTTCTCCGCGCTGCCCACACGCGCGTGTTGCAAATGTAACTCTTCCTCTCGGCCGAGCTTGCCGAAGCTTCGGCGATCTCGACGACGTACGCGTTAACGCGAAACGGAGAAGGAGAGAGCGAGAAAAGTTAGCACGTATAAATGCAGTTTGGCGAATGCACACACTCGAAAGCGATCAGCGAGTATCGCGACACGGCTACCGGTCTCGTAACGGCCCCGTATCACGCGTCCGCCAAGCGAGAGAAAGAGTGCGAGAGATAAAGAGACTTTTCTCCCTCGCAAATCCCACGCGCGCTGTGCAATTCGAAGCACGACACATTGCGGGGCCACTCGCTCGTCTGGTCGTCGGGTATGTATAAATTTACCAAACGTATATACACAGCGCGCGATGTTAGCACTCGCATTTTTCTACGTTCGCACATTCCCCCGTGGCCGTTTTAAAAAGCCTTTTCTCCTTCGACACTCAATTTTAAATTCGGATCTCTCGCGTCGATCCGCACACTCGAACCGAGGCGAGAATTTAAGGAACGAGAGAACGGGGAACGCGTGCCAAGACAAATGGTTGCGAATAGTCCGTTTGACCTTTGCCGCGGGAAAATGGAAAGGACCCCGGCGCACCAGAGCTCCAACGAAATTTCATTAATTCCTATGAAACTAATGGAAGAACGAATAATTCATGAACCGCTTATGCGCGCGCATTCCTAACGAAAGCGCTCTGAATTATCGCACGCTGAATTAGTATCGCTTGATTGATGAATTCCCGGCGTGTTGTATCATGCCCGCGAGAATTTTCCTCGATAAATCTTCGCACGTGTGAAATTTAGCGGCGTTGCGCCGATCCCTGGATTCGCGATACACAACGAGTGTAAAACCGTAATTCACGAATCACGGCTATTAATTAACCGCGTCATCCGATTCCGATTTAATCCGACGTATCTCTGTCTCTCACACTTCTATACGCGGCTTTGATAATACGAGTGCGAAGGAGAGACCGAAGGAGAGGAAAGGGGAAAAAAGGGGAAAAAGGGGGAGAGAGAGATACGAAACCACGAACGTTGCATTATAAACTCCATCGACGATACGCGCCGCTTAATATTTCTTCTGCGCCGGCTATCGAAGACACGTGGTTCGGCTTCCGCATCGCAGAAGTCGTTCGTTTATTCGATCCCTCTCGACGAGGGCGCACCCCTCATCAAGTTTCTATCAAGTTCTTCCTTTCAAAAGTCGTTTTATTCCCCTCCATGCACGAGTATCGAGGTGCATGCATGCTCGATATACGATCAGAGTTTGGCGAACGGGCAGAAAAAATTATTGCGGGGGCACGAGGAGTGATCGCTGCTTCTTACCGCGGCTATATACCACCGGAATAATTCATGGGGGCCCAAGATTAAAGTCGATCTCGTAAGGATCTCTTCCTCTTTTCGTTTTCTCTCCGTGCGCCCCTTTCTTCCATTCTCCTTGCATTCTTTTTTCCTCTCTTCATTCCGCTGATTTTTTCATTTCGATTTCTTCGTCTCCGCGCGCGCACCCGTCATCGCTCTTATTTTCCTTTTCCTCATCTCCTCTCCTTCGTTATGCGCACTTTTGGCTTTTTATTTCCCGCAGCATCTCAACACTCGCGGCTCTCTCCTCCTCATCCACTCGCCGTTGCACGCAGCCCCAAATCTCCTCTCTTCTTCATTCTTGTTCCTTTTTCCCAGCATTTTTATTCTCCTTCTTCTCCCTTTCTTCGTCTCTCTCAACGTCACGATCCAGCACAAGCCGGAATTACATACGAAGCATCTCACCTGGGCATAATACACCTCGCCTAACAGTCAACGAACTCACCGCGCATTAATAACGTGATGTAATCTTCTCGGTCTGCTGTAACACGCCGCATATACTATCCACTGCGCTCCTCTCTTTCTATAGCTTCTTACGACGTTTGTGTACACAGAGATAATCAAGGAAAACATCCCACAACGCGCGCCTATTTTTCGGCTCTTTATGAGCTCCCTCGTCTTTCTCTAAATCGCATTCTTATTTCGCAGCGTTTTTTCCCCCTGTTGTCGACTACTTTGACGAGTTCTCACGCCTGGTGAGAGCTCGAAATCATCAAATATTCTGAAAACTCCGAAATCTTGGAGATTTAACGCTTTCGATTAATTCAATCGCGTTGGCTTGCCGCACACACGAAAGGTTGCAAGTCTCGAGAGAAAAACGCTTTGAAAAATGGACTCGGAGCTGCGTTTCTCAGAGATCGCGCCGGGCGCGGAGTTTTATTTCCTGGTTGCTCTAAAATAGCGGCGAACGCGGTGCACGGCCGAAGAAAAAGGCTTTTCAACGTCGTTGTTACACAGCCTCCGCGTATGAGCAGTCTCGCTACGTTTGCAACGTGAACGCGAGTTCACACAGCTATAATATTTGCGCGCGCTCGAAACGATCGAGAGTGTGCAAAGCTCTGTGGACTCCCGACGGAGAGAGAGAGAGAGAGAGAGAGAGACTCGCCTTCCTTTTCACGGCAATTAAGAGACGTGATTTAGGAGTCTCTTTCTCGGTGCTGACTCGGGTATAGCTGCTGTTCCGTACGCCGCTGCATTTGCTCCGGGTGTTCTCCAGCTCGGTTGCTTGCTTCGTTCTCGCTCTTAATATCGATACCTTCGAGCGTTTGGCTTTCATTCTTTTCCTTTCCCTGCTACAGGTTCAATCGCTCCCAATTTTTTCCTTTTTTCTCTCTCTATTTATTCTTATTTTTCTTCCTCGGCGCCCGCTCCTCAATCTTTCTCTTCTCATAAATACGTGTACACACAAAATCGATCGTATAACCCAAGATCGTTATGTGGCCAGAGGATCGCGAGGGGGGTAGGAAACTCGAAACTCTGCTCACGAAACTTTATTACGTCACTGGGCGCACTTAACGTTCGAACTTATGACGTTCAACTCTTTAGCCGTAAATCATCTTTCGAAAAAATTGCATTGTCTCTCGTCTCGCCGTTGGAATTTTTCGGTTTTTTATTGTTCATTCGTAGCTGCTCCGTCTACCGAATCGCGGCATTATTTCTGAGCTTCTCGACTACGATTTTTTCCACGATTTTTCTTCAAAGATTTTCCGTCTTCTGGGGGACTTGGGGGGCTTGGTTCTTCGAGGAGGATCCTCGATACGCTCGAGGAATTGATCGATTTTTTATTCAAAGCCCGCAAGACGTGCAGCGCCCAAAAATCATTTGAATCGCCTCGAAATATGGAACAGACGCTAAAGCCTCCGCAGTTATTTTAGTACGTTTCCATATTTTCCCGTTGCATATTGCACACGAGGCTCCACTGGTCCGAGAAGATCTCTGGAAGATTAAGGGTCATCCACCCGCCGAACGCTCTCGCAAATCTTCGCACGAGAGCGCGGCCAGGAACGCTACGAGGAAAGAAGAGGATTCGAGCCTCTTAAATCGCCTTAAAACACAAACAGAGCTTCGTACTTTTCGACCATATTTTTGCCCCTCCCTTCTCCCTTGGCCGCCTCTGCGCTCTTAAAACCCTCCAATTCCTCGTGCTTATCGTTACGTATAAATTTTGCCCGTTCGTAAAAAGCCCCGCGGCCACGTGACTCGATAAGTTTTTTAAGCATCCACTCCCAAATCTTATCCCCGTGTGTGTGTGTGTATGTGTGTGTGTGGACCTTCATAATTCTCCTTCGTGAGTACGCCGGAGCACGCGAAACTCAAGCAACATCTTCAACGGCTCGACTTCATTTTTCCATCACCACCAACACCGATAATCGGCGTTTCGTGCGAAATTCAAGCAAAATAATCAACGAAAATGTTTTTTCTAATTGCCTCATTCCCAAAACTCTCATTTCCAAGATTCTTCCATTTTACGGATTTCTAGATCATTGAAATCAACAAAAACTCTTCGGAAACCGGAGAAAAAAACATTTTTATTCTCCTGAATTCGTTCGTCCCGGAAGATAAATCGATTTTCTTTATAAAAATCATTTTTTCGTTGCTCCAAATGGCCCATTTTCGTTTTATTTTGTTCCTCCGCGAATATACGCGTCCCCGATTCCGTGAGGCGTCGATACGAGTGAGTTTGCGCGTCTCTTTCGTTCGAGAGGATCCACTCGAACCTGCGAAATATATTTAGCGTACGAACCAGCGGTCATCGAAGTTGTTAGTGTGGGTGCATTGCACGCATAACGCGTGAAATTGCATGGGGCATACCGCCGAGAGGGAAAAGATCGTGCGCGTGTCGACGCGATGGGAGCATTGAGAATTTTTACCGTTTTGAATAACCAAAAAATAAGACAATGAGGTTGCACAAATTTGGAGGGCCCTCGTGCCCCAGAGTGGAGAAAAGTAATTAAAAATATTCACAACTCATGAAACAAAACGCTACGAATGTGCTCGTCGTCCCGAGAAAAGTCTCGTGAGTTGCAAAATGTTGAGGATGCTCTCAACGCCCCAAATTCGTAGGCAAACACTTCGAGGAACAGCATCGTAGGAGGCGAGATTCTTCGATCCAAATTTTGTATTCGACGGCCTTAATGAAAATATTCCAAACGCTGAAATCGTAGAGATTTGTCAACCGGGACGAGTGAGCCTCGCTTTCCCCTGGCGAATTCATCCTCCGCTCACGAGGATCTCAACTCAAACATCCATAAAGAAAATCCTTCGTTAAGGGGTCTAGCCTAATTAGACGAGCAAAAAAAAGAATATTTTGACGAATTTGTTTTGGCCGGTATAAATTATAAGTATGGACATAAAAAGCGTTAGGCCTCAAAAATACACTCTTAAAATGCACAAAAGAATTTTTTTAATATTTATTTAACCCGGTTTTCGTACGGAAAAATGGGGGAGAAGACAAGTCCAAAAAAAAGATGGGTGGGCGCTGTTGATAAAGTAAAAATGGTTTTAGACTCGATAGGTAAATGGCTACAGCGCTCATACGATTTTCAATTTTTTCAGAAACGACAAAATGGCGGCCATTTTTGCAAAAACTGCGTAAAAGGTCGCTCGAAAGTGCACTTGGACTGCTCAGATCTTCACAAAATTTTAGTATGATACTTTTAAATGTGTATACTTTTGAAAAATGCAATAAAAAAATCGTTTTGTTTTTAATTCTAATTACGGTAGACCCCTTAACATCGAATTTCTCTTAATTGGAGGAGAATGAAAAATCGGTAACGTCGAATTTCTCTTGGAGGAGAAAAATGAAAAATTAAGACACGAATGAGGATACGAAGCAGGATACGAGAAAAAATGTGAAGAAAAGATCGAGCGAGTGGGGACTGAATAGTTCCTTTATGACTGTCCGATTATGCAATCTCATATGGATACATAATAAGGTATTATAATACTTATGTGGGACCAGGAGATAAACATCATCGAGACTATAAACGATTAGCTGCAATATCTCTTCGTCTGTCCGTGCGCCAGATAAATATCGTCCTTCTTGTATACACCGCGCGCTGTAACATACCTGCCGAAGAGAAAACGCGTAACTTTTTACGGTACTCGTTGGCGAGCCCACCGCGCGCTTTCATACACAAATAAATACCAACGTACAGACTCGAGGGGGAGCATGTACTTTTGAATATATTAATCGCGGGGACATTAAAATATACATAATCCGAAAGCGAGCGTATCAAATTACGATCGCAATAAATTATATTCGCGTATATGCGATCGATATTATAAATATACGTACTTATAAATCCGTACGGTCATGTCTCTTTGACGAGGAGACACTCGTACGCGGAATCGCGCTCGCCAGCTCATTTTTACGATCGCTCAAATTCACTCCGTCTCCCTTTATCTTATCTGTCGCATTTAATTATTCCTTCGATTTAGTTCGAACGAGGAGACGACTTTCTTGAGGAGGATCATTTTCAAGGAGGAGTCCGACGAAATTATGTAAAAGAACTCTCCAAGTCTGTTACCTGCCTAATTTTCAATTCGTACTTTTTCGATTGTCGACCAATTATATTCGTGAAATCAAAAATTGGTTAATTGAAAATGTTATTTTCGTTAATTTCGTTGGACTCAAACAAGCGACGATTACGAGTTAACGATGAAAATGATTTAGAAATTTTGCAAGGAAATTTATGAAAACCATTATTTTCAACCGCACAGAAATAATGCGATTGAAAAATAATGAATTGCACGATTTACGCGATTTTTTATAAAATAAAATCATGAATTAATAAAATTTGTCAAATCTTCGCCATTATTGAATTTGACTTGTTAGCAAGTATTGAAAATAATTTTGCCAGTTTCCATAAAATTGTGATTTCTCATGGATTTTTCGTAACGAAAAGTAATTTTTTTGTTGAAACTTTTGTAATTATAGCTGTATTCCGGATGGAGGGGACGTTGGTAACGCGATGACGGATATTCAACCGTCACCGCCGGGATATCGCGGCCAGGATGAGGCCCCGGGTCCACTCTCCTGCAGCCCGGGGTCTTTCAAGTACGCGGGTCACGCTCATCACCCCGAGCACAAGCAGCAACAATCAGCCGGTAATTACGTCAAGAGTACCGCGAGCACGTACAACAATAAAGAGAGCTACAACGGCAAGCAGAGCAACGAACAGCAAAGTCTTTTTTATCGAAGGAAATCGGAGAATTCCGGTGGCAGAAGAACCTCGTCGAGTGAAAACGAGCCCAGCATCGAAACCAACAATCACATCGTCAATAAAAAAAGCAATATTGCCGGTTACAACGACGGTTACAAAAAGAATACTCCGGGGTATAAAAACGACAGTGGGTTAGTATCACCGTTTTTTTTTTAATCCTTCGTTTTGAACTTTTTTCATGATTTATTACGCAATTGTGGCCTTGCCTCCAAAGTGTTCGACTTGGAATTTGCAGATTTCAATGTTTTTCAATCGGTCCCATAATTGCTGTATTTTTATCCAAAAGGGTTAAAAGCTCCTCGGGAAATTGATTTTTTTTCACTTTTTATCATCGAAAAATGATCGTTTTTGCTTGATTCTCGGAAAATGTTTTTTTTTCTTTTTCTCTTTTCGATGAGGATCAGTAAAAAAAATGGAACTTTGGATCTTCGTAAAATCTGCAAAATACGGCGAAGAATCATTCCGCGACTTCGGGAATGTCGAAAAATGGAAAAAAAATGGCAAAAGGTTTTGAACCTTTTTAAAATCATACCATGGAAACGAGAATGTTTATCATTAAAAGTTGCAGCAACTGCGAAGAAAAAATGAGAATTTTTTGAAATGTTTCTTTCAGATACAGCGAAAGTATCGGATTCGACAGCTTCAGCTTACCCCTCAACGAGAGAGACGACGCGTCACCACCGCCAACACCCCCGGTACGCGATGCCTCGAGTCTCAAGGGCGTTTGCTACGGTCCCGGTCACGAGAAGTATCCATCCTGGCCGAGCGCCCCGGAGCGTCATCCCGACGAAGAAACGAGCGGCGAAATTAACGCTCACGGTGGCTCGCACCGATCCAAATCGTGGACCGATCACACGACCTATCCGAAGGAAAAACCGGCCCAGTACACGAGACCACTCGCCAAACGTCCCAATCCAGCCTTCACTCAACAGGTCCGTAGCCGACGAATTTTCTCTTTACTTTATCGGCTGTACGAGTTTACGTTTTCAAATAACGAATTCGCAAAAAATCAATCGAATGCGTAGGAAACATTGGAAAAGAATAGCAAAATTCGTAAAAACGCCCATTGAATTTCGTCCAATTTCATTGAAATATGCGAATAACAAATTTTTTCGACTAATCAATTCTTCGAATTAGAATCACATTAAAAAAGGGTTACTCTCAAGTTATGCTAATTGTTAATTGCGAGAAGAATCGTGACACGTGTCTCAGTGCATTTGTAAAGAGGCTGAAGTTCCCACAAAGACATTGAGAAAGAAAGAGAGAGGGAGAAAGGAAAAGAACACAAGTACGTAGTCGACCGTGAGGGGGTTACATCTCGCCAAAGACAATTAATCACCACTCCCACATTCTCCTTTCCATCTTGCGCACTTCCTGACGTCACTCTTGCAAATTTCCACCACGACTCGGGACGAAACAAAGGCGATCATTTTGGCTTTGTATCGCGATTCTCTGGCTTCAATTTTATACGAATTTAAAACGTAATTTGATGAAAAACGAAATAAGAAATTTTCAATGCCAAATGGAAGAGGAAACTGAAGATTTTTCGAAGCCAGCCCCCCGCCCCCTTTTAACGATCTTTCATTCCGCAGCTGAAGACCGTGATGGAACGCTGCGAAAAAATACCGGCCGAAACTTTCGAGTCGCGTGGCACTCGGGTCAACGAAGAGGAGCCACGATTATGGCCTCGCGTCGATCGCGAAGGCAAACCACTCGGCGATGCCGAGTACGTTGTTCCATCGCCACCCGAGAGAGAACAACAACAACCCTCGCAGACAATAAGTCACGCCGAGCTCGAAGCTTACGTCCGAAGTTATCAAGATCCTCAAGTATCCCAGGTAATTAATACTCCTTTTGCATATTTTTATTTATCGCATTTTTACTCCATCGATTTTTCGTTTATTTTTTTATCTTCTCACATTGTTTATTGCGGATAAATTACAGGTTGACGTCTACAGAGAAACTGCCCTGACTCAAGCAGGCCTCGAAGAATACACGAGAGTCCAACACTCTCAGCAAGCCAGTTACGCCCAATCGGAAGGTTATCACAGTTACGTCTCCAGCGTCGATTCTACTACGAATACTCCATTTTTGGACAGGTGAATATGTTTGATGGATAAACAACTTTTTTCGGGATGCAATTAAACGTGGCGCGAAACTCACAAAGTTTGAAATCCACGTCATGAGCTCCGCGGTTGAAACGAATTTCAACTTTCCGCACGTTTGTAATTAATATTTTAAAAAATTTCATTCAAAGTAAAAACGGTTTATGATTAAGAATTTCGTGATCGGTAAATTTCGTATTTTGTTCGATTTGATGTTCGATCGAATGTCGACGAAGGATTTGGGGATAAAAATTGATGCTCAAACGAGTTCGCTCGGTTTTTTTTAATGAGGAGTGACTAAGCGAAACGATGAATTTTCAGACTGCGGAGGGACAGCGAGGCGGTAGCTCAGAGGCCGTCGTCGACGTGGGAAGAAGGATCTCGGGAGGGTCGTGACAGCGTGGTAACGACGTCGAGTGGTGGAAGTGCATCGAGCAGCGAGACATTGAAATGGCACGGTTCGATGTCGGACGTGAGTGTATCGAGTGGAATAGCGGCTCGCCAGGGGAGCAACGATCGTTGGGATCGTGGCTCGATGTCAGACGTCTCAAGTGTAAACGGACTAGGGCCGAATGGGATGGTTCAGAAGGCGATGAATCAACACGACAAGTGGCAGAGTTCGATGAGCGATTTGACGACGTCTCTGTTGTCTCCGTCGTCGAGACACGGTAGAAATTCGTTGACGAACAACAAGTGGAAGCAGGAGATAAACAACAAATGGCAGACGTCGATGAACGACAGAAACTGCGCGGACGCGAAGCCCGGAGGAAATTCACGGGCGAGTTTACCGGCGGTGATAAGTCACTGCTCGTCGGTGGGGGACGTGCATCGCGCGACATCACCGCGCGACGGTAAATGGCAGGAGTCGAGTATCGACGAGGAAAACAACCTCGAGCGTAACAAAGTTTCCCAGAGAAATTGGGAGTCGACGATGTCGATCGATGCGGAGAGATACTCCCGAGGCCCGAGGACGCCGGAATCCGAAAGATCTCCGATGCTCAACAGCGTCGCGTCGAATCTCGAGAGCTCCGGCGAATGGACCCACGGCTCGATGTCAGACGTGAGCCAATCGAACCTCGCGATAAACTCGAGCAAGCAGCTCATAGCGCATAGCGCCAGAGTCCAAACTCCCCAGCGTCATCATTCCGAGAGTGTTTTGTATCTCGATCGCGAAAGAACTCAAAGAAAATTGTACCCCATCTCGACGACGAAACCGGAGGATACGAACAATCAAAATCAATCTTCTTCCCGGAGAACTTCGCCGGTCTCCCCTCAGCAAGCCCATCTCTCGGTCGCCGAGCGCATCAGCGAGCTCGAAAAAGCTCAACAGACTCGATACACTTATCTCGATCCGGATAAACGACACAGAGTCTCCGATCCGACTCTCAAAGCCATACAGAAAAAAGCACTTTTGTCTTTCTACGAGAGACACCAGCATCAGTCTTCCTGGCGTTCGGAGCCGCAGTTGGCTCAAAGCGCGATCGCGCCAACGGCGCAAAGTCCACCGCCTCAACCGCCGCCTCGGCCGCGTCCGCCATCCTCCCGGAGAGCGAGCTCCGCTTCCGACTACTCGTCGGGAACGTGGCGCGAGAAAACTAATCGAGCGAGCAACTCGTCCGATCAGCCAATCCCGAAGCATCAGCACAGCAACAGCTGCGGAAGTCTGTCGACCGATTTGCTCGGCCCTGTAATCGTCGGACCGGCCATTTCGATCGACGATTGGGTTCCCGAGCGTCCCCCGAAGAAACCGCACTTGCGAGGCGCTTTCAACGATCGCGTGCCGAGTCCCGATCTTCCGCCACCTTCGCCTCCGACCGTCGAAGAAACCGAAGTCCTTAATTGCGACGATCCGCTTCCACCACCCCCGCCGGAATTGAGCGACGGCTGCGAGCCCAGGGAGACCTCCGGCCACGGAGAAAAACGTCACAGAAGCTCCCACCAAACGGAGCGGCAATCGAGGAGGTCGAAACACGGCAAACGCGAGGACAAAAACTCCAAATCTTCTCCGCTCTCGTCCCCGGTTATTCCTCCGACCGGGAAAACCCACCGTGATCATTCCCCGGAGAATTTCGTCCGCGGAACCCGCCTCAAGCACGCGGAGAGCGACGTTTCATCTGAGAACGGTGTCCCTGCTGGTTTCGCGACTCACCGCATCGTCCCGAGCGGCAGATCCAGTCTGCGTTATCCAGCCGCACAAAAGCTGCTCGTCAACGGCCGCGTCACGAGTTCCAGACGCGGCAGCGAAGAGCGTCGTTTCTCTTCAAGGCCGCCGGCCCGGCTCCCCGATCTCGTGTCCCAGCGTTACAGCGATTCTGGCAATCAAAGACCAGCCCCGCAAGTTCCAGTCGAAACGAGAATCATCCGGCAGGAATCCATGCGCGTCGAGAGCACGAGGCTCGACGCTTCCGGGCTTTTGAGAGCTGAAACTTGTCAAAGATACGAAACTTCCACGGGCCAGAGGCCCCAGCCTCAGGTCCCCATCTGCAACAACGCTGCGGACAAAAATTCCTCGCTTTCATCTGCCAACAACCAAACGTCGAGACCCAACTATCTCCCGATTCCGGAGAGCAACAAAATCTTCGGAAAATACAACGAAAATCCGAACTACTCCGTCGGGAGCCCCGTCAAAACCGGGTACGAGGCCAACTCCAAACTCATGGCCGAAGCCAGCCCACAAAAATATCACGAACCCCCCAAATACTCCGCTGGACATCACCAACGACACAACGAATCCACTCAACGCTATTGCTACGCTCTTGCCAACAAATACATCGATATTCCCAAACAAAAGCCGCAACCCCAGTGCCCGACCGAGCGCTATTCGACCGCTAACTCTTCCGGATCACCGCCACCCCCGCCACTCGCACCCCGACAAAACACACCTGGGAGAAAATCGCTCCCACCGCCTCCGAGACCCGCGCCCCCTCTTGGCCTCCACGGGTGAGTTTCCACAATTATTTATCTCCGTCATTACTCCCCATCGGAACTCTGCGACGTTTTTTTTATTGTTTAATTTCCTCGAGTGTCCCTGCAAAAATATGCCCCGCGATGTTCCAATTCAAGAACGCCGAATTTTCAAAATTTCTTACTAATTCGAAGCTTTCGTATCTACAATTCATTTTGAAGATTAGATGAAAAAAACTCAAGATGAAGGAACGACGATTCGTTATTTACAGAATTAATCATAGGATTTCTCTTTCCATTATGCATAATTACCAGAAATCATCAACCGTGAATAATCAACGATTGAATCGATCATTTATAACGAGCTCTGAATCGTTCGTGACCAATTATTTCTACCGTCAATCAGCGATCTTTTTTTTCTAATTTTTTATTTGCTTATAAAATTTCTATTGAAATTTCCTTGAAAATCAAATCCGAAGTGAACAATTTGGTACGTTAATTTCGATGCTTCTGAAGCTTCTTACAATGTTCGACAACATCTGAGTAATCCTTTAAATTTCCAACAGTTCTTAAACTCCTTACGAGAGTATCGGAGTAATTTTAACCGAGAATTTGAGCATGAACTCTACAGTCGTCGAAGCGTTTGTGTGCTTCCGTCTCTGTTTATCGCAATTCGTTAAGTTCGAATAGGCTCGATGTTCGTAAACAAATTAACGTCAATGTGGGAAAGAGAGTTTGTGACTCGGTTTCGTTTAATTGCGATATAATTGAATGGTGAATAAACCGTATCGAGATATCGGAGACGAAAAGTCCTTCGTTGAATATCCCTGAAGGAGCGTACTCGGCAAGACTTATTCGAACGTGTGTGCGTGTTGTATTACGTTTGTATCGTTACGAATAGATCGATCGATCGAATTAGAGCCTCTTATTTCATTGGTGCTTCGAAACGCTTCACTCGAAGTTTCCTCCCGCCGGTTGCTTGCTCTCGAATTATTCACTCTCCGGCCGGCGTGGATAGTTCTCGGTCCGGTTCGGCCGGAGGGGCACAGACATCGGTATCACGGCTCATTAACGAGTCGCGAAGATCGATCGATCGATCTGAACGATCTACGGAGCTGCGAACTCCTCGTAGAACCACGAGAATCCACGGGAATAACAGAGATATCTCTCACGAGTTACAATTTCATTTGCATTTTAATTCAGCGAGTGGAGCTCGAGCATTGAAGCAGAGAAATTTTCATCATTTCCAATCGATTTTATTCGCTCGATTTTCTGTTAATAAAGATATTAATTATTATTTGCTTTTATTATGAGCTTTAGAAATCGATGGGGTCGATAACATTGTGTATGAAAATGCAACTTTAGTGAGCATCCAATTTCACGAAGAAGAGGGAAAAATCTTTAAGGGAAAAATGGAATATTTTTTTATTAGATATTCTTCAAGTACAATGTTCAAGTACAATCGAACATTTTTTTATAATGTTAATTAATACTTGAATCTTTAAACCGAACGATCGTCTCAGAATCGTCTTTTTTTCAAAAATACCGTTGCAGTGGACACGATTACCAAAAAACTATTAATCCGGTTTATACCAAATTTACACCACTCGTTTATTATAATAATAGCTAGGCCCTGGACGAAGTATTTCATATTTTGTTGGAAAAAAAGAAATTGTAACGGCGGAAAAATCGAAAATTTAGCACCTCAAAAAATGAATTTTTGTTAAACTGTCGCCATTTTTTTGTAAATCAAAATTTTTGCAAATCCTTCGTCCAAGCCCAAGCTATTATTACAATAAATAAGTGGTATAAATTTGGTATGGATCGGATTAATAGTTTTTTGACACGAGTACATGAAGACACGTACTAATGAATGTCGTTGAGACTTTTTCAATAAACATTTATCTTCCGGTCGAAAAACAAATCAAGAAAATCACGTTTTTTCGCCCGCTGCATACTCGTGTGTAAGGCCTTAATAGGACAATTGTTCCTTCGTTTGTTTTATATCTCATTTTATGAATGCATAAACCTTGCGCACCTGCCTATAATTCAGTTTTAAAGCACTCGAACGGTCGCGAACTCGTAAGACAGTGAGAGGAAGATCGAGAGCTCGAAAATCACTGGACTGTTGCAAAAGTCAGAGTCGAATTGGCGTGTGCAAGCACTGGAGGGAGAGAGAAAGACGGCGACGGGGAGCGGGTTTTGTGAGTTTCCTAGTCAATCAGGGAGCTTCTCCAGGTGGCAAGTTAGACGAGTAGGCGCGCCGTTAAAACGTTGCTCGTACACAGGGAATAGACTCGAGGAGTAAAATAGCGTACGCGAAAGGATGAGATTGCTCTCGATCTCTCTCTCTTTCTTCGTCTCGCTCGTAGGTAAAAGGCAGGAAACAATCGGCCAATAACAATTTCACCGGTTCAGAGGATCGCCGACGATTCAAGACGCCAAGTGTATCGCCATTTGTTCATCCTCCTCTTTCCTTTTTCTTTCTTCCCCTGCCTCTCTCTCTCTCTCTCGCGCTTTCTTTTTTTTTCTCTTTCACGTAAATAATCTGTGGCCGAGGTTCGCCAGGATGCAGGATGTTGTGAGTCTCGATCTCACGGGGCGATAACTCTTTTCACCTTTCTTTTGTTTCCTTCTCGCTCTGATTGGGTGGACAATCACTCGCGTACATGTCCCGTCACCTCTCCCAACCGCCTCGTCACTTGTCGTGTACCTTCTTTTCCTCTTTCTCTCGCTTGCCAACCTTTTTTACGACGCTCCACTGGCTACTCAAAAAAACGATCTTTATCCTCTCACGTCAAGATACTTTATTTCGCACTGACGCTACGCACTGTTTGACTCCCGACTCGACCTCACCTCAATCATCTTTCGACCTTTCCTCTCCTCTCGATCCTCGCGGCCTCGTAACTTCCTTCCTTCTGGCCCAAAGTACTTGGAGCAAAACGATCGTCTCGTTCTCTTTGTCCCCGTGACCTTACTTTACCAACGATTTTCGGATATTGAACCTAATTATTGCGTTGTCACGCGCTGTTAACGTCTCCGACGCTCTCGCTCGGCCCGCATTTTCATTCGATCGATTCCCCCCCTAACGAGATCCATTTCGTTTTGTTTCTCGTAATCATAGCCACTTTGTAATAAGATTCTTGACAGATTTTCCTCGCCTTCGTTCGTTCGAATAGTCAGTGAATAATGGAATAAGAGAAACATAAAAAGGCCCAATGACATCAATCAACTTCTTTATTTCCCTCGTTCCATCATGATCTATCGCAATTTGTTAATCGAAGCAGCTTATAACACGATCTTGTTTGTGTTTCTAAGCTTCTCGCAACAATGCGCGCAAAAATGCGGCTCTTTTGCAAATTTTTTCCGTCCCTCCCTATTTTATCGATAGCATTGCCATTTGTTCTTAAGCAATTTATATACAAATGATCATCGCATCTTCCCCTTTACTTTTCCCAATCGCTCGTACACGCGCGCTCGTGCAAAACTAGTTTCCGGCGTTCGAATGCACCTGCGGCTTGGCTCACGTCGTGCCCGAGACCGCGCGACCTCGCTGTCCACGGTTACAGGGCCGTCGTCGTCTTCTTCGATCGCGGCAAAATACAGGCCGATGCACAACGTGTTTTCGGCTCTTCGATAACGCGCCTGATGCGAGATTCTAGTAAAACTTGGATGAGCCGTCGCAGAACTTTGGTGTTTCACATCTTCGCCAAAAAGCAGTACGCTCCTAATCGAAAGTCTCCAATCTTCTTATCGCGCGGCCTCTTTCAAACGCGAATTCGCCCTCGTTTTTTTCTTATCTAAAAAGCTCCAAAATCCCGAGCGACTTACACCGAGATTAATCGAACACGATACCGCGGGAATCGCTCACAAATGTTTGTCTTTTTTATTGAACTGACGATCTCGACGCAATTTTTATGGCTTTGTTTTGACTCGAGGGAAAATAAATGGCCCCGGTTTTTCAGAAACGCTACATTCCCCTGGTTTTCCAGCCTCCAAGATGTTTGCTCCTCCCGTAATTTACGACTCTCTTAATCCTTTTTGAACCTGTGATACAACCGGAGATTCCGAGACGGAATTCTAAGAGTTTTGGCTGCATGCATTTTTGAAGCGATCTGTAGCGACAGCGATCTCGTAGATCGCAGCTACAAAGAAGCCAGGTTGCATCGATACTCGGTATCTATAATAATTTAGTACAATATAAATAAATAAATAAATAAATGAAAATGGGGAGAGGCCGTGGCGAAGAGCGGCGCGGCCGCGACGACAAGGTATCACTTAACATCCAGTCGCAAAAGTCCCTCGACTCGTTACCGACCGCGCGTACACGCGTTACTATCGTACCGAGACATCGAAAAAAAACGGGGCTAACAAGCACTCGGTTCACTGTATATAGATAGATCGGCGCACGCGGCCAAGAAACACGCTGAAAAATGCACGCGCGTACACGGGCCGATATCGTTGCGCGAGAGGGGAAATTAAGAAAACGAATTACGGATCGTTTTACCGAACAAAGTTTATTCTAAGGGGCTTCTGCAGGTGTTGCCTCGAGAACTTCATTCTTTTCTCGTATGATTAACTCCATATTCATTGGAAAATACACCACACGACGCGCTCCCCTTATTATTCTCTTACCTAATTTAATTGGCTCAATTTATTTCAATTTATTCTTGTTCTCCCTCGAGCTGTTGTACTCCCTACCGGCTAATTTATGCAACTCGACCTCGTACTGATCACAAAATTATTCAATTATTATTTCTTTCTCGTGTATTATTAAACGGAAGATTCTTCGTAAACTAGCTTTGAGGGAATCGTTGGTTCGCTGCTTTGCAGCTTCTTTGAATTCTCGGAAAATTGGCTCGTTACGCCCGAGTCATTTTCGGTTTTTATTCTCGTCGAAAAAAATCGACGGAAATGCCAATTTTTCATTCGTTTCGGGACAAACGTCCAGTTTCGGAATTCTCGCGACGTTGGTCGATGATTTGTTCGCTTTTTTCGAACAGCGATTTCGAGGGTTAAAAAGTGTGAGGAAAACGCAGTCGCTGCATGCGGGACGGAAGAAAGTTTTGACTCTTTTCGTCATTCTGGGTCGAGCTTGAAATCATTTTCTGAATACGTTCAACAAGTACTTCGTCGAGCCAAAAAACGCTTATCGATTCGATACTCGGAAAGTTGTTGCCTGAAAAAAATGTGCGGTTGAATGCACGCAGAAAAAAATTTACATTTTTCAGCAAAGTTACATTTTCGGTCGTGGCATTTTCGCCACGTGTGTTCAAAAATGAGAATAAATTTGAATAAATCTGAAAAAAAACGAAGTAACGATTGGATGAACGCGCCGGTCGTGAAATTCGTCAGCAGACGGCGTAAAGCGAGTGCACTTTTTTTTATGTTTGAACGAATACCGAGAGTCGACAGCTACGTAGCAATTAAGCGAATTAGCGATCGCGTGGCAGCGGGAACTTAGCGTCAAATTGAAATGTCGCGAGTGAGCTAATAATTCAAGAATTATATATCAAGCGACATTTGCGACTAGCGTTAAAAAAAGTGCCGTAAATGTAAATCGATCGGTCGCGATTTATCGGCGAGGGGGGAGGGACTTGCCCAACTCGTTAACCCGCGATCCAAGTGTGGCCGGCTCGTTACGAATCCGGGTCAATTGCATGGATCGCGGAGGGGTCCGCGGATTGCTCCGGGGATTTGTTATTCCGCATAAATTGCCATTCGTGGGATGAAAAAGTGGGGAAAAAGCAATGAAACGAAAACGCGGTGCGCGAGAGGTGCTCGTGCAGCCGAAAGGTCCGGGCAGCGAGTGTCTCAATCGCTCGATTGCAAACCCGGAGTTTTCACAACATTTCGTTCGGATCAACGAGCGCAGGAAATTCCCGGACGAGTATATATTTTATCGAAAAATAATACGCGCTCGCGAGCGATAAGCCGAGAACGCACTCGCGTGTTTGAGCAGCAGCGCGTTTGGCAGCCCTATTCTTCCGTCGTTCCGCCCAATTTTCTTAGCCGCGCGCGTTCCCGCAAGAAAACGAAGCAGGGAAGATTTGAACAATTGAAAGAAAGATTATTACTTTTGAGACAATGACTGATACGAATCGCACGCGCGCGCGCAGTGACACAAAAGAGAATGGCGCGGCGGGCAGTAAGCAGAGCCGAAATGTAACGACGAGGGGGCGAGAGCAGCGAGCAGAGGATGAAATTGAGAGAGCGCATCTCAGAGGAACGGTATATTCTGAAAGCGTTCCTCCTCCGCCTGCTTCGTTCTCCTATTCGTCTCGTTTTTACGACGATTTTTATTCATTTTTTGCACTTTCTGGGACTGTTTCGCTCGAGCTCGGTGACACTCGGGGAGGCCCAGGGAGACTCGCGGCAGCGAATCGTCCGGCGTGATTACCGCGGGGACTTTATACATAAATACATATATTCGTACCGCGAGAAGAGCGCGAACCGTTATACGCGTCGGCGAGCTCTCCGCGAGAGTCCTTCTCCTCTCGGCAGACCTCTCGAAAGAGTCTCGTCGGAGACCCGCTCCGAGAGGATTACAGAGTCAGCGTAAAAGGGAAGCAGCCGCGAGCGAGGTGGGCGCAAATCGCGCGGGTTTATGCTTCCCTGCATCAGTCGGACGAAGATGAGAGAAACTACGAAGAGGGAACGAAAGTTGGTCCGAAAGCACTCGAGCTCCGTCTATTCTTCCCGCGGTTTCAGCTCCGCGCCTCCGCTCTTCTCCGTCTCTTTCCCCGACGCTCCGCAAACTGCGCTCGTTTTCGCCTCCATCCCTCTCCGTCTCAGAGGAACTTGTGCGTGGCCAATTTTCTCTCGATACGAGAGCGAGTGTGCTGCTCGCGAGGAAAACGAATGCTGCACCTTCGGTAAAAGCAGAGAACGAACAACTTCCTCATGTTCGTCCTTCCGTACGCGCTTCCAGATTTCATTTTATACACCGCAGTTTATAATTTATGTGTGTGTGTGTGTACGCGGCTGGAGCGCGAGCTTTGATATGAATTGCAAGATTGTTCTGAGCTCGCGGATAGAAAGTGGTGAAAACCTGGGGAACGAATTCCAGTTACGTTTCGATCTTCTTCTCATTAACTCTTCGATCGCGAAGCCTTTTATTTCCCTTTGTTGTTCTCTTCATAGGAACAATATTTGCCTTGAAAGTGCCTCGGGAGAGCAGAGCAGAACTTGATGACTGCGCAGACCCGGCGTTTGCTCCGAGTAAAGTTCAGACTCGTAAAGAGCAGAGTTCTCCTCTATCTCGGAGCTACTCGCAGCGACAAATATTCCCGACGCTACGGTGACCATAAGCGGAATCGCCTGGCGCAACTAAACTCCGCCGAGATAAAAGCTATTACGACGCCTCGCACCATCATTTTTCATTACACTCGCGCACGCGTGCGTCCCTTGTTCTCTGCTACTTTCAAACTTATCGCTCTGCCATCGACACGCTACTCGCAGACCACTGAGAAATTGATCTTGGCCCAGAAGTGAACTAACCTTGGAAACGAAACTGTCAGAGCTTTTGTTCCGGAGTCGCGCTCGCGATCGATTCGCTAAACTTTGTTTTGGCTTCTTCAATGTGTCGGCGTTCTAATCGCAATTAAAATCATAGTATTACACATTTTTTTGTAAACTATTTTAAATTAATCCTGAGATCGTTGTGATCGTCGCGAGCCTCCGGAAAATCACTGATTTTCGACATTTTTTCTTTTATGGTCAGCACGAGCTAATCGGTCTGATTTTTTTACAAATCAAGGCAGTGACGATTTGAGAAGTTGAGTTATCTTTCATAAAAATGCCTTCTTCGCTCGAATCGAAGAACCCGCGGGTCCCAATTTTCAACCCTCGATCAACGAACGAGGCATCGCAGCAGTGCAGACCTCGAATTTTTCTCCCGCGCTTCAAATTCAATAGAAAAATTGTCTTTTGCCGAGTTTTTTTATCGCCGGACTCGCTGAATTTATTGCTCGAATCCTCGGCAACAAAGAAATAAAAATGAAGAGCAGAGGTCGATCGTGAAAACGCGGACGCGCGCCTCCGCGTCGCTGATGGCAAAACAGCTTTTTGCTCTCTCGAGAGTGATTTCAGGGCCATACTGCGACCGGAATAGCAAAGAGAGAGAGAATTCTCTGCGCGTGGCACGTCATTCAAAGGCTCTTATATCGATATGCTTTCCAGCGTTTTAACTCCCCGCGCCTATGTATACACTCCTATTTATGTATTTACACAAACGTTTGTATTTATACGTGCATTATTACCTCGCTATATAAAATCACGAGCTGCGAAGATACCGTCAGTGACACGAGTGCGTACGCGATGAAAAGCATTTTAGTTCACTAACGAGACTCCTTGTTCCCGGCGGACGCTTCGAAAATGTGAAAAACGACATCGAGCGACGAAGCGCACGTTCCCTTTGGCTATTTTCTTTTTGCTCAATCAGTTGAAACCGAAAATTTCACTTCTTGGTATTAAAGGAGTAATAAAAACTCATTTCTGTAAGCGCCGAATGTTAAAACGGGAGTAAAATTCAAATTTTACGAATCGATTCCGCCCAAAGTACAGCCACCATTTTCTGGAGAGGCTTTTCCCAGTTTTGCCTCCGACTCGAATTAGTTTAGTTCGATTGAAAAGGCCAGCAAAAATACAGGAAAGGATCGAAGTGTTTCAAGGAATTGCGGGCGGTTCAGATGCGGACAAAGAGGCACGATGGTCAGTTTCGTTTGTTGTGTGAGGTACGTGCAATCGTTTGTACAACACGAATATCGTTGAATCCCGTCTGACGAAACGAAGCGCGGAAGCGTTTCGCGATTAGTGAATCACTCAGAAAGTAGGGATTCGTTTATTTTTCGACTTACGTGTCGCCACGCGCGCGAGCGATGTTTGGTCTTTTATCGGTGATGTTTTCGCCCGATGCTTCATCGTGCTTCGTCGACTAAAAAATATTTGATAACACTCGAGAGACAAAGACTCCTCGATCATTACGGACTTGCCCGCGAGGCCCGACACACAAAGGAATTTCTTCAAGACTTCCCTCCGCCTTTATTATTTTCATTGCCCCTTGAATTCTCGATTTTTTGCGCTAGTCGTCCGAACGTAAAAACACCGGGCTCGCGGACGGGAAATTCTTCCGATCCGAATGGTTTGCGCTTCACCGTTAATCGAAAGCTTCGAGTTTGATAACTGGGAAAATGAAGGGTCCCCGAGAGCCAAGCGCGCAGCCGCGTCCTGACATGGGATACATTAGTCGCGGCTTGTTTTCTCCTCGATCGTTTCTTCCTTCATTTTTGTTTTGCATTTCAATCTCTGACGGCGCGTGCATCAACCTCGACGTAAACCGAGCGCGATGCGCTATTCGCGGTCGTACGAGAAAAGATGCACATCGCGGGGCGATAGAAAGAGAGGGAACGAGGCGGAGAAACGGAGAGGAAAATCGCGGCGGACGAGGACGAGAGCGAAGAACGCGATCTTTACACGGAAGTCTCGGCGCGCAACCGCGCGCGGCTGCATCGCACGAAGACTCGAGAATTCTTCCTTCTATCCCTGCTGTTTCTTGCTATATCTATAGCCCCGTACAAGCGTACCAGTCGAGTGCAAGAGCCATTTTGCGTTACGTCCAGTTACGTTTCTGAGCGTCCTCGACAGCCGCGAAACCTCTCTCTGTGTATATACACGCGATGCATCTTCCTCGCGATCCATCGGCCCCCGTGCGTAAACTTTGTTCTTCGAGCTTTCTTAAGTTTTCCCTCTTATTAAACTCTCCGCTTCTTCCTCCGTTCGTAACCCTCGCGCTAATCCCCGTACAACATCGTTCAAAAGTAGCTCCGACGACGCCCGAGTCCACGTTACTTTTATCTAAAAGTGCTAAAAGTCGAGAATTTCGCTTTTTTGCCGTTCTGACCCGTCGATTTGGCGCCCCAGGAAACACGAATCCCCGAAGATGTCTTCCGGCGATCGGGGGGCCCTCGAGGAGCTCACAATTTTTCGTAATAACGACCGAGCTTTTCGCCGCGCGGTAGTGCAAAAACCGCGTAAATCATTCGATTGAGATCGAGGGAATTGAGAGCTCGGGAGGCTATTCCGGGACGGTGGACGCTCAAAGCAACGACGTCGGATCGAGAGCACGAAAATATGAATATTAAATCGATGAGGAAGGATGCCCACCCGGACGATAAAACGATAGTGACGGAGGCGAAGCCACGGACGTTGGTCCGTTGCAGCGTATATTAATAAATTAATAAATGAAGTCGAGCGTCTTATTATGGAGGCACGAGAGCAAGCATTTTTGCCTTTCATCCCCGACGATGAAAGGCGCGTGACATCGAGTCATTTATTTCGTCCCACCAAATGCCAGGTTTTCTCCTTAATCTCGAAACTTGGAAAAGGAAAATCCGAGGTCGTTTCGGTGCCGATTTTCCACGATACGTTTTCCAGTAAACCAGTCAGCCGCGCGCTCCGTTCTCGGGACATGAATAATTCAAGTGAACGATGGAGCGTCGAAATTTCATAAGAACGATCTCAGCCAAGAGGAATAAAAGTTCGTGCTGGAGTCATAAACGAAATGTGTGATTTTTCGTGTGTCCACGCACACGCTCGACTCTCACTTACCTACGACAATCGGCCCCAGGGCTCCTGCCTCTCTCTCCCTTCTTTACCTTTTCGTTTTTATAAGGTGCCGGTTTTCATGTACGGTGGTGGACGCGCGCGGGCTCCGGAAAGCAGACGACGTAGTTTGATCGCTCGATCGATTCTCCCCTTTGGCATAACCACAGACAACCACGAAGCGCGGTGGGGACGCGTATCACATCGACGCGCACCAGACCCGTTATTACTCGAGAATGCGAGGAGCATCGTTTATTTATAATATTGACGAACATACGCGCGAGTACGTCGAGGCGTGTGCGTATTTCGTGTATTTGTATACGTCGCGCGACCGAGCATTCTCGTACGCTTGTAATCGCTTTTTACAAACGAATTTTCATTACAATGAATTTGACGAGGACAATAAGCTCGATCTTATCTCATCGCGCAGCGAATACAAATGTCAGCTTAAAATCGTTGTTAATTAGTCACGATTTACTCTTGCCAAATCCTATCGACCTATCATTTTAACGTCCAACTAACATTTCAATCGTTGGAATTATCTTTATGAATAAAAGTTGCCGCGGCAGCGACACCACAATCCTCCGCGAGTATTCACGTGCGTTGGCCATCAAGATTTTTGTTTTCGTCTCGAAATATGAGCGATTCGCCTGCGGGCTCATTACAGTCGTTACATTTTCAACGAAGAGTCAACATTACTTGTGAAATTTATTTTTTTTAACGTACCGAGACTTTAGAGCAGGAAAACGGCCCTGGTACGAAAAGACTTCAACTTTTAATGCTCGTTTCTATAGGATCGTCTCGATCGAGAGCCCTAAAAATGTGAAATTTTACCTCGACAATTTTATAGGAGTTTTCAAGATTTCCTCTGCTCCGCTAATTAAGAAACAACGAAAAAAAGAAGGAAAATGTGTCAATTCGAAAAATTTCAAGCTTTTTTAATGTTCGTTGAAGCAACACCGTCGAGGCGCCGATCGGAGGGAGCTGTTTTTTAAAAAAATCGTCTTTCGGCTTATCTGCTCCGCAAGAGCGACGTTGTTTGAGCGATAATTAAATTTTAATATGTGAAACTGCTCGACCTTTTGAACAGAGGCTTCGTACAACGTGTGAATCGAAGGAAAAACATGTGCAAGAAATAATCGTAGGCGCTGTACACGATTGAGATGAGTGTACCCGCTGAAACTTCCTTAATCTCGATCGCTTCGTCTTTCTCGCACCGAGACGTTCCAGACCTCGCGACTTTTGATCCAATAAATAGTCCGCTTTCTCTCTCTCTCTCTCTCTCTTTCTTTCTCTTTAGCATCGCGCGGTGCCCCTTCCCGTTGGCACAGCAATGGCCAGCACCAGGTCGCGAGTCCTCCTCCGCCGCGGCGAGAGAGCGCTTGCGCTTGCGACTCACCTCTCTCGTTCGTGGCTTTCAGACTCGACTCCGCGGTCTGCTTTGCGTCTCATTCTGCTGACAGCACCCGCGCAGTCAGCATCGAATTTTCACGCGTGCAACAAAAGCGCAGGAAAAAGTGTCCGATTTCATCGGGAGCTGCGATCGAGTGACGAGTTTTACGCTAACTTGAATTTCCTCGTTTCGAAATCGAAGCGACGAGAGCGCTGCTTTTCTCCGTCCCCGTAAATGTCTGAACCCCGTGAAAATGAGCGTGTTTACAATTGGCAGGTGATAATAAGAGCGGCGAAAAACGCGATCCCCTTTCGGCCATGTCGCCGACACGATGAACAAAGAACGCAAAAAAAAATTGTAGTCCCGAGTGCTCTTCGAGTTGATGCTCATTCGAAAATGTTGATCGAACGATAGTCAGTGAGTGGGTGAAACTTCGCTCGGCTTTTTGTTTATTTATTTATTTATTTATTCGTCGTTGTTACTCCACCATCGCAGTGATAAATCGTGAATACTTCGGAAGCCGTGCGTCCCGTTTCGGATGATCGCGGGACACCGAAACTCGCCGTTATTTCGTGAGGCAGTTTTAACGCTCTCGCAGGACCAAATGTTGAATCTTGGAATTTACAACATCGTCGGAAGCATCAACACGATGGTCTTTGGGAACAATAAATTTCGGATACGGAGGTACGAAATTATATCTCGAAGCCGAGAAACAAAAACTTATTTTTCACGCAGCAGCGAACCGCCATTTCGAAGCTTTCGTTACAGTTTGGCATCTCCGGCCAGGTAGAAACGAATTTCACGAAAATATTCGCTCGCGAGGATATTGAATGGCTCATCGTCGGTCTTGTAAACGTCATAATGCACGAGCAATTAAATTTCACATGGGCACTCCGATGCTCGCTTAATTGTTTCTGCTCCCGGAACGAGATTTACGCGATCAAACAAATTGTTTTTTATTCTCCGATTAATTTGGCGTGCGCGAGTCCGAAAGATTATCGTTACGTAAGACGAAGCCGTAATTCCTTTTATATTTGTTCTTCAAAGTTTCTCAGTTTGTACGGCTTTCGAGATCGCCTTTTTTCCACTGCTCAGACGCAATTTCGTGTGTTTATTTATCCACTGCGAGCGCCGACCGGCTCACAAACAATTACGCTCGCGTTTACCGTGCCAAAAAATATGGGATCTCCGAAAAGACGCGCGCGTGTAGAAAATTGACGAAGCCCCGAAAGAGACTCGAAAACGCGCGCACGGCGATACGCTAGCGGAACCGGCGACCGTGTCGGCTCAGGGGAACGAAAAAAAATGAAAAAATACCCGAGAGAAATGGATATTAGAAGCACGAACGACATTCAGTGGTTAAATCATTGACCGTGCGGACAAAGAAAGCTTGGCACTGTGTGCGAACTCTCAAAAGACGTCTCCGTCGTCCGCTCCCAAAGAAAGCCACGCGCTCACCTTCGAATCCCCGTATTCGTGTAAATAAAGAAAAGTAAGAAGAAAAAATGGGCATGAAAGAACAGCGAGGAGCGGTGAGCTCGCGACGCGGTGACTTCCGTGCTCGAGCCACGACGTAGCGGACCATAAAATTGTCTTTATCCACTCAAACCGTAAAGCCTACCCCGTTGTTCTCGTCCAACTTGGCTCGCACCGTCGAATCACACCGCTCCGACGACAATAAAATCGTTAGATCTTCGGCTAATCTTTCCAATTTCAAAAGATCGCGCGCTGAACACGACAAACTCCTTTTCATTTGACGCGCGCTCCAATCCTTCGGGAAACATCTCGAGTCGCGTTCTCTCATCATTTTACGATCAGTCTAACGAACCTTTGATTGCGATTCGGAAGATAGATTAGTTTCAGCTCGCCGGAAACTATGAGCGCGTTGCAATTCCTCTAACGTTCCGCGTGCCTTTTTTTCCTCGCGTATATGAATCATTCTCGTCGCCAACTTCGTGCCGCGCGTTCGCAAATGTTCCGCGAAGCTACCCGACCTTCGAAACGAGAACCGCGCGAGTTTCATCGTCGCTGAAAAAACGATCGGGCGCAGGATGTTTGAACTTGTTTAAACGGACACGATTATCGACGCGTTTCCGCGTCGAGATCCATTTTTCCTGAAGCCCATATTCCTGCGTGTCGTCGACCGAGCCGATGAGAATTTCGCGAAAAAAAAAGTCCAGGTCGCGACAAAACTCGGAGCTCCGGCACGTTCGAGGGATCGAACTCGCAGCTTTTGATCGGCTTCTACAATTTTCATAAAACGCATTAAGATTGCAACGAGAGCGTGTAACAAAGAGACGAGACCAGCACGTGTGGCTCGACGGATACAGTCTCGGATCGGCATTGGATTAAATGTATTGCGATCTCGCGGAGGTCTCCGGAGTCTGAGCTTGTTGTCGGTGGCCCATGGGAACTGAGGCGCACAGCGTATAAAGCACGATGCGCGCGCGGCCTCCTCGCAAAAATAAAGAAAGGACGACTCCAGTCTCGATACAATCCGTTCTCCCTTTCCCTGTTTTTACTCTCTATTTTATCTCAGGACTCTTCTCTCTCGTGCATAACCTTTCAAAGTTTTCTTTCCAAACGGTTTTCTCGATGGTAGCGCGCAAGGACACGAAATCCTTCGAGGATGATCGAATCGTTGCTCCACGTGTGTGCGAATTATTGTTTTTGTAAAAACAGCGACGGCGCTCGCGTTGCTCTTATTTTTGTAGGAGAAATATCCTCATTTATTTTCCTTCGTTTCGAGGGCTAACGTGACTCACGCCCGGTCGTTCGAAACCACCAATTTGGCAACAATTCCAATCGATCAAAACGTTCGTTCGATGAAATTAAAGTTGAAACTTTAATTACGATAATGGGAGAGCCTTGCGCGGCTCCCGAATCGACGGAATTGATGGTTATTCGAGACACGAATATATATCGAGCAACTTCGAATCGATACACGTCCGGCGAGGAGGAGAATCCTATCAGGGAAATCCATCACTATTCGCTGCTCTTTATTCTATTTCTCATCGATCGCTCGCTCTGACCATGAGCGTCATTCTTACCATTTTCACTCTTTCTTTCACTCGTTCATAAATCCCCCGGAGATCGCGTTGCAAGGACGCACCTTTCTCCGGATCGACAAAAGACGAGTCAGAAGGTCTATTCTCGAGTGCGAGGCTGTTTCGTAACGAGATTATTTTGAGCAAATGTTGCGTCGTTACTTTTTTACCGGGGATCGCCTTCTTCGGTTCTCTCTTTTCCTTCGGCAGCCCCATCGGTCTAGTTGCGTCTGAAAACCCCATTTTCATCTCTTCATATTTCATCCGCTCCTCCGGCTACTGTCATTCTCGTTTTTTCCTCGGTCCCCCAGAAGATAAATAATCCGAAGGCACTTCTTCGTTACGCCTTTTTGTGCATCTTGCAAACAAACTTTTGCAACGTTACCGAGTTATTAAGGCCTTGTGTACACTTGCCACAGGCGAAAAAACGTGATTTTCTTGATTATTTTTTTTTTTCACAAGAAGATAAATGGTTATTGAAAAACTGTCTACGACATTCATTAGTACGCGTGCTCGTGTACTTGCACAATTTTTTTCATCAAAACATTTCACAAAATGGCGCAACTCCAGTAGCACCATTTTTTAAGCATCCGTTGCGGTGGACGTGATAACTAAAAAACTATTATCGACCCATGCCAAATTTATACCACTTATTTATTGTAATAATAGCTCAGGCCTGGACGAAGAATTTGTAAAAATTTTGATTTAAAAAAAAATGGCGACAGTTTTAACAAAAAATTCATTTGTGAGGTGCTAAATTTTCAGTTTTTTTGTTACAATTCTTTTTGAATTTCGTTCCTTCTCCCGCGTGTACTCGGATCAGTTTCGATGAATTTTTTCGTCTTTCTCGTTTCCTTTTCTCTCCCTTCTTATTCGCAACGCTGGGCTCCGTGGTTCTCTCACTCTCGACAGGATCGAATACGAGCTCGAGCATGTTAGTTCCTCCAGGTCGATCTAATGCCCGAAGATTCAATCACCGAAATGTAGCACTCACGCGATAAACGACTTTCGAAATGTACTCGATCGTGTATCAATAACGCGGTCTTTTTCGGGAGTCGAAAACCGCCCGCTGACTCGACACAAACGAACGGTCCATTAAAGAATCGTAATGAAATTATCGAACCAGCGATTGAAGCGCGGATAGAATAAAGGCGGCGTGAAATAGTAGCTTCCGTCGAATGGATTTCGAAAAACTAAATGAAAATATAGCTCGTGTAAATTAGCGAACAATGGAATTGAATTAGTCTCGAAAGCATGGAGCAAGAGTTGCCGATAGTAATAAACACTCCGTAACCGCCCGGTGCGGTAGCTCTTTCGCGATCGTTCCCAAGAAAATCCCGAAGGAGTGCTTTATGTCTGTATTCATGGAGCCGGTGCTCTCGGTGCCGCACTTGGATCGTTTGTCATTAGCGAGGAATGCTGGAACGATCATCCGCCGCCCCGAGAAAGAGAATCGGAGAGAGGGAGTCGTAATTGCTACGGCGAAATTGAGTTCTTAGACACGAGAGACGGAATTAGGAAGAAGGCCTTCGGCGACAAAGCTCTGGAGTCTCCTCATTCGTCAGCGGGAATAAGCTGTACCCACCTTTGCACACTCGAAACTCCCGATCGATCGATTCCTCGACCTTCGCGAGAAGCCTTCGATCGAACCGTTTTAAAACATGAATCGCGAGGACGAAAGAAGCCGATCCATGACTCGGGCCTTTTCGTCGCAATAAAAAAATCGTTTAATCCCGGATCAAGGATCTTGGAAAAGCAACGAAATTAAAGTCGCGGCGACCCGTATGGGCGCAGCTGAATCGACGTTTACCGGCTCGATCGATGCAGAACATTCTTCAGTTTCTTCTACTAAGTTTCAGGCACGTGAACGTGATCGGATTTTTAGCCGACAATGGTAGTATCGCGTACGGAAAAGATACGACGCGAGCGTGTACGATTCGAATCGAGCGAGACTCCGATGTAGAAACCCCCGCGCGATGTCTTGTCTGACATCTGTTCTCGCAGCTGGTTCACCCGGTTAGCTTTTCTCGTTACGTTTCTTCGTAAGACTAACGCACAAACTTATCGTCTCCGCGTCTCCCCCTCGCTCTTTCCGTGCCCGCGACTCCGGCGGACAGGTGAACAACCTACTTCGAAGTCTTCGTGCGCGCGGACAAGCCCAGACACGAGAACTCATACGCGAGAACGCATTAAACTTCGCACAATGTGGAATGACCGGTAAGCTCGTCTCTCCCCATCCGCTGTTCAATAACGCCGCAAGCTTCGCCGTCCTCGCGAAAAAGCTTTCGAAATAGTCGCGAGTGCACGAGAGCGGTAATGACGAGGATCGAACGCTTTTCATCGGAGCGTTCCGAATCAGCGATCCGAGGACGGAGCTTGCTACTCTTCCAGCTACGATCTTGCTCGCCCCTGCGCACTCGAATGTTGCCAATCAACAGGAATTTTCCTACGAAAGTGAAAAGAAATTCCGCCCCCCTGAATCGGTATCGAGTCGAGTTACGTACATTTTTAGAGGGAATGAAAACTTTGAAATAATCCGTCATCGCGACGCTTCGTGGAGAGGATTCGCTGTTTCCATTCCTAATCGATTAGCCGGATATAAAACAGTGATAAGCTGTTCCGGTGCCCCAGCACATTCCGAAGATTCCGCAACAATTTTATCAAAAATAAAACATTTTTGATAAAAGTTTGGACGAATGCAGTCAGCGGAAGATTCGTCTCGCGGTCATGCCGTTCAGGAGGTCGCGTTATCTGCGCAAGATTTTCAAACATTTTCGATGTTACTCTCGCTTTCGATCTTCACTAATTTTCGTTCGTATCAAGGTCGCGCCCGATACCGATCGTCAGGAATTTTCCACTTTTTTTGCCCGAGTACAGCGTGTTTAGCTTCTCCCTTCGGGAGTGCATTTACTGACACTGGCGAGCCGACGAAAATATGGAAAAACTGCAGAACTCGAACGACTGAACTGAGTTTTCTGATCTTTCGGGCCAACGAATAAAAATAAATTTATTTATTTTTTATAAATTTATATCTAAAACAGCTGCAGCTTCATCGAAATTACGATAAACGCTGACGATCCAAGTTGAATTCGAGTAGTCGAACTGAGGCGGCGTCTGGCTCGGTGACCCCGAGTACAAATCGCTCGACTACAATCAGGCGCGTTCGTAGATAACCGCGACGAAATAAGGCGCGCAAATGACATGCGTTCGCGGAAAGTGTAAGTTCCGTAAATTCGCTCGTAAATATCGCCGGCGAGGGGAATAAGCAAAAAGAACGAAGAAAAGGTAAAAACGGCTGATTTCGTACTCGCTCTCGAGCAACCTCCTCTCTCTTGTACCTGCGTGGTTGGTGGCAACTCGCGACATACTTCAGGCTCGAGCACATAACACGTTGCGCGGCGGCGGGGATTATTATGTACTTGGCATGTATGTGAGAAGTGGAAATCCATACTGAGCGCGGTTAGAGAGTGTCCGGCTATCGAGACTAACGAAAACAGGTTGGGGGAGCTATCGAAAAAGTGTTTCTCGTTGCTTTCAGAAATTGAAATTCCGGGCTCGATTTCCCGCCGCCAATTAATCGCGTTATCAGTTGCTCGACGGAAAAAAAAACGAAATTCCTCGATAAAAATCGACTCGGGAACGAGCCGAAAGGAAAACTCGACAAAACTTTGAACGAGCAGGAAAAAATTGACGGACGCTGAAAAAATGACCAAGGAGGACGAGCAGGGAAAACGCGATATGCGAGCTCGTCGATAAAAATGCCGAGAAAATGAGCGCATAAAGAGGGCGACGATATACGATGTGAAAATAGAGATAAATAAAGGCGTGCGTAGACTCGGTAAGGGAGCAGAGAAACACGTAGTTTGCTGGTCTATCTCACTCCTCGCTTATAACGCACCACACGTGAATTATTATGGACAACGCGTGTGTCGCGTGGAAAGGAAAACTGGAACGACGGCGCGTACTCGCGAGGAGCGCTAAATGGCAGAATGTGTGCGGTGGTATGCGTCGAGGCGGCGGCCTCTCCGCTGAATCGTCGCTACTTCGTTTCTAACTCCCCTAATGCCCGATGAGAAACTCTTCGACTGTCGCACAGAGACTCGCAGACCTTTAATTCGCATACTGGAGCAAAAGTTCTCCAAACGTTTGCCACTTGGCCTCTCTCTTCCTCGATTTTTGCTCTCTCTCTCTCTCTCTCTTTCTCTCTACTTAGCCACAAATGAGTGTCTGTATATTTATATACGAGGATAAACCGCAGTAGCAAACCACTGAAAACCAATTGCCTTGTCGGTGGATAAGGCCAATCATCGCTTGTTCTCAATTGTCAAATTAGCTGCACACTCACCAACGTCGCATTTGCCGGAACGTTTACAAGCCTTTTCTAATATCGCTTGAGTTTGCTCTCGATTTATCGCGGTTACTGCGTTTTCTCTCGCTTTTGTTTATACGTTTTATATTGTAGCGCAACGAAAAAGGTGAACAGCGTCGAGTTACTTTGGCTCGGAGAAGCGAGCGTTGATTGGAGCGATGAAGCGAGGTGGGGAAACTTGTTTTGGGAAATTGCCACGACGATCGATCGTGAGGAAGGTTTTTTGTCAGCAAGCGGAAAAAATTATTGCAAAGCTCTTCGGAAGATTCGCGCTCGCCTTCGGTCGTCTCTGCCGACCGGAAGATCGTTTTGACTCGCGTCGAGGAAATTGAGTAAACAACGTTCGGTTAGAGATTTGTGCTCCGCGAGATGAAAGTGTCGCGGTTAAAGTTCGAGTACAAGAAGTAAAGCAGCGTTCGCGAAGGGAGATCGCGAGCCACTTTTACGCTCTGGCAGATCGATTTTCTGACGAGGCGCGTCCGCGCGCGCGCGCACGATTTCACAGATATCACCGAGTTCAACCGTTCCGATCTCAATCTCCGGAGATCTCTAGCTGCGATCTTTCCGTTTGGAGGATGTGTTGTGCTCGAGATAAAACATTCAATTGCGAGTCCGAAGCGAGAGTTCCGCGAGTGAGAAAGTTCCTGTAATTTATAGACTTCGCGTCAAGTTCATCTTCACTCTTCACCGCGCATCCTTTTTCTTATTCACGATTATCCGACTTCAATCGATACGCGCTCGCTCGTTTCGCATGCTTTTTTCCTGCTCAATGTGTCAGCGATGACGAGACCCCGTCGCTAGGTGACTAACAACGTTCTTTCTCATTCATTTTTTACGACGCTCTACCGAGCAGTCGTCAAAAGTTATTTCTATAATTCATTCGTCAATTCTTCCTGTAATCGTAGCAAGGATTCGATATGAAAATGCGAGTGGACAGCCCCAGTTTTCTCAGAGTTCACTTTTTTCGAGCTGCGACGTTTAACGATCCGTCGTTAAATAGAACAACGTTTACGTAACCGTTATTGACACTGCTGACATTCCAGAAGAAACGCGCCATTTTGAATAATTCTGATACGTCCACTCATTGACGTCTTATTAATGACCGCAGACTCGTGGGAAACTCTCGATAATCCGACGTTTGCTATTTTCATCATCGGTTTTATTCACTTTCCTGCTGCGCGATCCATGCATTTTACATTTCGATCTC
This sequence comes from Venturia canescens, assembly GCF_019457755.1. Taxonomy (NCBI): domain Eukaryota; kingdom Metazoa; phylum Arthropoda; class Insecta; order Hymenoptera; family Ichneumonidae; genus Venturia; species Venturia canescens. The sequence continues at coordinate 12,495,227 of NC_057430.1, forward strand.
GATCTATCCTTCCGTCCTCGGAGCAACGAGACGCATGGCAGGTTACAATGCGATCTCGATTTTCTCTCTCTCTCTCTCTCTCTTCTTTCTCCGTGCCTCGCGAGCATCTAGAATGTCTCAGTCATGGCTGAGCAAGCTTTTTCCGCGAGCATACACCGTCTCGAGCAATTAGCTATTTACGAGCTATCACATTCCTCATAACCGTGCACATGTATTCAAGCTGCTGGGATTCCTCGCACTCGGCCCTTCATCTGCTAACCTCCGCTGCTCTCTTTCGCCCACCGATCGCTTTTTACTAGCTCGTTTTTTTCACTTAAACGCCACTTTATGTTCCAATAAAAACTGCTCATTGTTTCGGTTTGTGTTTTTATTGCGCGGCAACGAGTTCGCAAAAGCAAAAAGTCAAATTACAATTGCTTTCTTGCCGCAGCTTCTTGCATCGAGGTGCATGTCAGTGCCCTTTTGTTTCTGAGGCTTGAATTTGCTGATATTTTTCACTATCCTCACACGCATTTTCGAAGCATTTCCCTCGACCGTTTGATTGACAGAAAAGTGGCAAGCTTCTTTCAAATTCCACGTTATCGCGTTAAAATGCAGCACTCTCACTCTCTCTCTCTCTCTCTCTCTCTCTCTCTCTCTCTCTCTCTCTCTCTCTCTCTCTCTCTCTCCCCCTCGAACTCCTCCCGCGCCTTATCGCCTCGAGACTCAGGATTTATAGTCGATTTTATTCATCGCTCGCTTAATAATATTTAACAAATATGTGGACGTTTCGATCGACGCGAACCGCGGATTCCAGGCACTGCGAGCTGGTCTTATCGGTAATTTATGGGTTTAGTTCCGTGGAAAGACGTCACTGAAATTTTGTAAGTCAGACGATAACCGGGCGAATTCCTCATGGGAGTTTATCGATCGCGAGTTGTTTTCATGTCGGTCACCTCCGCAGGTCTCTTCCCGTTGCCCCGTAACGTGCCAGTTCTTCTTTCAAATTCCTGCATAGTTTTCATCGTTGCATTATTATTCGAACGATCGATTTCCATATTGCAGCAATTTGGATAAAACAATCGAGCGAAAACCGGTGGAAAATCATTGTGAATCGCGTTCTTCATTGAAATCGTGCGAACGAGCTTTTCCAGCTTCGTAATATTTCAGGACATCAGGCCATTCAGACGTCGCTCCGCGCGTTCGCACGTTTGTTTTTTTCTTTCACAGCCTCGATAGATAAAAAGTCCGCACATTTGCGGGCACCGCAAATAATACATTAAGAGAGCGCAGCCCCGTTTGAAGAAAGGGGCTCAAAGAGCCACGGGGACGATACAACGCGCACCAGTGTCAGCGTACTTTTATGCGGGCAATGCCGATAAGCGGATAAAAACCTCCGCAACTTCCCACACGTGAGCGCCTCCCGTTGTCGAGTTCTCGCTCTTTTTGACTACAATTTTTCTACGCGATGAAAGGGAGCGAGCGACCGTGAAAGAAATCTTCTTTTAACAACGTTTTTCATGTTTTATATTCCGATCGGCGACTCCGCTGAAAAAAAACTTCTTTCCCCTCGAATGAAAAGGATTTTTGGCCAAAAAACTTTTTCCCGCTCCCTCATTCAACTTTCGAAACAACAATTATATCAGCACTTGGTGCGAGGCACAGAAAATTTGCTTTTGAAATGTGAAGATTCGAGAGCAGAAAACTGGAACGAAACTGCGGTGTTTTGATTTGGCAAAAATTGGACGTTAAAATCGTTAGAAGAGTCGCACAACGATTTCCTCTCGTTTTGGAGCGGCGCGTTCTCGACGACGTTCGAAGGTTAATTCCCCATATATTCCTCCATGAGAGCTGTCAATTTTCTTAAGAGCTAATAAATTAATGAGACGTTCGCATTGCGAAAAAGGGTAATTCGCGTGCTTAAAAGTTTTTATTCCTCGCCCGTGGTAAGAAAAATATTCAAGGGCGCGTACTTGCGCTCCAAATTTATGGCTAACACATAAAGCTATCGTAATTCCGAGGAATGCGTAAAAGCGTATTACTAAGTACAGAGCTATACGGCGGCGATTAGCGCTCTCCATGCGCGCGAGGCTTTATATGCAAAAGTAATGATTATTGTTGTGTTTTTGAATTGTTTAACTGCAACGCGAGTTTCCTCGCGATACGCGTCTCGTCTCTTTTCTCTCCGGCTATCAACCTCCGGCCTGTGGCAATATCATTATTATTATTGTTACGAGTGCGATTACGATCGTTGTCGTGAAGTATTTCGCGTCCTCATTAACTCCCTTCCTTTTTCCCTTTTCTTTCCTTTTTTTGCTGCGTCCGTCTCCCTCGACAAAGAGACAGAGAGAGAGAGAGAGAGAGAGAGAGAGAGAGTCTCTGCGCTACGGCACTCGAGTACAACAAAAGTCGTTATTAACAAGCTCGACGATCAGCCTCGAGTCATGGGCTCTCCAAGATCGTTACGTAATTTAACGTAAATAATAGTAAAGAGCCTCAACGTACGAGAGACTGAACACCGAAGCGAAAAATCAACGTGCAGCGTGTCCGATTCCGCACGTTCCATTTCTACTCCAGCTCGCATCTCTTCGACTCCAACGATTCGAAGGTCTCGCGACCTCTACCCGCTCCGTGTCCTCGGCATCCTTAGGCTCGATCGATCTCCCCGCTTATGGTACGCACTCTATTATCTTTCATTTGTCCATTGGTACGTTTGCGGTTACAGCGATGGCAATCTTGGACAGGGAACTGAGTTTTGTTGACCCGAAGAAATTTCGTTTTTCATCGAAAGTACCCAATTCGATGGGGGAAAGAAAATACTCTTTGTGCGAAAAAAATAACTCGGGACCGCTGAGAAAAGCGATTTGCCAAAGTAGCTGAGCGCCGAGGAACGAACTTTTGCAACAAAGTCGCCAACGAAGTGGAGAAGAGTGAAGCAACCGCCGGCCTAACGATTGGCGATTCGATAATTAGTCAAAATGCATTTTTCATCCAACTCTTCGACTCGGTTGGCTCTGCGAAAAATTTTCATCGTTTTATCGAACGAACTGAATTGTGAGGGATCGCTTAAAAAAGTCCGTTGCATCCAGCACCAATTTTTCGTCCAGCAGAATGAGAAAAACTGTTGTTGTTTAGAATAATTGAGATTGTTTCCGAGGTAGGAATCTCCTGAAAATAGTTATTCCTCTCGCGGTACCACGATCTTCCTTTTTGGAGGTCGCGTAATTGAAGTTTCGTTTTTCCTCGAATCGTCATCTCTTACGAAACTTAGCCACTATCCTCATTAGCATATACAGAAATTTTCGACGGAGCTACTCTAATTTCGTAACTTTTGATGCCAGCTGCTGCGCGGCGTTCTACGTGCTTTTCTCGCTCCTCGATTCTACGTGCTTTTTTTCGCTTCGCTATTCTGCGGGCTCGCGAGGTCGTGGAACTCGCGATTTCGCGATCCACGTACACTCCGAAATGGAGAGAGAGAGAGAGAGAGAGAGAGAGAGAGAGAGAGAGAGAGAGAGAGAGAGAGAGAGAGAGAGAGAGAGAGAGAGAGAAAAGGAAAAATTGTCTGTCGCTGGGATACACGTATAAATACTGGCATTACACGGAGCTTGCTTGAATTATGGCAACGAGCGATGACGTCCGAGGTTCCTGGACCAAGCGTGTTTGTATTTATACACGTGCCTTCTGCGGCGTCGTCCGGCAACGTCTCCGGTGTCTCGGACATTTCTGACCATGTCACGTACGTTTCTTCAACCTTTTCGGCTTCTCTTTCTCAAACCTAAATTCCGGAGTAATGCTTTACTGAAGTCGGAATAAGGGGACGGAATTCGAGAGATTAAAATGGTGGCCGGAAGGACTTTTAAGCAGCTCGAAAGACCGGGCGTGGCGAATCGGTCCCTCGATTTATCTTCGCAGTGAGGGATACTCGACGAAAGGAGAAGAGTTCGATTTCCGTGATTTTCAACATATTTTACGACATTCGTCTCAATTTCTCGCTTTTCTTTTTTGCCTCCGAGAAACTTTGGCTGATGCACAGTCCTTTGGTGTGCGAATTTATAAGCGATTTTGAAGGGGCACGAAATGTCGTGGGGACAAAACAAAATATAATTTAGCGTAAAAAAGTGGTCGCCGGTAAAATAGAATTCGCGAGTTAATCATTCGTCGTTATCTCTCCGCGGTGATCTCCCGGCCGCGTTTTCACTTTCGTGCGTGTTGCAAATTCGTAATTTTCGTTTAATTCGCTTCTCGGTTGATGTTTCGCCCCGCGCACGTACGAACCAGCAACGACGCCAGCGCTCTTTCTGCCCAGAAATCCACGGTGCGAAACCTGCGAATATACGCGCTCTTCCGCAGAGCCTCTCGCGCGACAGTAAATAAATTTAAACGCGCTTTTTCATTTAGATGTTGCGCGAGATCGTTGGCTCTGTCGAAATAAAAGGGAAACTCTCCCGCCTCGCCTCTCTGGCTCGCTCTCTTTCGGGCGCTCGCACTAATCGTTTTGTTCTGTTTGACCAGAATTCGCGTTACGCAACTTCAGTTCACCGCCTCCTAACCGCCCGCTGAAACAATCTTACGAAGGTCGACCATATTTGCGTGTCACTTTTTCGTCCTCGTTGCTAAACTCTTTCCCTCTTATCGGCAGTTCCTTCGCGGACACGCTCGGCTCGATTTAACTGCTCTTTTAAATATACACGCGAACGATTCTTGCTTAATGATAAAAAATCAGCTCAATTTCCCTCTCAAAATCAAGACACTAAATTATGGTGATGCACGTGTTTTATTCGCTGATAATTATAAGGATTTTTTCAGTGGCTCGCGAGACCTGGAAAAATTCGATCGCAATATGTAATTTTTAGCATTCCCCATCGCATTAAATTCAAGTTTTCACCCCTTTTTGTATTGCCAACACCATTAAATTTTTTGTTAAGTCAATCTTTAGTCGCAATGTCGAAATATTTCTCGAAAATAACACGCACAGCTATCCACAAAGATGTCAGTAATTATCGAAGGTGGAACACGAAACCCATAAAGTTTTATTCGTATGCAGCGATTCTTTGAAATTGAATTTTTTCAAAGCCACCGAACGTCGTTGAAAAATATACTGAAAAAAGTTGCATTAAAAAAATGAACATTTTCGGGCCATTTTTTGTGTTTGTCTCGCTTCGCTTATGAATTTCCCGAGGACGGTTTGTGAACGGAATGATTTCTCGAGTGTATTAAGGATCTCGTTGGTTCCACAACGTCGAGAGTTCATCGGATCGCGCGAGTGCGTTTTCACTTTCGGTTAAGTTAAATTTGTAATTCCAATTGAGCGCGGGAGCGTGTGTGTACGAAAAGGTTTGAAACAACAATAAGTGGGAGCTCGTGTAACACGCTTCCGCGTGTAATATTTGCGTACAAATAGAGGAGAGAAAAAAAAGTGCGCGAACGGCGAGGGGGTCTCGGGGCTAATTGAGTTCGCGCTTCCCGAGCTTTTCTGCGTGTACGCAGGCGCGTCTTGCTCTCGAAGAATCCGGACGAACTCGTTCCGCGATTGCGTTACGCGTGAGATAACGAGGATAAAAAAAGAAAAACGAGATGAAGAAAGAGTCGAGAATGAAATGAGGAAAAAACCCGAATAAATAACAGTTAAGGCAGAAACTCGAGAAATTTTTCGTCCCCGTAAAGTCCCTGGGTATATTTTCGCTTATTATCGCGAACCTCCGGCGAAGCCGCGATTTCAGAATCTTTCTTGAAATTCTTACATTCCGTAAACGCATCCGTTTTTCGACGTTTTTTCTCAACGGAGCTTCCCTCGAATCAAAGATTTTCTCTCGGGTTCGCGAGATCGTATTACAAGCGACGTGTACGCAGTAGCATTACACTCCGAGTGTATTCCAGTAGCTGCTAATTACCTCCTGATGTCGTAATGACCGAACGGTTTTTAATAGCTGACGTTACTCGCATAATAGCAACGATTGAGACTCGCGATTACAGCGTGGCACCAGACACGATATGTCTTTTATCGTGTCTTTTCTCTCTCCGATGTTTACGCCATTTTATTCTCCGCCGGCTGGATCTTTGTTTCCGGTTCTGTTCGTCCTTTTATCGGGCCCGGAGCACTTGCAACTGAGCACGATTATTAAGTCCGTGTAATAACTCGTAATTATTGTCGAGCAATTATTCCTCTATGAATAAAGAATCTCGGGGATCGAGTAACGATTATTTCACCCTCGATTCGCAGGAGGGACAAAAAATATTGTTCCTTCGGAGTTTCCCCTCCCTTAATTGTCCACAGTCATTGCTAATTAGTATTCGTCCGTTTTATCTTTGTTGTGTACTCTCGAGGAATCGTTAAATCCATAGGGCCTCGCGCTGCCCGAGCGCCCCTGTAATTACCCGTAAACGGCGTAACGGGGCGATCGATCAATTTTGTAAGAGTCGAGACGCGAGGTATTCACCGATGCGTGGCTCGTTAAATCAAACTCTAAAGACTCGGGAGCCCCGAGAGGCGCTGCGATACGTTAAAATCGTAAATAAATCCGAAAAAAGGGCGTTTCGTTTGTTTGCTCCGTGGAAAGGAGCGAACGCAGCGTTGAGTGCTGTGAGAAGAAATCGCGTGTCGGTTATTAGCCCTCCGCGCGGGAAGTGACTCGTTCGAGTGCACGCGTTTCCGGGATGTTGGAGATTTTTTGTACTTACTTAAAACCTCCGTCTGGTCAATATCACGCCATATTTCGTCCTCTTTTCTAGGCAAACGAGCATCGTCGAGTGCGAGTTTAATCGCGATAATGTCGAGCCTCGCCTCGGCCTCTCGTGGAGGCAGCTCGAGATTCAGCCTCCTCGTTGCTCGACAAAACTCCGTCATTTTTAACCGAAAATCTCATCTTGGTATCCGGAGTTCCTGAGCTCAACGCAATCGTACTATCGCTTTACGCGTCCGAAAAGTAATAATTAAAGTGCTCCGCGACTGACTGCGCCTCGATCCATTATCTCCAGACAAACGAAAATATAAATCTCCCTCGAAATGGAGCTACCGAGAAGACGAGCGCTTGTGCGCCGGGCCCCGCAGCGTCGGTGCAATCACCGAATCGATCGATCAACGCCACAGTCCGCTCTCCATCAATCATGGATTCTCGCACGTCGTTGGGCGCACGTGCTGACAAAAGTGCATGGTCGATCATCGATTAACGCGAAAGAAAACTCTTTCCATCGAAAATACCGCAGTTATCGATGTTTTATTTCCTTCGAGGCGAGCGACGGACCGCGATTCATTGAAACGTGGCGCCTCAGCGCCCGAAATACCAGAGTGCAATAAAAAAAAAAAACGATTCGAAAAATCGTTTCCCTCGATTTTTCACCAATTAGCATCGTCAAAGGGACGCTGCTCTGTTGAAAGAGCAACTAAAATGTACGCATCCATGCTGAAAACGGAGCGAGCAAGCGTCGCGAGTACGCGACGTTAACACACATCTCGAAACAGAACGTTTTATGTCCCCGAAGACAAGGGGCGAGGACTAATAGCCTCTAATCGGGAGATAAGCTCACAAGCACTCGCGATTGTCGGTGCCTATAGCAGCTCCGGTGACCGAGCTGCTTCCAAGCATGTGTTATAACCTGCTGCTCTCCAACCTGGCAAACATCGAGGAGATAAAGCGATAGATAATGCTAGCTTGTTTGAGAAAGAACCTCTCGGAAATACACGCGCCCCCTGAATATCCACTGCCGTTCGAGAATTATGCGCTCGTTCCACTCGATCGAATAACTCCGGCGCGAGATTCTGTTACGAGTTTCCTCGCGTGTACGAGCTCGATGCAGAATCAATTATTGTGCAACTGGGGAACACACGAATAACGTAATCTACGGAATAATAATCTCTGCACTCGTCTAAGAATTTCTTAGACCTTTTATCCTCCTTCTCAATTATTTCGTACCCAGTTTTTTTTCACTCTCCTTATTAACGTCTCAATCACGATTTCTCGGTCTAACGCCGTTTATTTCGCGCTGAATTTTTTCAACACTTTATCTCACGTTTTATGGACGCTCGTTAACGACCACTTTTGTTTTCAATTCATTGCACTTCAGTGGCTAATTTGCGCAAGACTTTCCGCCCGAAAGGGTACGAATCGAGGCGGAATTGTGAGCTGCTACGATCCGTCGATCCATTCGCATAAATTCGTGGCGTTTTGACCAACAGTTTTGGTGGGAAAGACTCAATTTTTGGGGGTTTCAATGTTTTCGTCTCGATCGAAAAGCTTCCGCTCACAGCTTTCAAGGGAAACGTATTTTTGAACAAAAATTTTCATTTCGATCGCACTTTTGAGATAAAAATTCCCAAATTTTTGTTCCGATCGATTCGACGAAGACTTTTCAAAGACCCGTTTCGTTAGAACTCGCGAGTATTTTCATGTTTGCAAACAGTTATTGAATTCAAATGTTTCGTTTTTTGTTTTTGAGAATTGTGATATTTTATCGTGTTTCAGGAGCCAATCGAAAGCCTCGTACTTGGCTTACAGACGAGAGCGCGGGGCGCCGGACAGCGAGGGAAGTTACAAGCGCACGATGTCACCGACGGCGCGTTTGGAGGATTGGCACCACCAAAATTCGGCGACGTCCCGAGAGCCGGACGACCCGGTGCTGCTGCGCGTGACGCCCCACCACGCTCATAACTCGCCGAACCACCAAACCCACAATTCGCAGTCCCAACAGAATTCCCAGCAGATGAGCGAGTTGCCCAAGTCTCACAGCGTGGACGCGCTGCACCAGCGGATCGAGGAGCGGAGCGCGATACATTCGAACGAGGTGATGAGCAAGCTGTCGCGAGACTTGACGAAAAAGTTGAATTCGTCGGAGAGTCGAGGCCGAACGGAGAGCAACAACAACGACAAGGATTACAAAGAAAGGCTGTCGCCTCAGAGCGTCGAAGTTTTGAACGATCGGAATCGCCAGTTGGAGAGAGAGCGAAGAAAGTTGGCGGCGAGTTGCGAGCCGCTTTCGCCCCGGTTGACCGCAGCGAGCAACGGCGAGGCGCCCGGGGGCCACGGGATCGAGGATTTTTACCGGGAAAGGAGCGCGACGATCGAGATGACCTCGAGGAACGTCGAGCTTTTGAATCGCCGGAACGCCCTGGCGGAGAGGAGAGCAGCAGCGCCGACTTCCGGTTCGAACTCGAGTCCCGTTTCGACGGTAGAAAATCCCGAATCGCAAACGAGGAACGCGACGAACCGCACGGAGAAACCTCCCCCTCCTTTGAGCTCTCCGCCGAGGTCACCTCCGGCCAATTTTTCTCCGCGCGAAGAGGCGAGCCCCCCGTCTCTGCGGCCCGGGGCCGTTCCCCGGAGGACCGGAAGCTGCTCGAGCTCCAGCTCCGCCTCGACGCGATCCTCCTCCGAAGCCAATCCGCCCTCGAGGTCCTCCCCGCGCGTAAACCACAAAACGGAAGCTCCCGCGGGGCAACAACAGCCCAAGGCCACCCGCGAGCTTGAAAAAGCTCACCGGAACTCCGCCGGTACTCAAGGCATCCTCAGGAGAAAAATTTCCAGCCCTTCCCAGACCGAAAGCAGCTGGAAGGGAGCCAACTCCCCGAGAGCGAGGTCGAGCCAAACCGAAGTGACGATCACGAACGCCAGCCTGCGAAGAAACTCCTCCTCGAGGTCGCGGTCTTCCTCGCTCTCGAGCGCCGCTTCCAAAATCTCTACCTCCTCGTCCTCCTCCTCAACCTCGCCGAGATACTCGCCCGTTGAGACGAATAACTCTCCCTGCGTCTCCCCTCAACCCGGCATCGAAGGACTCACCCTCCTTCAGAGAAGCGAAATCGTTCTCAGGGTCAACTCCACCACCATCGACGCTTCCTCGCAAACCGAAATCTTTTACGAAGACGACAACGCCGAGCAGAAACATCCGATCGAGGACGTCGCTCCCATCGCCAGAAGAAAACTCCCGGAGGAAATCGAGTGCGAGGAACTCAGCAGAGATCTCGCCAATCAACTCGCCCCGAATGACAAACTCGTTCCGATACTCCGTAAGTTACTTTGTTCCCGAATAAAATCGTTTCTCGCCATCTCCGAATATTTCTTCCGCGATCGAATCGATGAAACTCGAATTCTCTGTCAGGACTCCGTTATCGTCGAGTTTCGTGCCTTAATTGTTTAATCGCAGTCTCGGAACTGACGAGAATCGTGAGTCACTGCAGCGAGCTCGAAAAACCCCTTAATTTTAGTGGAAAACCACTTTCTAGAATTTTTGAAAAACGTTTTTCCGTCGCGCGGAGAATCGCGATCGCGAAATTACGTCCTAACAATAATTTGTCCCGGACCATTCGCTCTATTTTACAAAAACGAATAAATCGATTTATTATTAAAGCTCGTTGGCCCAAACGCGGCGGACCACTTTGTGCCGGAAAGAAGATCAGGCTTCTTTCCGACACGTTGTGCGAAGCGACCGGGATCGAGAAAATATTCTAAAGTCATATTGAAAACCTTTTTGAAAATGATTTTCGTATTTGTTCGGTTCCCGGGTGCGTAATTGCCGATTAGCATTAATTTCCATTATTTGTAATTGTACAACTGCGAGGAATCGTTTGTAATAATTGTATAGAATTTCTGAAGTGAGAAACGGCCCGAGCGAGGCTGCGAGTTCGACTTTTCACTCTCGCGACTCGTAAACGCCGTTTATTAACTTAACGCTGTTCCATTCTCGGTCGAGACATCGCGCGTTTACTTCTCCGGCTTCTCCCGCGGTCGAGCGAGCGAGTTTCTAATAATTCGTCCCGCGAATCTCGTTTGTTTTCATAACGTCACCGCGCCGAGACGGATTTGTCAAGATATATTTTCGAACGGTTTGTCACATCGTGAAATCGAGGCGACGCTCAATTCAATTGAGACTTTTTTCTTCGTCGGCTGAGTTTCGGAGATATTTGATAGCACCTTTTCTGCGAGTAAATTCCCCGCGAATGCGCACCGCGTCGAAATCCGCCGGGTATAAATAGCGCGTAATCTACGAGAGCGCGAGATATACGCGTGGGTTTTCGTCGAGTGGGGAATAAAAAAGGGAAAAGAAAAGGAGCGAGAGAACGAGAAGCCGCAGCGGCCGGTGGCCGAGCGACCGGAGCGTCGACCTTTCAATTTAATAAGCGTTAATACGATCAACGCTCCAAAGCCACGCACCAGTTTATTAGATTACCTACCGTAAGACTCTTGCGTAAAGAATGCGAGCGAGTTCGTTGGACTCTCGAGTACCAATTTGCCTTCAGCAAGGGCCTCGTAATTTCATTTAGACGGAATCATGATCGATCGCTTAACCTACAAACGCTCGAAAGACTAAATTCTTGAAAAATAGCGGTTCGAGGAGGAAACGCGCTACATTGACGCCCCGTTCGATGACGATTACGATGATTTTTCATTTTTTCAAAACATAAATCACTGCCGAAGCATGCGGTTGGAAAAATCTTGTTTTTATATTCGGAAATGTGATTATTTACGAATATTCAATCGATCAAAAGAACTCGTAAATACTGAAACGTAATTCGATGTTTTTTCCAACGATTTATTCAAATGGTAATTTTTTATCATAAAATAGTTCTCGAAAGCGACAACGACGGATAAGTGGGATGATACCGGGAAGAATGAGCTATGATAAAGTCACATTCGGTAAACATTTATTCACGAAAACTTGTGGAAACGATAAGAAGTTTGAAAAACATGGAAAAACAAGTGAACGAGTAATATGTTCGTCGAGCGAGAAATTGGTGTTATCCGGCCAAAAGCTCGAATTCGACCGTTTGACTCAACTAATTATTTTATAAATTATTTGCCCTCAGTACCAGCGCCGGAACACAAAAAACCGACGGATTACGTATCGGGTCTGTTCAGGGTAGAAGCGACTCTGCAACCACGACCGCGACGACCACCCTCGTTGGACGATTTGAATTCGACGAGTTCAGCGGAGACCGAAACCGAAGACGATGCGAAGTAAGTAAAATGAGCACGGATGAGAAAAAAAGAAAATAAATTCAGACTTGGATACTTTTCCCTGTCCCGGTGTGATTTTAATCGGAAAGGTCGAGAAAATCGAACGACGCTTTACGTTTCGAAACAAAGGAGAATCTCGACTCGATCGAATTCACTGCCCGGGGAGATTCACGCGACGAGAGAAGACTCGAAGAAAAGAGAGTGTTACTTTTACCCGATAAACCGTTATAGGATTTAACCCAGCTCACGTGCTCCCGAAGACATCGCGTGACGACAGTGTTTTTTGTTTTGTCCCTCTCTCCCTACGCCTCTTTCCCCCTCCCCCCGTGCGTTCTCGCAGGAGACGAAGACGATTCGTCGACGAATTTCTCAAGAGCGTAGGCGCAAACGCACAAAAACACGAGAAAAACTGCTTCATTACGATTACAAATGATAGCAACGATGGCGGTTGAATTGGAGTGCTTTTATTTTTATTTCACTTGACCATCGCGTTTATTCCTTTTCAATCCTCTCAACTCGTCGATTTATCTTTTTTCCGGTGTGTGGTCTTTTTACTTTCGGAACATGCACGTGATAGAATTTATCGCGTGATCGAGGAATCACTATCGAAAAAACAGAAGAAAAAAAAGGTTAACGATCATGATGGAATTCCTATCGTTGTTTTGCTTTCTTCTCGCGACTCTGGGAATTCTTTTCGAGCAAAGAGTCCCTCGGGTGTTTGATCGTTTGGGAAAAAAACACCCCAACTCTTTCGATTCGTGACAGAAGTAAATCCCTCGTCCTCGTATGCAACGCTCAAATCGTCTCTCGAATCGTTTGAAATTTCTACGATTATTATGACATATTTCGGATTGAATCACCCGTGAAAGATATTTTCTCGAACGCGCGTTCAAGGCGAGTGAAAGTGCACTCTACGACGATGAAATTGCGTAACTTGCCCATAAATGATATTGTCATCGCGAGTGTGTACTTCTAACACGAGGGGCTGAGCTTTCCAAGGGTGGGGACGCCAGATTTTTGTCCTACGGCCTACGATCGTGTCTCAGAGTTTCTCGCTTATTCAGTTTTAACCAATTCGTCGGATTAATCGGCCGAACCGTATAATTTGGTGGTCGCGACATGAAGTAATCGACCGAGCATCTGAGACGGCCGAGTACTCGGTGTGTCAAATCACGAGCTCTTCTCAATAACAGTTCGTATGCGGTCGAAAAAAGTGTATTTTTAATGCGCGACAAAAACTCTCGAATTTTTAGCTTGATGGAAACTGTCGAGATTTTTTTCTAACCTCCACTTCCGTTAAAAACTGACCGCGTTCAATGAAGTGTATAAATATCTTGGGATCCGATGAAAATCGAAAAATGTTCTATTCAAAACAAGTTTTTTCTTTAAACGGTGTCAAATATGAAAATTCGATATCTATTCGACAATTTATCGAAGATTTTATTCGATAATTTTGCTAAGAGGACGGATTTATTGTTCTCGCACTTTAATTTCGTTAGAATCAGTCAACATCAGTAATTACAACATAAATATCCTGGTTTCCATCAAGCTCCGGACGCCTATTGATTCACAGTGGCGTGAGTCACCGTTGCGTGTTGACGTAATCGCGTCAACACAGTATTCGTTCTCAATTACCTGCGTTGGGTGATTGTTCTTCTAATTTATGCCGTATTCGCTTGTGAGTGGAATTTGAAGAGGAATATTTTTCATGGATTCGTTTATTTTTTTTTTGTTGCTTCAGGAACGATACGATGCCCTCGACGCCTACAACCCCTTTGTCGACCACCGATCCGAGCAGTCCGCTCTCACCAACTTCAGCTTACTTCACAACGTCCGAAGGCAAAGCTCGATTTCTCACTCGATACTCCCGCGACGTTACCGATGAGGACATATCCAACAGTTCGGAAAATCCGACGCGGTTGAACGCCACGAAAAATGCCAACGACAATCTCGATCTCAGGCAGAAAAAGGTAATTTCATTCGTTGTTCCTATATTGTATTGAAAAAAATAAATCTTTTTGGAAAATCGATCGGACAACCGATACCTCCACGAGGAATTTCTCTTCAAGCCATGAAAGCATCGATATTTTTTTTGACACGTGCGATGAATTTATGTTGCAATTAGGATAAAGTACTCGAACGATAATCGAGAGTGCAAAGTTTTGTTGAATCCTACAAGTATAAAAAGGGATTATATCAATTGCTATGATTTCATAAATCAGTCGAATAACACAAGATTAAAATAATAATTCATCATTCCAGGAGGAACTCGTACTCAGGTTGGACAAAAAAGTCTTAGTATTAAGAGCGGAACAGGAAGCTGTCCGGGAAGAGGGTGAATTGAACGAAGCATTGGGATCCCGCGTGTCGTCGAGAGTATCAGCAGTGGCACGTCCGGCTGAGGCATCAAAATATCGTTTGCACGTAGAAGAAGTAGGCAAAATAACGAGTCTCCTTCTTGGACTGAGCGGAAGATTGGCTCGTGCTGAAAATGCTCTTTACGGAATGTCAGCGGATCATCCTGAGAGGGTAAGGAGAATAATATTCGTTGCCAAATATGTTTTTGTGCTCCGTGTTATATTGCATCAATTTTTGCTCCGTAGAGAAAGCGGAAGGTCCACCTGACTGAATATAAATCTTTTGTTATTTCCTTGATCGCAGAAAATTTTGGAATCCAAACGTGACAAACTCATGGATCAGTTGGAAGAAGCGAAGATTCTTAAGAGCAACATAGACAAGCGGAGCGTAAATGTCTCAGCGATACTTTCAAAGTACCTCAACGACGAAGAGTACGCGGACTATCAACACTTCATAAACATGAAAGCCAAGTTAATAATGGACGGGCGTGAAATCCAGGACAAGGTGAAACTTGGCGAGGAACAATTGGCAGCTTTGAAAGAAGCCATAGATTAACGAGACTCGTTCATTGGGATTCCACTGAGAAGACGAAAAACGAGATGAAGGACCAAAAAGTGAGTGATAAAGTTGGGATTTTCCGACGCGAGGGTTGTAAAGAAAATAGAAAAAAGCGAGTGGTGGTCCCTGCTTCATTTCTTCTTAACGGGTCCCGAGGTGATTATCTCCCTAAAGAAGTAAATAAACATTAAAAAACGACCTTAAGTGCCTAGTCTTTGTTAAAGCTCGAGTCGTGAACGAACGACGTTACGAATCCTCTTCCCGGTGATAACGATCGGCGGCGCCACACTAAAATTCATTTTGACTAAAACTCGATGAATTTATGAGACACGAAAAAATAATAGTAAAAACGAAGCCTGACGCTGTAAAACCACAAGCCATTTCGGGCTGATCGCTCAACGAAATTACTTTGTTTATTAACCAAGAGATGAATTTATATTATTTATTCAAATGTTTTCAAGTGAAAATCAAAATTCTAATATATGAATTATTTTGTACATTTTAATGTTGTTCCTCGAGGTTTTAATCGATTGTAAATTTGAACGTTGAACAATGAACGATACTCGAATTCGGTGCAATACATTTGGTATAGTTGATGATATGTGAATATATGAATAGATTTCGTTTGCGTCTAGCTCGCAAAAATATTTTTGGCTTCGTAAAATGTATTTCTCAATTTTTTTACCAATTTTCATGAGCGTCAAATGAAACCAACGAACGAACAAGAAATAAAAGTAGTAGCCAAAAGGCGGCAACGCGCGCGCAGTGTCTCGCGTGGATTCGTACGAGCTTTTTTTTGTTATCGAGCCTCATTCCCGCGTGGTGCCTTCTTATATAGATGTGTGATAAGAATTTAGCTAAAGGGACGGGAATCCGCATGAGAATGAGTTAATAATTGGAGGTGTGTACTTTTCCGAGGAAAAACATGAATGAACAAAGAGGGATGAAGCGCAGAAGAAACAACGTTGTAAATATGATTTTTTTAAATGTGAATTTTCATGCGAAAAAACACGCAGACCACTTACGATATAAAAGTACGCAAATCGATTGAACAAAACACGAATATAACGACGATTATG
Organism: Venturia canescens; assembly: GCF_019457755.1. Taxonomy (NCBI): domain Eukaryota; kingdom Metazoa; phylum Arthropoda; class Insecta; order Hymenoptera; family Ichneumonidae; genus Venturia; species Venturia canescens. The sequence continues at coordinate 12,511,146 of NC_057430.1, forward strand.
TTGTAGCCAAAAGAGTGTTAAACGTCAAAACAAAACGACGAGGATTATTGTTTATTAATTAAGTAGATGGTAGCGAGAAGAAAAATTGATGAAAAATGATAAATCAATGTTTATGTTTACGTTTATTTCTAACCCGGGGCGATTTTCCTTCGTGGGAAAAAAACAGCCCCAAGACGCTTGTGATCTTACTTACTCTACCGGACCAAGGACGCTCGAAGAGACACGTGAATTCTCGTGCCTCCGTGGTCAAAAGAAGCGGAATTTCGTGCCACGATCGATCGTCTTCCCTCGAGAACGCAACCGTCCCTTTATTATTGTTATTTTCGTAATTCATTCCCTTTTTTATAAACTCTTCGTTGAAATTTTTTCTGAATTTCCGGAAATAATGTTTCCTTCGTTCTTACCGCACTGACCAAGTCCTCCGAACTTTTGAGCTCAGTAATGAGAGACTTATTGCAGCTACAAGAGCCTCGCGACGGACGTTCACGGGACACGAAGCAAAATTCTATGCGTTTTCAATGGCGATGATATTGAATAAAGAAAAGAAGAAATGGAAAAAAAAAAAAAAAAAAACGAAACGAAGCATGCTGCGTTTACGCCGTTGTTGCTCGAGCCGAAATTTCCAACGAGTTCGTTTGTTCTTTTCACTATTTCAAAATTGTTCCATTACGTTTTATATTTCGCATACTTTATTTAAAACCGGTAAAACTGTCAAATTTTCGATCCGCGTTGGAGCATTTCCCATTTCATTTATTCACGTTTTTAAAAAAATAACGATCGATTACTCACGAAATTTCGCGATATAATAGTCAGTTTTCTGTTCCTCGTTTCTCCATGTTCGACGATGCATTATAAGAAGCAAAATTGCCGGACGAGTGGCTCACCCACAGCACCAATGTTGAAACACTGCAAAGCATGACGGAGAAAAGTTTAAAAAAAAACAAAACAAAACAATCGACAGGTACGCCATGCGGTGTAAAAATGCGAGCGAAAGCAAGAAACAAAACAAAATAAAAATGATAAAAAATAATAATAATACCGCGTATGAAATACGCGTCGCTGAAGTTTCGTCTAGAGGCTTTCAATTTGTAAATAATGAACACGAGAAGAAAAATAATGAAAAAAATGAGATGCTTATTATTCGGAAAGGAAGAAAAATGGTGCTCTGGACTTTATTTTACACAATGTGAAGAAACGTTCCGTTAATTCGTAGGTTATCGGTGATGTTCGACGTTTTTTTTTCTGTTTTTAAAGAACATTCAAATATATATTTAAATAGCTCTTTTCACAAACGAAAATCCGAATCCCTCCGCCTCTTTGTGTATGTATATATGTGTGTTGCAGTATCCGAAGAATCACTATGCGATACCATGATATAATAAAGAGTATGTATATGTCCGATGATTCACGTGATTGCAGCAGAACAAATTTATAGAAACAAAAATCTTCGTAACAATACCTTTATGTGTTTGTCCACGCCAATAACGTCGACCCTGCGATAAATACCATCGTTTTTTTTTTTCTTTTTTTAGTCTCATAATATTAATTACGATGTATTAGAGAACATTACGACAGCTACATTCTGAAGCTCGCTTGCAATAAATAACACGTTGAAAATGACGCAACTGTAGTTGAAATATTTTATTTCTTTCATATATTTGACCGAAATATAGGAATTCGTAAGATTTCTCGATACGCTTTCGTTGAAAAAAAATTAAGACTTTCGGGAGCAGGAGAAGGTTCGTAGCTTCCTGAAACGACACAGTCGTCGTTTGCTCGTTTGAAAAGTTATTTCGATTTTCTATTGTTCAACCACCATTGTTCAACCTCGTCCACCACGAGTCCAACTGGTTGTCTAGTCGAACTGATCGATACCGCTTCGGTGGCGAAAACGCGAAGTACGGAAAGCTGGACAGAAGATGTAGGGAAACGACGAAAACATTTGTACCTACCGTCGGTAACTTTCCATTGATTGGTAATCTGACTACGGTTCGGGAATAACGTATAGCAGGAAAGAACCTAATCGTTGGTATGTATAACGGTTAGGAATGATAGTTAAGGCATGGAATCATTTCATAACATCCAGATTTGAAAACAATAAACGTTCTGATTTGAATTCTTTTATTTCGAGCTCGCACTGAAAAAAAATGTTTTGTTCCATTCTCATAATAATATCAAGATTTGCCTGGAGACACAATCCGAATCCCCTTGGGAAAATATTTACAAGGACAGTATTTTGATTGAATTTTCTTACTGATATTCGAAAGGTCGAAATATCGTTAACTGTAGAATATTAGATTGTGAAACTGTGCTCTGTGTTTGTGTCTGAATTTATTTGCTTCGTTCACGGATTCAAGGAATACCTCGGCAGAAAATAATGAAACTTTTATTTCGCCTGCATGCATCAAGTGCTACGCTCAAAATATTTCTGCAAAGGTTGCACATAGCCGCCGATGTTTCAATCGTCTAGAAACGCGAGAGGTTATGTCGGTTATTGGCAACAATAAATACATAAAGTATGTTGCCTCAGTTATTACATTGAGAAAGTTACGAAAGAAAAGCTATGAAAAAGAAAGAAAAACTATATTTAAGTTCCGAAAAACCATCAGGAAGAAATTTCTCTTTTTGTACATAAAACTGAATTTATTTTCCTAATTGCGTGAGACGTACGTGTTTGTTTACTGCGTTTGATTGTAATTTTTTTCTCATTAAATCTACAATTCATTGTTATCTAAAAGTAATCTGTGTCCTCGGTTAGTATAGCGAGCTGGGCGAGTCAGATAGGGATGATGATGATGATGATTTATTTAGCCTTGGACAAGTCCTTAAGGCAAGTATTACATAAATAAAAAGTTATACATAGATATAAATAAGATAAATAAGATAACACAGCATGTCGTAGAGTATAGAAAAAACAGGTTTTTCAAAGCGAAAACATATGAATTTTTAGAAATACTTTTAGAAATAGTTTCTTAATTCATAACATAGAAAACATTGATAATTTGCCAACACATAACGGAAAAATATGATCTTGTATTTCACGCATGAAGTGAAAGTGGATCCTCCAGTTCGAATAAATGAGAGAATAAGCGAGTCTTGAAAGTACCTATTGTCAGCGATGAGCGAATATCAATCGGAAGTGAATGCCAATAGTAAATCGCAGTTAATACAAATGAGTTCCTAAAGGTTTCAGTACGGTGCATAGGGATATGAAATATATCAGGTAAACGACGGCCAGGAGCTCTGACATTTCCATTTGCCTGCTGAAAAAGCTCACCCAAGTATGAAGGAGCACATTTTTTCATAATTTGAAAGGTCATAATCCCGATGAAATAAAGTCTGCGTGATTTTACTGTTAACCATCTTAATTGCCTTCGGTATGGTGTTACATGTTCATCACGCTTCAGATTAAAAATGAACCTGATACCGCTGTTTAACAGTACTTCTAATTTCATGTTTAGCTCCTTTGTGAGATCATTATATACTGTACAGCAATAATCGAGAATTGGAAAAATCAAGGAAGAGACCAAAGTAGTCTTAACTTCCGACGACAACAATTTACTATGGTATTTTAAGCGATAGAGAACCAGATTTACTCTGCTGGAAATATTGCAGATATGTTTATTCCACGACAAATTTGCAGACATGATTACACCAAGATTGCGCACCTCATTGACAAAGGGAAGTGTGACACCGTTAATATTTATGGCAGGCAGTGAATTCCTATCCAGTCTGCTGATAAATTTATTGCTGCCAAGTATAATTACTTTTGATTTCGACAGATTCAGTTTTAGGCCATTTTTTGATGCATAGTCAGAGATAGCCTGGGCATCACGAGCAATTAGATCAATTTCATTATTGATATTGGAAGGAAGGCAAGTACGATATATTTGAGTGTCATCTGCAAATATTAGATGGTTACTATGTGAGAGTACATTTCCAATATCATTAATAAAAAGAGAAAAGAGTAATGGTCCCAATACTGAGCCCTGAGGTACTCCGGATGTTGTAAAATCCCAGTTTGAGCAATTGTCGGAGCCATTAAAGCAAGCTTGCGATCTACCAGTAAGATAACAGTGGAAAAATTGTAAAGTATGGTCAGAAAAATTGAAATTACGTAGCTTAGTTAGCAGAGTAGAGTGAGGTATAGTATCAAATGCTTTGCTAAAATCAAATAGAATGAGTATAGTTATTTTTCGATTATCGACAGCCTCCCTAACGTCATGACATAATCGCAAAAGGGCCGTTTGTGTACTGTAGCCAGTACGATATGCAGATTGTCGCGGATCAAGCAGATTATGATTGTTCACAAAGGAGAAAACTTGATCAAATATTAAGCGTTCAAATAATTTCGAAAATTCACTCAGATTTGCAATCGGTCTCGTGTCCGATGGTGAGGATGGTGGATTTTTTTTTATTTGAGGTCTTATAAATGCCTTTTTCCACATGGAAGGAAAGTAAGCAAACCGAAGGCAATTATTGAAAAGCAAAGTCATAACAGGAAGTAATTTGGGTAAGCTTTTTCGCAAGATGAAAGGTGAGATATCATCAGGACCGGCAGAAAGAGACGTTGAGAATTTATTCACTATCAAATGTAGCAATAAATCAGGTGTAATATCAACGAATTCAAAGATTGGCTTATTCTCACATAGTGGATTTAGAGTAGACATAAAACTATCAAAATTACATGGAGGCGCACAGTTAGAGACTGACACATAATATTTATTTAATTCCTCCGGCGTAAAAAAAGTGAAAGGAGATGAGTGGTTCGATCGGACTAAACCTAGACTGGACAGCTCGCTCCAAAGAGTATTTGGATTTGTAATTTTAGACAATCTCACAAGATAATAAGTATTTTTAGCACGATTTATATCAGTCCGTAGTTCATTTCTAAATTGACGGTAAACAGCCATTGAAAGCAGATTACCAGATCTTTTAGCTTGTTTGTACATGGTATTTTTTAGATTTAACCGTGATTTCAATTCGGGAGTAAGCCATGGTGCAAGAATTCTTTTCGCGGTAAAAGTTCGGTAAGGTGCATGAAGATCAAAAGCTGTGAGAATTTGATTTCGAAGCGAATAAATCGTGCCTTCAATATGTGATGTAGAGAAACATTCATTAAGCAAAGTGAGATTATTAGATGCCATTAGAGTATCTAGAGTCGCAGTGAACTCATTATCATTAAACTTATTTAAACTACGTTTAGTAATGATTCGTTTGGTGATCGTATTTTTTGGAAATTTATAAATCAATTTAATCAGATCATGACCAGCAATGAACGGTGCTTCTGACTTTTCAAACAAGTGAATTTTATCTAAATTATCAATAATGAACACGTCAAGCCACGAGTCAGAGCAGTTCGTGTGGTGAGTGCTCTCAGAGTCAACAATATGAAGAGCTTGCGAAAAAACCAATTCTTTTAAGTAGTTACATTCAAAATTATTGCTATGTAGATCACAGTTCAAGTCGCCACAAATAATTATATTCTCATAAAAGGGAGAAAAGCGTACAAAGTCTATAAGAAAAGTTTGAAAAAGAAGCCCTTTCGGTCTTCTGTACATTGAGACGAATAGAAGCGGGGTGTCAGAGGTTGAGCGGATTTCTAGAATGATGTACTCAGGCGCATTAGAGAATTGAGATGGGGAAGCTGCAAGAATTTTTACTTTGAGCGATTCGTGAACATAGCATGCTACACCCCCTCCTAATTTGCCTAGTCTATCATTACGTATCAGAGCATAGCTATTTAGTTTTATAAGATCATCAGTCACTTTCTCATGGAGCCAGGATTCAGAAATTGATATTATATGGGAAAAATGTGATTGAAAATGAGCTTTAACGAGATCAATGTGACCGAGCAAGGAATTCGCATTAATCTGTGTAACAATTAGAGAGTTATTAAATGAAGATTTATTCACAAGTTGAGATGTTGAAAGATCCGGTGATCTTATAGGAGATTCAGTTGTGTTTGAAGATGTCAGTCAAATGATTTTTTCAAGATCAGCATCCGAATTGATGGTGATAATTGGAGAGCCATCCGTTTTGCGTACAAAGACACCTTTTCCCGTGCCCCAGGCATGCTTCCAGCCCTTGTTCTTCGCGGCAGTGCGGACACGATTTAGTAGTTTATGGGCCTCAGGAGGAAGAAACTCCTGGATATTGATATTACCGTCGATGTTAGTGGAAACAAGTAGAGAGAGAGAGAGAGCGACCGAGAAGTATAATTTTATACCCGGAAATAAGATAAGGTTCTCGTGAAGCAATCGAGCAGCTCGAGCGCGTTAGTGGGCATTGTGCGATTGCCGAAGGAAAATTACACAGGAAAAAAAGAGACCGAGAAAAGGCCGAAATATTTTCAGCCGAAATCAATAGAGCGACGATTTATTTTCTTCAGAAATCAATCATTTTTTTCAGCTACGCGTAGCAAGCACTATGAGCAACGCCCGTGCGGTAGCTCTCGGGAAGCGGCCATTTTGATTGAGCGTCGTGTCACGTCGTGACCTACTTTGGGCGGGTAATCCACGTGCGCGGGTCGTCGAACCTTTCTCTAGTCGAGCGCGAGGTCCCCAACTTGGAGCAGATCGGCCAGAGCGAGTATTACGTTTATCGCAGTTGCACGAATATGTGCATAATATGAGAATACAAACACACGAATCTACATTTACAAGTGCTCTCACATTGTATACGCATATGCACATGAAAACACTGATAAATACACAACGAATTCACGGATCGATAAAATGTGTCACCCACTAACCCAGTTCCATCCTAGCAAAATCTTCGTTTTTTCTTCTTCTAATTAGTGACCATGTTTTTTTCCTTTTCCTCACATTTTATTCTTCAAGTTTCTTCTAAAAATGGGTCATTCTGAACAAGAGAGCACAAACGAAGTGTAGATTCATGATTCGTGGGATGAAAGCGCGCGAATGGTGGGAATGTTGCCAAATGGGTCACACAGCTCAGGTCCTCGATTGCTGGGAATGTAATAATAGTATATATGTACATACGTACACATAGAAGAATTCTATGCGTGTGTGTAAATATATATAAACGTTAACTAGAGTTGGGAGGTAGACCGGGGATCGCGGTGGTGCTTGACACGTTCGTGAGAGGTTAGACATGGAAAACGCATACATCCGTAGTTGCGCACACGTACACGCAGCGCCACGCTATGCGGCGGGCTCCGCAGCGGTGTTTGATCAATACTCTACTGTATGTAGAGCTAACCTCTCTGCCAGTTTCTCTCGTTGGTATATACGGTGATGCTGGTGTTCCCGCGATCCGCATGGTAGCAGTGTATATGTATAGGCGAGAAAAACGAGGCCAAATTAATTTTCCCATTATAATCATTTGAACGATAGAGCGGATTAAAAACAAAACGAATTCGTAGCAAAGAAAATGGTGGCTGTTATTTCTTCGTGTATAATGGGGGATTGAACATTCCCGCCAAAAAAAGCGTAGAACGTCGGGGATTTTCTTTAAGTAGAAAATGAGCGCGCGGGTATCTTCCGCTCCCGCGTTGCCATGGGGGGCGACTCTGTATCCTCCGAGCGGCAGCAGCAGGAAGCAGAAGCAGCAGCACGTTCGTTTTCTACAATTCCGCGGATAAATTCAGACCTACAGATATACACACCGCGCGTTAGTCCGCCATATAGCGACGTATTATTGATCCCGTGTCTATAGCACAGTTTTTCCTCATACACGCAAACCCGTAGCTCGAACGATTTGTACGATTAGAAAGTTTCAAAGGTCTCCCCTCCCTTCCGTAACGCTCACCGTGTACGCTATCAAACCGCTACAGAATTTGTTGCACGCGCTTACGCAAGAAATAGCGTACGCATGTCGTTCTATCTCTATATACATTTGTATACAAGTACGAACGCAAGGCGATACACACGCATAACATAACCAACATTCTGCGATAAACCAGCACATTGTATTCCTTCGTCAAACGTACGTGTGTACGTATATTTTTGTATACGCCCATGTGTGCTCGTAGAGCGAACAAAGAATTAAGAAAATCTCACGAATCCAGCTCTCTGTTCCTTGGCCGAGCGTCAATGCGGCACAAGCTACACGGGATGAGTATATAGCGGCGCATGCGCACCGAGCTATGTCAGTCAAGGACGACACGTGCGGCTCGGCTCGACCTACTTACATTCTCGTGCTTCGGACGAAATCGGTCGGATCTCCGAACTTTCACGAACCTAGTAGAAATAGGACGCAACGGCAATATCCACTACGAAACTACTATATATAGACATATATTTAATATCTGAGAGTGTGTATTTCTCTTGTACAGATATACAATGTGAAGGCGCGCGCGCGCGCGCGCGACTGTAGGGCCATCCGCGGAACGAGGATAATCCATCTCGTACATTACGAGCCACCGAATCACCACTTTGTCTATATATGCTTCCGGAAATAGAACGTTTTCACGTTATTTCAAAGCGAGTGACGTGTATTTCGAAATTTCAACGAATCCGCTCACAGAAATAAGAAAAAAGAGAAGAAATAATATGCAAGTACTGGAGACGGAGTGACGTAACGGAAAATCGTGATAATGCGAACTAAACACGTTTCGTGTACCGAGAGAAGCGAATATGTGTGTACGCGATACGTTATTCTTGTTATTATAGCAGGTTCTGGACTATTATGAAAGAGTCAAAGTGAGGAAGAGAGAGAGAGAGAGAGAGAGAGAAACTGGCGGAAATTGTGATGGTGAAGCTGTACCTCGAGTAGCTTCGTATCCATTGCGGTTCTTGCTGACCCACTTATTTGCCCGCAGCGTTACACAGCCCCACGAAATCGATACAACTAAATAGGTCGAAGGTTACCGCGCCCAATTCTCAGTCTCTCACATATGCGTCTATTAATGGTTACATTGCTCATATTTTTCTGTATATAAGTGCATATTGACGACGGGCCAATGTATAAACATAAAAATAAATAGGTGCGAAAGTGTGCGTGCGAAATATAGATGAAAAGTTGGTGAGAAGTCAGCATGTATGATGTGGAAAGACGACGGTGTAAAAATCTTTTTCCGCGTTTTGCTTCAAGATTCAAGAAGGAAGGGGACAGCGGCGCACAAGGAGGAAGGGGAGGGGGGGCGGCATAGTTCGATCACGGTTGCCATCCGAAAAAAGCGCTGCACGCACAATCCAAAGGGGTTCTTTTGCCGCAAGGGGGTCGAGTACAGGTTGACGACGATGGCAAGAAGGAACATTCACGAATTTGCTAGTGTGTGCGCGCACTTATGTCTGTTTGTGTGTATAACCAACCCAACGGACTCGCGGACTGAAGAGCGGGAGCGCCGCGCGGCTCGGGAGGTGAAGAGGGTGGTGTAATGTACGACGAGGTCGCCAACGACTGTTCCCTTTCTCACCAATCGCTGCGCAAAGAATCACAAGTGACCAATGGAAAGCTCTCTGTTGCGAGATTGCGCGGCTGCTTGTCCCGCGAATCGATGTGGTGGGGTGTATCTGGTGAATGCAAGCGACGGATATGCCGAGGAAGAGGACCACATTCTCGTTCGTCGCAGCCCGTCTTGGCAGTTGGTTCTGTGCTCCGAGACTCGTCTCTTGCTCTTATCTAGTTCGTCTAGCACTTTCGTTCCTCTGACTCTTGCTCGTTGGTTCTCTGTTTTACGAAATATCCCGCAATATCGACGAGTTGACAACAATAATACCCTGATTCGCGATGTTAATTTTATTCGACAAACAGTGAAACAAAAATTCGAGATAATCCCGCTCGAACGGAGAAATCGAAATAGAAAGAACGAAAAAACTCTCGCGTGTACGTCTGCCAACAAAGAAACACGGAACTGTTTACGCGCGCGATGGTACGATATTAAAAAAAAAAAAAAAAAAGACGAACGAACGAAAAGCTAAAACGGAAACGAAAATTTCGGTGCATTGGATACGAGGATATTGAAAATCGCGTTGGTATTATCAGTGAATTTGTATCGAGGACAGAAAAAATGTTGAGTAACATCGTAATTGTGATTTTTCAACATATTATTCTCTTATCACAATTAATTAACGCGCGTCTCGTTGTGCCCTCATGCGTGATAAAACTCGTACGCATTGTAGGTCGATTGTAGAATTGAAGAGTAAAAAGAAAGAAAGAGAAGAAAAAAATGAACGTTGCGCGTGTACAGAGTGGGTAAAGATGGCGGCGCGCTGGGGAAACGACGGGGGCCAGAGGACACACGAGCAAGATAGAAAGAGCGAGAGAGCAAGGGAAACCCGCGGTGAGACGGAGAGAAAAGAGCGTGCGCGCGCTCGAGCGGGCTGGTGTGCTCGTGCGGTGTGGGGTTACTGTGACGCAATCGTCACGTGACACAGCCGTGACTAGCTTCTAGCTGGGGCAGTGTGTGATCTAACGTTCTCCACACCAGTTGGTTGGCAACTGCTGCTGAGCTGAGACGCGGAAGTTCTCATGCGGCGCCTGCGTCTCTCTTGCTTTACGATATCCGTCTTTACGTGAACAGAGATTTCAATCGCGTTTATCAAATTTCATTTTATTTTTCTTCACCGTTTACGAGGAGTCTCGAGCAGTTAATACTCCACTATTTCTACGAATCTTCGTTTTATCTTTATTTCCCATTTTCATTATTCTTTTTCACTTCGATTATCGCGACACACTATCTCATCGAGAATATAATGAAACGAAAAAACGTCGCTCGATCAGTGGGGGTGAGAAACTGGCTTGGCTCAATTTTATAAAACAGTCAGTCTTTTTCTCTCTCCTATTGACTCTGTGACAATGCACCTTGCGCGCGGGATCATCGATTAACAAGCCAACGCCGTACGTACGACATGCCAACACACACACGCGTACATATTGCAAATCGCTATGTACGTACGGGATGCTAGGACTACGGTGAAAACTGTGTTCTTCCAGCTGTAACTAATCCGCGTGTATATACACGTATATATGAGGATTAGTCAGTAGGAACGGTTGACTCTGGGTTCACGGCAATTTACGCGATCTTTCGCTGCCGCTCAAATATTATAATACCTGTAATTTCGCCCGAGGATTCCCTCGTTGCGTAACTATTATTTTCTTACACAGCGCGCTCGTGTCTTCACACGCATACACTCATATTTTTTGTATTGAAGAAAGAAAAGGAATAATAAAAATGTATGCGAATAAATGTACATAAAAGTTGATGCGCCAACCTCTCTCTCACTCTACGACGACGAAGCTCGCCTCGCCGTATATAGATTTGCCTGCCAAGCACTCTATAAAGCAGGGCCGATCTCTTCGCGCGGAAAATAAAGCCCCTTCACCAAACACACCGACTTTCTAAATTCATTTACTTTCGTAATCGCTCTGTCGTGTGCGACAAAAGACTACTTTAACCTGCAATACATCTACGCAAAGCGTTTATCGGTGCCACTTCCCCCGTTCCTCCCGCTCGTTCTCGACAAGAAACGTATTCCTTCGCGAATATATCTCTCGAAGTTCGTGTCATAATTCTATAAATAAATTTATATTTTCAGACACTCTAATACGCACCTGTGTGTATATTGTAGCGATAGAATTGGGGCATGCTAGGAAAAAGCGTAGAAACGCGAGCATTATTTGATCCATTTATTAGAGGGAGTAGTGTGTTGGCACGGCAGCCATCTTTTCTGTGGATTCGCGCGAGAGAACCAACGAGAACGAGGAGAGTTCTCGCATGCGCTAGAGGCCGAAATATATATTATCGCGAAGCGTACACTATACCTAACGGCATGTTTTATACATGCCACTCATACATGTTTATTCCACACACAACGAAGATAAGAAGAGAGAGACACGCATGCATAAATGTGCGTCCCGTGCGTCGGTTGGTATGCACATACTAGCGTGGTCACCCATACTGCTTATTTATTCATTCTCAACGCGCGGGGCATAGCTCGCGAGAGCGCGTGTATGTACGCGTTATAAAACGTCCGCGAGAGTGTACGCGGGACGACGAGCTCGAATTGTGGAACGGCGCGCGCGATGAGAATGACATCACTCTGCGCGACGCCTGCTCATCGAACACGCCTTGTTCTTCTCGAGAAATAATAAGAAAAAACCAGCCACGAATCCCTGCTATATATACGCACAAAAAGTCCCTCCTCTCTCCCGCCTCTTCTGCTTCGCGGTTACTTACGGCTTAACCTTGAAGGGATGCGTGTGTGCATTTACTACTGCGGCAATAGAGGCAGAAAAGTAAGGAAAAAATGAGAAAAAAGAAAAACGACGACATAACGAAGGGGAAAAAACCCATGTACATCATCCAACCGCCAACGGCGTTTAGCCTTGATCCCTCGGATCCACATAGCGAGAGAGACCCGCGACGCTTCTCGCTTACGTAAGCGCCCCGTCGTGTGCATCCGGTCATTAACTATGTATATACGTGTCGCTATAACCGACCAAATCATTCCCGCCTTTCTATGATGGATATTCATATTTCAGGTGAGCAAAAATTCGCCTCTTCAATGCTGCACATCCCGAGATTTTCGTCCGGTAACCACAGCACGCTCCTCCATCCCCTTTCCCCTCTTTTCAGGTGGCTCACTGACGTCACTAACGTACGCTCACGGACCGTCATCACGTGGACATGCCACGAGGTCCTCTCTCTCTCCCTCCCTCCGCCTTTGCCGCAAACTGTAAACCCACTACTACTTACCGTCCGCGAGATTTAGGTTTCCGATGTGTTCATCGCACCTCGAACGCACGGCTCCGTCCACTCGTTTATTCTCTTGCTAATATCTATTTCGAAATATTCATACATGCTTAACCACCGATTCGCTGAAATACCGCATATTACAACGCGCTCTACAGAAGAAGAGATTCTAATATAAAAACACGTATATTTGTGTATATACATGACGAGGGCTCTCTTGTTGCCAAGGCCTTTTTTCTCGAGGCCAAGTTTTGACTAGTCTCACGTCGAGTAGCCCAGCCGAGCCAAGTTCCGGGCTATCGTGTATACAGTTATATACACGTCAAAGTTTTTGCGCGTATGCCTAAGAGCGTGTAGAAATATGAGGGAAGAAAAAAAACAACACAAAAAAAGGAAGCACAGCCTGAAATTATTACAGACGATGAAAATCCATGGACGAGAAATAAATATCATACATCGCCGACTAATCGCAGATTCTTCTTCCTGCTTCGTCCCATCCGTGATATTGTGTCCCACCGCGCGCGCCCGTTCTTCTTGCGTAACACAAAGGAACAAAGGAAAAAAGATTATTCCCGCAGCCTTGAGGCTTCGCCGCGCGAGTGGCGCTTGTCCAACGCGAGCGAACAGTGCTGCAAACCGAGGATGACAGAGAGGAACGGGCGTTAAAATGTAATGATATAATAAAGAATAACAGGACTATCTCGCTCGCTCGCTCGCTCGCTCGCACTGCTACGCAAGGACGCGCCACCCCGCACACGCAGAGGTGAGCAATGAGAATCCGAGATCCGTCGTCCCGTGTGAGGAATTGTGCGAACCTCGCGAAGTAGAGCAGTAGGCAACCGACGAAATAAAAAGAGCAAACGGCCCAGCCGGAAAGCGAAGAAAGAGAAGAAAAAAACAGAGCACTGAATACTCGCTCCGAGCACCCTAGGATCGATACGTCGTCGTCATGGTTACACCACCGTTGACGCCTTTGTACCGCACGTATATCTATATAATATAAGCACCAAACCTCACGCCGATGGGGTAGAGTACTTGCATTATTCGTGTCAAGGATCTGAGACATTCACAGTTCAGCTTGCTGACCGAGCCCCATTCGCTCTGTCATTTTTTCATCTACAGATATGCTTTTTAGCTTTTCAATGTTTGGACAAGTCTATTCTGCCTGTTGAAATACTAAATTCGTCTTTTCGGTTATTCTTCACGTTCGATTTTTCCAACACTCGGTTTTTCATTTCAATATTCATTTTCGTTCATCCAGGCTTCTTCTTTTTTTCAGATTCGTCACAACGGATTTAGAAAATCATGAAATTGAAAAAAATACGAAGGAGAACGTGACTTGTAGCAACTGAACGAATACGTTGCAAGAATTTTATAGCTAAAATATTCATTCAACGTCATTATGGATGAATGAAAAAAATAGGAAACCTCGGTTCCAAGATTCTTAGGATTGAGAAATTTTTCAGTAAAATTTTATATGAAATTAGCGAAGCTTCAGTCAATTTTTGTTTTCTTTAATCGTGTGCTGCTTTTACGGAAGCTCCAAACAGCTTTTTCATGAGTAAATTTGGTGTTGGGGTTTGAGAATTTCAATCGAAATGTGTTGAAGAATTGCAAGTGCTTTTTTGAACTTTCTAGCCAAGTGCATGCACAATTTTCTTTTGTCAACTAATTTCAACGCCGAGTGCTTTGGAATCTCGGGAAAGTTACGTGACGTCCTCGTCGAAGAGCATCTCAGGCTCATCGAATTTGACTAATTAACTTAGCCTACAAACTTCGATTTTCTCGAGAGACTAAATCGCTCGTGTGCCCAATGAAAGTTTCGCAAATAATCGTGAGTAGCAATCAAAACCCGTTAGCTTTTTATAGGAATAATTAAATTCTATTGGGATTCGTCTTGAAGTTGATGGTCGTATTTTTATCGGTGAATCTTGAGGAGCACGCTATAAAACTTCACCAAGTTCTCCCAGGGGCCAAGACGAGAGCGAGAGAGAGTAGGGGATGAAAAAAGCAGCATCGACCCAGTTTCTCATTAGGCTGTTGAATCGATACTATAGTCAGAAAGTTGGGGGGAGGTTTTAGTAGCGGCGCAAGCGCCGATCGTTGATTCCGTCGTCTCCAGTCCGAAAAAACAATATTTATACATATTCGTCCTTTATTTTTCTGTTTTTCGTCGTTTCTCTCAATACGTCAATCGATATCGCGCTATACGAGCAAAAGTAAACTAGTACGCTACACATGTGTGTTTTTTGTTCTCCATATCCTTGCACGCAATCGCGGTGTTGTTTTCTTGTTTTTTTTTCTCTCTCATTAAATTAATACCGCAGATCGCCTCGTATCGTATAAGTAATAATCAACCGCGTCATTTGCTTCTTTCCTTTTTCTTTTTTACTTATTTACAATTGTAGTGTCCTTAACGGTTGAATGAGAAATTCCCTCCGGGAATCGAGACTGTGAAGGAAAAAGAGAAAGAGAAAAAGGGAGCTACGAGCTACGATTGTTTTTCTCGAAATGTTCGGATTAAGTGAAAAATAGAGGAAAAAAGTGTTGAGAAATAATAATTAACATTAGTCGACGTACGCGTCTAGAGGCTAGGAACAATGTCATCATAGTTGTAACGTTTTTTTTCCTTCCCCCGAGACCGTAAATATATGTAAAGCCTATTACACATATTTATTCATTCATCCCACAGCAATGCGTGTGCTTCTTCCGCCATTATTTTTTTGTCACTTGTTTCGTTTCTTAATTCATCTTTAAGGCGCCGTCGTCGTCGGCTGCTTCTGAGATTCAATTATCATCGGCTTGTCAATCGCTGCCAAATGATCCGGCTTTTCACCCCGCGCAAAACGCTCCCACATCTTCTTGTACAACATCTCCATTCCTGCCGCATACATTTTACAGTTGAACAATGGACTGTCCGATCGAGCCTTCCAAACTTTGGCGCGTATGGCTTTGAGACTGTGGAAAAATTTTAAATATTGCTTAATTAGTATGAAATTCCTATTTCTCGATTCAACTACATCATTCGAAATCAGTTGCATAACTCTTCATTGAAATAACCATCATTATTGAATGTGAAGTTAACGTGAACTGGAAAAATCTGCCACGGGACATTGAATCGATAATTGACTACAATTCAATTAAGAAAATGAGATTAATGCTGGATTCTTGGATACAAATTTAATTTGAGTGTGAAGAATCTTGAAAACGTAATTAGTGGAATGATTAAAGCAATATTGAGCAATTTAGTGCTCAGATAATAGCTGTTTATTGAGCGTTGAATAGATTGAACTTTTCAGTACTTGAGAATTCTTTTAATGACCTCATTTAATCAAATGGCTAACAGCGCTGGATTGATCTGAATAGTCTGATGGTAAATCGAATTTATAAGTTTGTTTCGATTTAAAAAACTAGTAAATTATCGAAAGTTACATAAAATTGGTTATTTTTATGTCAATTCGTCAAGTATTTTAAAATTTTAAGTGAAAAAAATGAAAATGATTTTGAAAAAATATAACAATCGTAACATATTAGGAGTTTTGTCAAATAAGTTGAAACGCTTATTTTCAAAGATTGAGCTTTTTAAAAATAAAAACGGAAAAAAATATCCGAATTATTAAAATTTACCGACATTAAATTAAATACATTGGAGTGCAGTACCAGTTCCAAGAAAATTGCATTTCTCGAAGTACAAAGGGGACGAAACGTCGGAAAAATTGAATGATCAAGATTTACAGAAAAATAATTATAAAATTTATGAAAACGGAGCACCCTTTTTTCGATAATAATATTTTATAAAACGAAAAGGAAGGAAAATGTTCACGATATTGAATTAAGCGGGATTGACTGCAAAAATGAATAAATTGAATGAAAATAGATCAACGTACTATTCCCGGTCAGTCCCAAGACGAATGGCAATGTCTTGATACTCGTGACGAGTACGAGCAACCAATTCTGGGCAACCAAGAGTATTGAGTTGACTGGCAGCGACCCGAGATGCGAGAGTTTCGCCCGGTAAAGTAACGACCGGTGTGCCGGTCCATAGCACATCCATACTCGTTGTGTGACCATTACACAGCGGAGTATCCAAGCAAACGTCCGCGAGTTGACCGCGTCTGACATGTTCTTCTTTTGCCGCTACGTTACTGAACAGAATTCGACCCGGTGAAAGTCCGAGTTGCTGTGCGGTTGCCTGTAAATTTGGTTCACCAACTGCCGGAAACCTCAACAGCCAAAGAACCGAATTTGGGACGTGCTTTAGAATCTGTAATTTCAAATCAAATCTTCACTTTATTACTTGCAATCTTGAATTCTAATTTCTCACTCTTTCGGTATGTTTCAAAAATTTGAAGTTAAAATATTACACGGTTTTCAGTAATTCCAATTCAATAAAATATAAAAGCAGACTTAATATTCAATGCTACACTTATTTCTTTTGCCATAGTAGCAACAGAAAATCCAGTTTTTGTGTCGAATGACATAAAATCAGAAAAAGCGTGGGAAGTCTAAAAATGTCTGATTTTTTCAAGTACTCGAGAGATTTTTTGAATTTTACATAATTCAGTTTCAATGAAAATATAATATAAATTGTAAATTGGCTTCAAACTTTTTTCCAATTGTTGATCAGACCCGATACTCTAATAATATTCTGAATTTTACTAGAGAAAATGGTGTACAGCATTTCGACGAATTCTCCAGTATCATTTGTAACACCGCAAAGAAATTTGTATGAATAATGTTCGACTCACATGTGCCCACATGTGCAAGGTGAGAGGATCGATTTTGTATAATTGATTGAAATTGCAATAAACAACTGCATCTTCGGGCAATCCGTATTGTTGCCTCGTCGTAATGACAATATTTTGTGGAACCTCTTCACCCGTAGCAGTTTTTGTATTGACCGGTGTCGAGGCCATTCCGTTTTGTACGACAACGCCATTTACCGACATTTGACATTGACCGGAAGCGATCATCGTTTCGATGGGTGTGGTTGTCGGAAGTTCGGCAACTTTGAGGGAAATCTCGACCGGTTTGTTCTTCGAATCGGCAACGACAATCTCACGAATTTCTTTGACCATTGTGTTTTCTATCATGGGTGAGAGATCTGTCGCGTTAATAACGGCAACGTTGTCTGCAACCTTGCCCTTGATGCTCAATTTATCCGTGAGAATAAGGCGTTCTTTCAAGTGTGGGAACATTTGGCTGGTGAATAAAGAATAGAGAAAATTAGTGACTCGTCCAAGGAAATATCAATGGATTAATGTCACTACACTTTAATAATAATCCATTTTTTAATGAAGAAAAAAAAACTTGAAGCAGTTGCAGCAAGTTCACTCAGACGTGAAGACGGTGCCAAAATGTCAGAAAAACAAAAAATTAAAAAAAAACATTGATACGTACTATGAATATAACAGTTCAAAGGATGAATCAACGAATGAAGAAAGTAAACCGCAAGAATGAACAAAAAATGCATAACGATGATAAAGGAATGGGCAAAACAAATAAAAATCGCACGAACAAAAATAAAGTAGTCAAAATATCAGCAGAACAAAAGAACAGCTGCGGTTATGCGGTCGGTTTACGGCTTTGAGGATCTCGCACAGCCAGTACTTGGATGTGCGACTGTTATGACGTCCGTCGACTCGGTATCGATCGCTGTCCTTTTTTTCTACTTTCCAAATCAATACTTTATTGAAGAGCGATGAAAATAACTTATAAAAACTTTCGAATGAAGAAAATCCTCGTGAATAAACAAAAGCCTTCGGAATAAAATTATTTTGGAATTTTTAAAACATTAAAGATGGCTTTTATAAAAAACAAAACTTCTGCATTAGAAAGCGATCATGAAGATAAACGAAAAATGAGAAAAACTATAAACAGAACTTGATAATGAAAAAGATACTAGAAGCGGAAATGGCGAAGAGAAAACGTACCGATGATCGCCGATGAAATATGTGTTTGGCATGTAAGCGAGTTTCTCGCTGTATTGTGGTGCTAACTCAAGAGGCGAAGTGACCTCGTCAGTAATAAGATAATCCATGAAACTGGCGCCGGAAGTGCCGGGGTATCCGAGCCACATGACCTGAACAGGCGCGGGCCTGAGGGCGAATATTTCATTCCTTGCTCCCTTCGTGTAACCGTTCATATTGACCAATATGTGAATCCCGTCGGAATTAATACGATCAGCAGCTTTTCCATTACAAGGAATTTGTGATAAGTCAATAAAATGTTCGGCTTCGCGAGCTATTTTCGAACGGAAATTCGTTCCGTCGTCGGTACTGAGAGCATAACAAAAAATTTCGACGTTTCCCTTTTCGTGAAGACCAGGAATCGATTGCATCAAATGACTCGTTGGATGATTTCCGAAATCTGATGATACGTAACCGATTTTTAGTCTTGTGCCGATTTCTCGAGGATACTTGTACGGCTGTTTGTGCAATACGTGAATCTGCGAAAGAATAACAAGAAAAATATAACTCAATAGTGAAGAACAAGAAAAAACAAAATTTCAAAACAATTTTCAGGATTCATGAACGATGTATCATAAATAAACGAACAATTTTCATACTACAACGTTTGTATGATGTCAAAAAACATTAATGTTCAACTCGAATTTTGAATATTTACATGTGACATGTGCAGATATCATAAACGCATACTTCAAATTACGATTTTCGAATAGTGATATCATGAAAAAATATCAATAGACCAGGAAATGCAAATTTGAGTGGGGATTTCCTCACCTTTTCGATACAGAGATTGGCGTGACGTGCAGCGATCGCTTTACGAAAATCGTGAGAAAGTGGATAAAGCATCGAATGATGTGGATGCACGCTGGGTAACCTGTTTTTATCTAGTTGTTCGGCAACGATAGAAACGAGTTTCTTCATACGAGCCTCGTAGTCGGTCCAATCGCAGGCGATCTGTAGGCAGTGAGCGAGGTTGCAATAAGCGTCTGGAAAATCGGGCTTGAGTTTTAGGGCCGTTCTGTAAGATTGTATGGCCTCGGGAATGTTTCCCGAATCTTTGTGGATCGAGGCGAGATTGGAATGAGCATCGGCGAACGCTGGATTGATCTGAATCGCTCTCGTGTAACATTGCAACGCGCCCTGAATATCTTGCATCTCTTTAAGCGTGTTGCCCATGTTCGAGTACGCATCAGCGAACGTCGGCTGAATCCTTATCGCCTCTTTATAATGCATCAGTGCCTCGTTAAGTTTTCCTTGCTGTTGTAATACCGACGCGAGGTTACTATGCGCCGCTGCAAATTCCGGAAACACTTCGAGCGCCTTCAAATAGAGCCTCGTTGCTTCCTCGATGTAGCCCTGTTCTCGTTTTATATTTGCCTAGAAACAATTCATTGTTCAATAGTTAATTTGACTTTGTAACCACGCACTTTCAATCTAGCTCTATATTTGTACTGAAAAACTGATTTTTTCCTTTTTTTCGATGGTTTTCTCGTTTTTATCAAATATTTGCGGTTCTCCGACCTTTTTAACGACTCAAAAAAATCTTCAACATTCCGATAACAAACGATAAAAGGATCGTACACGTTATAAAATATGAGAATACTTCTCTTTCTTATTACTTCGAGAATTTTTATGTTTACAGTTTTCATCATCAAATTTTAAGCGAATGAGACTTTATCTTAGAGTAAACCACCAAATCGGCGGCCCCCAGCCACTAGTCGGATTCTGCCTATTCTTTTTAGGAGTAGAATATTCTTTGTTGCGGGGGTCACGTGAAAAAAAAAAAAATCAAATCGTTAAGGTCTAAGATCAACCTACCCGCGACGTTAACCGCAGAAGTGTATTCTCGGGTCTGAAGGACCCGGAAAAAGCTCAAGAAGCTCAAAAATACCATCTCAAATTTCTTCTTTTCAACGTTTTAGTGAATATGCTTACGAGATTGTTGAGTGAATCGGCATGAGTCGGGCAGAGCCGAAGAGCGGTGTTGTAACACTCTTCGGCTTCCACCACCTGACCCTTTTCCTTGAGCGCATTCGCCAAATTGCAATAGGCATCAGGGAAGTTGGGTTGTAGTTCGATCGCTCGGCGATACGTATCGATCGCCAAATCGATGAGCCTTTACAAAGTAAAACAACATTTTAAATCGTTCCAAGTCTCATAATGAAGAAGTAATGATTGTAAAAAATGTTCACTATCTAAAATCTAATTTCCAAATGTTCCAGCATAAATTCTGACTTATTTATATAACTGAACATAAAAATATAAAATTTTAAACTCAAACATTCAAACTTCAAAAAATATTGTAAAATTTGTAGCTTATTCAAACGCATAATACTGACCCCTGTTCATAATACACGCAAGCCAAATTTCCGTGAACGACTGCATTGTTGGGACTGAGATTAAGAGCTCTGAGGTAAGCTGCAACCGCTCTGTAATCATAAAAATTATCATTAGGAACATAAATAAACAAAGTTTAGTGCACACTGACGTACAAGAGTTTCATTAACTCTTAGGGCCTTGGGATAAATCTATAACGCAAGACAGTTTTTCAATATAAAATATAAATTAGTCTATGACGCGTGCATGGTATCTCCTGTTAAAGTGGTTGTTTTTGTATCGAAGGATAAACCTTTTGATCCACGATATAATCCAGGCGACACATCCGGGTGGTGCGGGTCGAGCTATGGTACTTTCTAACTGGAGTCGAAAGGAGGGTGCGACAGTGCTGGAGGGTGATATCACGGTGTAAACGATAACGCATTGGTACTCCATTCCTCCTTATCCATGCTTGGCAAAGACCCCCTCCTCCCAGAGGATCAGCCCACGAAAATTCAACGCGACGATATTTTCATCGACTTACGAAACAGTTATTTATCTTCTATTACCTTCGACAACGAGTGTGGAAGGATTTATAGGAACAAGGATTAAACGTGCGAGATACAAACACGAAATATTACACGTTCAAGGTCCCAAATGGCTGGGTTGCGCCTCGTTTTTTTCTCCGTTTGACGACGCAATTATTCGAGTGCGATAATCGCACGGACTTCATCGGCAACGACGCACTCGTTGCTGCTCAATTCTCTCGGGAAAAGCATCCCTTCCGCCATAATTGACTTTATTCATTGACTGTACGGTTATTACTCAATTTTATTCACAGCAAATATACTTTCTAATATTTCATTTGACATTTATTTGTTATTTAATTAGACAAATTTTAATAATTAAGCGTGTTTTCCGCGAAATTATTGGTCTACCCTTCCGGGCCACCTCTAGATAAATGAGACAAGAGAATTTTAGAGATTAGGAAGGACGAGATAAAAATATGGGGGCTCGATAAAGTGAATGAAAAAAGTGAGAGGGTGGAAGAGAGAGAGAGAGAGAGAGAAGGTTCAGAAGGACGAATCGTGGAAAGTTAGAAGAATGGACGAGGTGTTCCTGAGGCTACGAACTAAACTACTGGCTCGCTCGGCGCCGGGGACTCTCCCCCCGCGGCAGTCCTGACGATAGTGGCCACCCTTTCATCGCTCTGGCGCCGACGCTGTGCCTTCTTCTTCACTCCCTCCTTCACTGTTACCAGGACTCTCGAGCTCCCTCTTCCTCTCTCACGCGCATTCTCCAATTCAACCAATTCTCGCCGTATACGCAATTTATCAAACTTTTTAGCTCCGGATTATCCAGGCACAGAGTTACATCCAGCGAGATTATTATTATCGAGGAAGATTTAAAACCCAAGCCTCCATATTGCTAACGATTATTCCGCAACACGCAACTTTTAATTACTTTCTTTTACTCAAAGAGAATTTATGCACGGATTACTTTGATTGACGTATTAAATCGTTTGTATTCGGAGCTCGATGAAACGGGAATCTTTATAATTTCGATAATGGTTTGAATTGAATACAAATCCGATAAATTCTCCCTTTAAAAATGACCTCCAAACGTTTGGGATTTGATATCGATTCGCGGGTAAATCGAACCGTCAATTTATGACAACTTCCGAAAATTCAGTTTCTAATGACTATTCGATGGCGTACCATATATTTTGATCGAAAGGTCCATATTGAAAAATTTTCATGAAAATGGAACATTTCGAAAATATTTATGAAAAATTCTCGTTTCGAGAATTTTGTAAACACAAACAATCCGAGTAAAATTTATATTGGGTATAAAATCATGTGAAAATGTTTTAAGGCGATTTTTCAATGCTTATTATTTCAAAGAAAAACAGGAAGAACACCGCAGTGTCTCTTATCGCAGTTCCGGACGCGAGATCCGAAAAAACTTGTCGTCAAGACGATATTTTGGTCCTACGGTACGAACAAGGGATCAATAGAATAACGAAAGGGCGTAGTCTCGAGAGGACTAATACGCGCCGAATCCCACTCATAGTGCGAAGAGAGTAGGCGTGCAGAAAGAAAGAAAGAAAGAAAGAAAATAAGTGAATAGAAAACAAATCGATAGAGAGCAAGGTCAACTTACCGATCAAAGATGCGAGCCTCTTTGAGAACATTGCCAAGATTGATGTAAGCATCAAGGAAGTTAGGATCTAGGGCGACAGCTTTTTCAAAATGATGAATCGCCAGCCATATTTCACCCTGGGCATTAAATACGCATCCAAGATTGCTCCATGCGACCGCAAAGTCCGGTCGTGTTTCGATGGCCTTGAGATAGCAAGCCTGGAGGAGTCCAAATTAAAGTTTCGTTTCATTAAAATCAAGGATTGTTCGCGAACCACGATATTAAGAAGGGAGATAGAGAAAGAGAAACATTTTAACGCACGCGCTCGCGCTCGCGCCGCGCAGATGGCCCTCCGTCTCTCTCCGTTTGCTCTGTCGCGCCGCAACGCGCACAGTTCTATTTTTTCTTCTTCCTTTTGCCTCTGGCCACCTGCTCGTCGATCGAAGAGTTTCGGTTCGACTCAAAAAAAAATAAAGCACTTTTTTTATTGAGCCTGTAAAACTCTCCAATGACGAGCAGTGCGAGACAACACGCATGTAGGAACGATTTTGAAGTTTGCGCTTGCAAAATACAACGAAATTTTATTTTTTATTTCAACTTTACTGTGAATTGCCAATTTTTTGAAATGCTTTTTTTAAAAAAAGTCTCTGGACCACTGATTCACAAAAGGCGAGAAATTAGTAAAAAAAATCAGTTTTTTTTTTCGTTGCATTCCGAAGACAAAGTTCAAATTCGTTTTTCGTTTTCATATAATTCTTTTCCTCGTACTCTCCCGAGTGAAGAAACACATTATTTTCACATAATGGTGCCTCGGATGAAATTGTCAAGAAAAAAGATTGCCGAACGTGGAAAAAAAGTATCGAGAGTTAAAATTGTTGACACATTTCGTCAAGGTTTCTTCGTCGCGAAATCGAGATTGAAAATTTGACACTTTTTATCGACGTAAGGCAGAGGATATGCGAGCGAGGAATCGATCAAACGATACGCGCAAGGAGCGTCACGATAGAAGGGTCGACGATCGATTGGAATGCGTCCAGCCTCATTAGTCGAACCTTCGCAACGACCCAAGAACTCAATTTAACATTGCACTCGTTACAAACGTGTTTTGCCTTTACTTTTTATAAATGCGACTGCGTGACGCTCCCGTGAGATAAATCAGAAGAATGAGAGAGAAAAGAAAATGAGCGAATGAGGGAGCGAGATGAACACCAAAAGAAACAAACAACCCAAACGAAAAAAATATGGACGAGTGATCGCGCGTTTCGAGAGGAGGGCCGCAGTCGCGATCGTAAAATCCATACCTAAAAATTAAATAAAACAGATTTATATAATTTGGTTTTTTTCTTAACATTCGGCCGGTCTCTGAAGGGGTTTGAGGCTCAGGAATTCGTTGCAAACTACATGTATGCATGACTGCGGGATAAAAATGAAAAAAAAAAAAAAAAATGATTAACAAAGCAACTTTTAAATCGAAATTCCTGAAATATGAAGAAATAATAAAAAAAAAAAAGTCGCAAAAAGCTATAATACGAGGAAAAATTGGTTAATACGGAAATGGAGGATATCGTGGAATTGAAAAAACGAGACCGGCCACGGGAGTTACATTACCTTCGTTTTACCCTTGGGTAAGAAGCTGACGATTAGAACCGGCTCTCGATAAACGCTCTCGTACTAAACTTTTTAGAGAGACTGAGAGACAGAGAGTGTGTGTGTGTGTTACTGAATAACCAGATTCAGAATTTCACCGCATTGACGTAGGAACCGGCGGAAACTGATCAGCAATTGTGCATAGCTCCGAGTTCCCCTCCTAGAGTCGATCATTCCATCCACAACAATAAGACAGCTGCGTTAATCGTTTTTCTTTTTCTTTGAAAAATACAAGCTTTCTCAAACCCACCAAACTTTCTCTCTCTACTAACAAGTTTACCTCATGAGATTCCCCCTTTTAATACATCGCGCTGGTACACAAAATCATCAACAGCCTCTCGAAAACTTTCGTTTCTTTTGCTTACTAATTACCACACTCGTCAGCCACTCTCTGTCCGTATTCTTCTCAATTAGCCTACTATTTTCCTTCTCCGCAAATCATTTGAATTTTGTGAACGTCAGCATCAAAATATGCTCAAGATGAGGATTTTCAAATCTCCAAACACGAGACGAACCTCGATATCAATGTCGATCGACTGATTTTATGCAGTTTTTGCAACGATTTTCCTTCAATTTTTCAATTGGAATTGTCCGTTTTTATTTTCGTGACCTCGAGAACACGTCGATTTGAAAAAAAAAAAAAAAAAAAAAAAAAAAAATGAAGAGAATTTGGGAGATTTTGAGGCGTGGCTGAGCGAGTTGGAAATTGGAAAACGTTTGGTTCATCAGGGAGCGAAGGTCCTTGGGAATGGGTCTTCAAACAAATTTGCAAAAAGCTGTCCCCTCTTGTGTCTCCGCTCAATACTTTCAAACAAACAAATAAATGAAGAAACGAAACAGCGCAATCACAGTCGATTTCATGAAGCTATCAGTTTCCCAAACCTTCTTAACTGACTTTGAAAACGAGACCATTCACTGATAAGAATTCAATTGTGACGTTCATTGTCGAATGTGATTGCCTTGCGATCGCCAGCGCCGCGCTGCAGAGAAGAATTCTTGACGGTTCGTCGATTTTTTTTCTCAGAATGGGAGATTGATTCAGGTATCGATGCCACGGTCAAGAAATCTCGCGCCAGTTTTGCTCGTACGAACAAAACGCAGTGAGAATTGTGAAAGGAGTAGAGAATCTCGCTTTAAAAAAACACAAATTCTGGCTGATCCATTTTTCAGACACAAATATCTTGGCCATTCTCGATTGAAAAAATTGAAATTCAAATTTCACACGAAAAGTCAGTATTGCTCAGAAAATATCAAAACAAAATGATTTTTTAACATTTATAAAAATGTTCTGCTCACAAAAATCGGATTTTCGGCACAAATTTGAGATGCGAATAAAAAAAAATTTAATTTCATTGAGTTTCGCATTCGATTGAGACATCTTTGTGCCAAAAAATGGTAAAACCGAGAAAATATATTTGAAAATGCAAGCGCCTCTCGAATCGGTAAGGAGAAGAAACGGGAAAAGGTTTTTTACGTTGTAAGAGAGCCTTAAGAGGTAGAAAACATTTGCTTTCGCGCGCTCGCGCTGCTGATGTTGCTCCGGTGGCTGCGTCGGCTCCGAATCCTTTTTTTATTCCGCGGCGTTGATCCCGTTATTTTCCTACGAGGATTTTCTAACGGAAGAGAGTAAAAAAATATACACAGATCTTGAGAGATGTTCCATCGTCCTACAGTAAAAACAAAACGATAAACGAGGGGAAAAACAAGAGAATAATATTCGAATTGTAGGAGCGAATAGGATCAATCGCCGCGGAAAACGCGCTGCTGCTCGTTCGCACGAGCTTTATGTACACAAAAAACGTGTTGGGAATGAAAAGTGAGAAAGTTTGAGTAAAATGATGTTGAAGTTTGCAACGTTGGATCAAATCGAAATTTTTATCTGGTTATTCACCGATTGAAAACATTTCTACAAGTTTAGACTCTGAAAATTAGTCAAAATTTCAATTTTTTATATTTTTGAAGTCATTTAATGATTTTAACAAAAAAAATCATATTACGAGACAAATTTGAATAATGGGTTATCATGAAAATACAAAAAATGCTCGATTCTCATTACATCCTAACAATGAACACTTCAATACCATCGCGAAACAAGTGTGGAGGATTATAAACGAGAGAAAAGAGAGAGAAAGTGAAAAAGTATAAAAGGAAATGTGTAAGGGTCGCGCAATAAGAGGGGACAGCTTTTTCGTGCATGCGCGATTTAATGGCATTCGCGCAATGAATTCCCTCGGACCGACGCCTCGCGCTTGTGGTAAGCACGACGCGGTACGTTTTTGGATTAGTAATTACCAACGACAGACGTCTTCGCACAAAAACAACATTTCGACGGTCTCCTTCGACTGTTTTCTCTCTGTTTCGTTAACTTTTGTAATTTTCTGTCCAACTGCAAGTCGTCTACGTAATTTGCCGCGTCACGTATTTATTAATCCATAATGTACTATCATTCATTGTCATTTCGCAGTGAATTTCACGCTGCGATACTTTAATACAACCTCCGTCGCTTTATCGCTCGTACCTTTGCTTCGTCCAATCTTGCCAGCGCTTTCAGAAGATTACCCAGATCGCTCCTTACGCAATAGAGATCCTGGAGAAAAAAACAAAAAATATTGTTCATTAGACCCATTGAAGAATTCAAAAAAAAAAAAATTCATTCGATTCTCAAGAATTCATTTTCTATTATTAATTTTTCAAAAATCGTTCTATTGAATTGACCAGAATCTCAAAAAATTGCAAATTTTTTAATGAAGAGGTTTCATTGCCATTTTTTAGAAACTTTTCATCCTTCCACTGAATGTTTACTGAATGCGACTACAATATTCGCTATCCTCATTGTTTTTGAAAACTGATTGAACATCCATTTGACAAATGAAAATTTAGTTAGCCGTAGAAAAGTTCTTTTCAAAAACTTGCAGGATTATATTGAAGAGCTGTGACATAAGCTTGGACTGCCTGTTCCATGTCCCCGGCAGCTACCAAAGCAGCTGCCAAATTTATGTATCCGTCAATGAAATCTGGTTTTAGCCTGACCGCATGTCGATAATTCTCCAGGGCTTCCTGAAGCTGTCCTCGCTCCTTGTAAACGTTGCCCAAATTACTGTATGCTTCAGCCAATAAGGGATTCTGTTTTATCGCTAATCCGCTGTAATGCGCCGATCTGAATGCAAAAGAAAAATTATTCATTCAAACTGTACACAGAGAACCAAAAATCGTAATAGAAATGTTGAAAATATGACTAGTGCAGTTGCCAACAACTTCAGGATAATAATTTGAAAAAAAAAACAATGGAAAATATGAAGATGAAATAATATTAATACATCAAAAAACAATTTTTCTGTGGCAAGCAATAATTTACTTGTTTCAAATATATTTTCAAAGACTAAAATCGAGAACAAGAACAAAGAAAACACAAGAAAAATAAAGATTCGCAGCACTGTCGGCAAATGCTGTATATCTGAACTCAAATTTATTTCCCAATTTTCCAAAAATTTTGTGGCAAAGTGCAAAAAACGATTGAAAATAAGGATTAAAGAAAGACAGAATGTATAATCAGCTTACTTTTCAAGTCTGCGGCATTGGAAATGTATAGAAGATAGAAGTAATAAAACTCCAGTGTTAGTTGTTTCCTGCCTCCAGAGTTGCATGCAGTGACGTTCTGCATTTTCATAATCGCCTGCTTGATATTCTCTGTGAGCCAATTCCAAAAGTCCTGGAATTAGTAAGAGATTCATCGGATTATCGAGTGTTCAACGTACGTGTAAAAAAAATGTGTGTGTGTGTGTGAATCTGCGTACCAACGGTGGACACGCTGGACAGCTGCTGTATTTCATTCATTTTAAGGATAACACCAGCAGCAGCGGCTGCACCACCGGCTGCGGCTGTGGTGATTTGTTGATGTCCTTGTGGCTGCGACGACTGCATCATCGGGAATTCGTTTGTTTCACTTTTTTTTTCAACACCGAATTTTGCCCGTTATCGCGTGAATGATGGACGACGATGACGCGACCAAACACACACGCACAATGTTTATATATATATATACTTGAAAGAGCTTTGTACGTATATACCGTAATATATATAGATATATATGTATAGTCAATGCGGAAACTTTCCAGTCCGAAATACTCGTCGACGTTCACAAACCAATGTTAGTTTGACACAAAACTCATTCGTTATTAGTAA
The DNA here is from genome assembly GCF_019457755.1 of Venturia canescens. NCBI lineage: Eukaryota > Metazoa > Arthropoda > Insecta > Hymenoptera > Ichneumonidae > Venturia > Venturia canescens. Next base: position 12,540,063 of record NC_057430.1, read on the forward strand.
AGTGAACAAAATAATATGAACTACGTTAATAATCACTATAAATGCTCTGAGAACAAAGCACGTCTTTGTGTCAATTTTATTTTCACCTCAAACTGGAGGAACGCGATGTCTCGACCAGCGCCATTTTGAAGTGACGATCGTGACGATCAGTAATCGCCAGAGAAGGAAGATCATCCCCTCTTCTTTTTCACCCTCCCCTTGACCTCTTGTGTTGGTTACCGCCGTTACCACCGAATGCGCGCGATCTTTTTCGTAACAATACCCTTTTTGCTCAATTTGCAAAAACCCCTCGTAATGGCGAATAGTAGAAATTTTATTCATAGGGTTGCAAAACGTAAATAAGTGGGATACTCAGGGTTCTTTTTATGCACTGATAAGAGTAGAATCTCAAAGCCGAGTATTTTTGTCGATAAGGCCACAATATAGTAGCTTTTGTAAATCTGGGTTCGAGATTAGCTGCTTCGAGAAAATGCGGGAAATTTGAAATCGACAATTGAAAAAAAAGTTTCATACCGATGAAATATTATTTCTGACCTTTATATCAAAGAACATAGACCTTGGGGGTCTTGATAATTGGGTAGAGAAAATAAATCTCCTTTATTGGATCACTAAGAGCTTACGTCCCTTCTCATTGAGAACGGATTGCCCTTCGCTTCTTTGTATACATATATATTTATATGTGATCAGACACGTATGCGCGTGACCGACGCTACTCGTGCCTCGCCGTTTCCGTCTCGTGTCTCATTTCCTCGAGTCCTGCCAAGTCGTTCGCAACTGCCACCGGCTCCTTTAGAAATTTTTTATTACATTGTTAATTCGTTAGAATTTTAATACAATATGGCGAACACTGAACGTACTTTTATTATGATCAAGCCTGATGGCGTTCAACGCGGGCTCGTTGGTAAAATAATCCAACGCTTCGAGGAAAAAGGCTTCAAACTCGTCGCCATGAAAATGACTGTGGTTAGTTAACGAGTTTTTCTCTTTCCTGGGTACAAAAGTCAGGAGCTTCGAATCACGTGGCTCCTTTTTTTTATTATTTTTCATAATTTCTTTACATAAATTATTAATTTTCCTCCTTTTTTATAGGCTTCAGAGGAGCTACTGAAAAAACATTATGCCGATTTGGCATCTCGTCCGTTCTTCCCTGGTCTCGTCAAGTACATGAGCACCGGTCCAGTCGTTCCAATGGTAAGATCGAAGATTCCAACAATGAAAGAAGCAAAATTCCTATCGTTACGAAAATCTTATTGCTTTTCCATCAGCTATACCTCAACGATCAAATTTCTATGAATGTATACCAGGTTTTCTTTTGTTTCGTATCCTTATGGACAACCATCCATCAAAACTCAAAAACTTGAATTAAGAGAAAAATTCGTTATGACATAATCGTAACGGTAAAAAAAACTCAAACAAGCAAAAACAAAGCCATCCATCGAAACGCAAAAATGTGAATATAAAAAAAAAGTTTTTTCCTATAATATAATAGTAATGGTAAAAAAATTTGATCAAAACAAAACAACGAATTCATTTTTGATTATTTTAACAAAACCTCCATAAACTTCTACCAAACTCCATTATTACAAATGTTTGCTGTAATCTTGAATATTAATAACTCTACATTCGTAATGCAGTTTGATTGTACACTATATTTCCAATTTCCATAAAATTAACTAAGTGTGATGAAACAGCATTTGATGGAGAACAGATGATGAATACTCCTCAGGAGATTAATTTGAAATAAAATCACTCATGGAAATGGTTATTTTCGTATGATCCAGGTCTGGGAGGGTCTCAATGCAGTAAAAACTGGACGAGTGATGTTGGGTGAGACCGACCCGAAAGATTCTAAGCCTGGCACAATTCGTGGAGACTACTGTATTCAGATTGGTCGCAACATCATCCACGGTTCGGATTCTGTGGAGGCAGCAAACAAGGAAATCAACCTGTGGTTCGGTGACAAGGAGCAGAAAGAACTTTTCGATTGGTCTTCGTGGGCAGAGAAATGGATCTACGAGTGATGTGATAATTTGCAAAAGTCATGTTTTTTACTAAGGACGAGAAGAGTTAAAAATGGAGAAAAAAATATTCAATAGCAGACTGATAAAACGTTGATTGGCCTTAGCAATGTTTTAACTACAAGAACTGTACGGGTGCTGAGAGAAAAAAATAAAAATGCGACAAAAAAACTTCATTTTTTCAAGATTCTACGAATATTATTCTTTCCTCTTTTATATAGTACATTCATAGTATAATATTTTTACAGGTGCATTAGCCGCAATCTACAAAATTTCTAGTTTTCATATATTTTTATTTGTTTTTATGTACAAAAGAGGAGACTAAGGATCCTCTGAGAGCGGCGATATGTTAATTCTTTGGTTCAGCTTGGACGAGCCTTATTGGTCTATGTTTATATATATTAGTGTATGAGCATATATATGTAGCTAACGAAATGTGAGTAGCGTTAAAACCAGAGTTAGAACCTGATCTATCTAGTGAATTCAAGTTATAACTGAATTTTTTTACAGATGCAAGTTTCACTTGATCGTCGTTCAGTCAAATCTCGATTTCACTGGTTTCTGCTAGATCCGACAAAGTTTTTTATCCATTTCCAGTTTTATCTGATCAGAACTACAATTGGACTGAATAATTTATGTGAAATCTGGTAATATCGAGATAAGTGATTCCAAAAACGTCGGAAGATCCTTTCGGTTTTTCCTTAATCGTGTTAATGTCAGTTTTACTCTAAACAAAACTGGATTTTCCGAAAACCAAAGCCACCATTTTCGAAATCAGTCATTCTAGAAGCAAAAAATCGATTTTTCTTTGTGCCCACGATCTCGATCATACAGAAAAATCGACTTTCCGCAGATTTTTTTGAGAAAATTGTGGTTTTGGTTGGTACCGTTTGAAATAGCGAATTTCGACTGAAGAGTTTTTCGTTGATAATAGATTCCGACAGCAGAAAGAATACGAATTTTGATTATGTCGAGTAAAAACTCGCGTAGACTGGAAAATCTACTAAAAAGTAGATTTTTTTTGGTGAGTTTGAAATTTTCATAACGTTATGGAGAATTTGACAGTACAGTCTGATGATCAGCACTGTTGTTTTCGTTGAATAGACATGACAGCGGATACGACAGCCATCCATTGATTGGTATCAGCTCTGTACCAAGCGAGTCCGAGGGAGTACCGTCCGTTGAGATTGGCATGTTGGCAGTGGCTGAACCACCATCCGCCTCGATAATTAGCTGCGCAATCGGAGCTGCTCGTGTCCATGTCTTTGTCCTTAGCGCTGAAAGCCATTCCATTTTGATAGGAGAAAGCGTCGGTAGCGTTTCCGGAATAGCCCGAAACGGTCATTCGATATCCAGTTTCGTCGGAATCGACTCTGAAGTTTTGGTACTCGGCTCGCCAACGGTTGCCATAAATATCGACGAGATCGATGCCCAGCCTCGTACAATTATCGCGAGTAAGTCTGTGTATCGCTTCGTTTCCGAGCCAAAGCTCGTTCAACGGCGAACCGAATCCTTCCGCATACTCGTTCCATTTTCTATCGAAATCAACAGTACCGTCAATTCGGCGGCCTATAACGATCCAACCGCGGCGGCAAGAAACCAGAAGTGGCAAAGCTTGACCTCCCGGTGCGAGCATCGTTAAACCGTCGTGATGCTCCTCGCAGTTCGCAGGCAAAGACTCGATCATCGTTCTGTAATCATCCTCCGCTCGTTCTAACTCCTTTGTTATTCCGCTCGCTCCCTCGAGCCCGATCAACGATGAAGATGCTTCGAGATTTCGTGTTCTCGTTACGTTTACCAAAGAAGATTTCAGGCTTGTTATCGTGTCCCTTTGAAGATCGCTTTTCTCCTGTAACTTGGACGCACTGACGCTGAGTGCTTGCACGGTTCGGCGCAAATTAACGAGCTCTTCTCTCGTCAGCGACAACTCGGCGTATTTCTTCGCAGCATTCACCTCCAACTTGGAAAGTTCTCGCTTTTCCTCCGACTTGTTGTTCTCGATTTTCTCCTCGATATTCTCCAGCGACTCGTACAAACGAATTATCGATTCTTCAACTTTGCCCACTTTTTCATCTAGCCCTTTGCTCACGTTTTCAACTCGATTCTCCATTATCGATTGGCTCTTCTCCAAATTCAATATTTTCTGCTTCAATTCATCCTGATTCTCGTACACCACTCTCTTCTCAAGAACTCCACGCTTACGTGCCACTATCGAGATTTTACGCTCCAAACTCGCCAAACGCTCGTCCACCCGGTGACCCGCGTGCCTTTGACGGTGATAATCGTTTCCACCCCTTTCGTTTACGCTCTCCGTTATGCGATTGCTGTTCTCCAACGACGAAGACTCCGAATTTTGACACTTGAATGATTTCATCTCAATTTGGACCGTGCTCAGCTGAAACATTTAATTCAACGAATATGTGAGTTCGACTGTTAATTAACACACACCAAAAGTGCATTTTTTCAATTTATTCTCAAGATCACGATTAATCATGATTCCTCAAGAAGGAAAGCCGTTGAACGTTAAGAACTGAATAAATTTAAAAATCAAAATATCTTCTCGACGAAAAAAAAATTGTCCGAGAAATGATTGTTGGAAAGTTCCTGTTGCGTAACAAAAAAAAAAAACTTTTTTGCATAACGAACTATTCGAGTCCAAATGCGAAAAGGAAAGAGCTCAACAAAGTAGAAAATTATTGTTGTAGTCGATGAATAAAAGTAAATTGGATACGGAATTAATGGAATGGAATAAAATTTGTGGTGTGTGTGTCTGTGTGTGTGCGTGTGGTGTGGAGTTGGGAAATAAGATGGAAAGTATAACGTTCGAGCGCATCAACGGTCCCGGTCGAATAAGGGGGACGACAACTCGAGGTCGGGGTGGCAGCTGCTAGCCACCAAAACCGAGAGAGAGAAAGAAAGAATGAAAAAAAAGAGAATTGAGAATAAAAAAAATTGAAGAAAAAGAAAAAAATGAAGGCGCGCACCGCAGGCCGGCTGCCGGCACTCAAGTACCTGGCTGACCGCAGGTGCGCGCTCGACCCTCCTCTCTCTTTCTCTTTCTTCGTCCTCTTGCCCAGCCCTCACACATCCGCAACGATATGAGCATAAAAACAGCGCCTCTTTCCCTCTCGTGTATATACATTCACGAAGCATTCCACGCCAACTTGGTGATCTCTACGCTTGACCCCTCTTGAATTTCGTTTTTTTAACGTAATTTATACACTACTCGAAAAACCATTTGGTTTTATTTTTTTGCAGTCATTTACAAGTCAAAAAATCTTCGTTAGTGGACATTTTCAAGATACGATCGTCGGCCGATTTGATTTTTAAATTAATTGACCAATTCTACGTGCCTCAAGGAATAACTAAAATTAGTGCAGGTCTTTTCTACTCAACCGCTCCTGAATTTTATCTTTGACGTTATTCGTATTCACTGCTCACAGAACCATTTGAATTCGTTCTTTTGCAGCCATGTACGAGCCAAAAAATCTACGGTTCTGAACTATTCTCAGATACGAAACGTTACCAAGTTGATTTTGAATAAAATTTATAAATTCAAAACATGAATGTACGCAAATATTTGCAATCGCATTAATTATACGAATACTCTGCAAAAATTATTCCCGAATTCAGTGTTTTGAAATAAGGAAAAATTTCGTACAGTACGATGAACGAGGGCATCAGATTTTTCATTGATTATTTACATTGTCATTGGCCGTTAATCGATTTAACATTCTAATGAGATTACTGAAATGTTCGATCGCTTTGCTCATTGAAATATACAAAAATATTGTTTTTATGTGCAAAATTTAAATCCTTAATTCACATTCTTCACGTTGACCAATTGAATTCGCGATATCGATTTTCTCAAATGTTTTCAAACAATTTTTTTCGATTTTGTTGAATATTTGAGGTGAGCGGTACAGGAAAAATGCGTGAATGGGAAAGTGAATTTTTATGTGAGGAGTTACGTAAATCGCGAATAATTACCTGACTGGTAACGTCAGCACAAATTCTAGTCAATTGTCCAGCTCGCTCTTTGACAGCAAAAATATCGAGTCGAATAGTGCCAAGGGATGCTTCGATTTTGGCCAGCCGTCCGCCGAGATCCCTAATTCCTCTGCCAACCTGAGCGACATCACCGCGAAGGAGTTCAAGTTCGCTCTGCATTCTGGAGCGTTGAGCAAATTCTTCGCTGGCGTTTCTCGCTCCAAGGACTTCGGCGACCTCGGCTTTGAGCTCGGTAACCGCACTCGCGAGCCATTTGACTTTGAGTCGTTCATTCTTCGCCTCATTGCCGCTTCCGGTGCCGCGAAGGGAGTTTACCTCTTTCCTGTGTAAGCGAGTGGTAAAAAATGCTTTATATTCGAATTCAACGGAGAGTTTGCGAGGAAAATAATTCAGACAGAAAGATGTGTAGGAAAAAGAGAAAAAGTGAATGAAAATAAATACCTTAATTGTTTAACTTGATTCCTGAGGACAGTGAGTTCCGTATTTTTTTCCATAGATTGCTTGAGGCTTTCTTCGAGCGCGTTATAATCCTGTTGTCGGTGATCGATCATCGCGGTCAATTGTTCGCGCACATGTTGAATTGAATTTTTTAATTCAAGAAGCGCAGGGTCGTTGCTGCTGGTAATATCCTCGTGATTAATTCCATGGCTAGGTGAGGCAGCGACAAGGATAAACACGAACGCGAAACACTGAATCACCACCATCACCACAATTGGCCTATTCATAATGGCATCTACGAACGACAACGAAAGCGTATTGCAGTGTAAATAAACGAGAGAATGTACAAAAATATATTTTCGTGAATATTTTCGTAGACGTTCCGCACCGCAAGACTTTCGGATTTAAAATGATGATCGTGAAAAGCAAGTACAGGCTTATATGAACGATTTGGACAAAGGGCGGTGTGGCGCGCGCGCGGGGGAGCGGAGAGAGGGAGAAAAAAATAACGACCAACTGGCGAGGCAAAGAGGCGAGACTCCGGTGTGTATGGAGGGTGGACAGGTGTTTTCAGCACCGGGCCTCGCTCTCCTGCCATCGGGTATAATATCTCGCGCTCGAGCCTATATATTCTCGACGGCAGCCGGCACACGCAGCCGGCTCTTTCTTTTTAGCCTTTCTCTGTGCGTGTGGGTGCTTCAGTGCGTTACTGCCTACCACACGGTCCTTCTTCTTTTCTCCATTTTTCTCTTTCCCTCACGAGCGCAACCACGTTTCGCCGAAAACTCGTTTTTTTACTTTCCTCTCCTTGCTGCTGTTGCTGCTGCTTCGCGTACCTTACGCAGCTGTAACTGCATAGCGAAGAATCAGCCGTTCTTCTGATTAAACTCGATACCCCTTGCGGGACAGTTGTTCAACATTTCGTTTTAATTCTGTATCAATAATTTATTCGGAAGAGAAAAAGAAAAACAATAGGAATCTCATCACTTACGAGGCGACAGCCTCAATCTCTTTTTTTATCTTTGCTTTTTTTTTCCATCTCGTTGGAGGAACAACGAGATGGAACTTCATTCACGAAAAAACGTCCGTTACGCTTGACCTTTTCTTCTTCGATCGGCTTTCTACTTTTAAATAATTTTTTTCTCCGATTTATATTCACGGATATTGTACTTGGTCATTTCGTTACTATATTTTCTCACTCCTCCTCGATTTGCACACTCTGTTTCTTTCCTCTCGTGGCTACGAATCTTTTTATCCGTAAGTCCCTGTTGGCGGACGATACAGTTTTGGCAAAGACGATATCGCACTCTTGAACGTGTACTTTCGAACACCTATGTTCTTCCAAGTATTTTCACGTCTGCAACCCTCACTGGAAAATAGAAAAAAACTTTAGCTCCCTAAATAATGGTGGAAATTTGTAAAAAATTTCAACTCTTCCGAATTGAGGCTTTGACCATTTATTTTTCTGAATCTAAGGTCCACGAGGGGGTCGAAAACTATCCCGATATTCTCCGCGACATTGAAAGGTCCCCGTGCATGATGAAGCAGTTTATTAATCGCACACTGTTCTTATCGTTTTTCGATCGGAAAGCGAACAATGTACAATAAAATTCCACTTGGTAAACATTGAATGGTAAAATTTGCATAAATGCAAAAAAAAATCGTTTTTTTATTGCACCATTTTACACGTTTTTCGTCACTTTTGACGATGCGAATAAAATTGAAATTCTCCCTTCTTAGGCGCATCTGGCATATCGATGTAATGAAAAAAAGTTCAATTTGGCGTATAATTTGTCCAAGATCACTCAACGTAAGAAGACTCTGGTTTTCGGTTACAACTCAACGAGCTGATATAATGCGGCATCCAGGAGTTAAATTGCCTAACTCACCTGCGCATACAGTCCAAAGCACGCAAGAATTCATGCTCCGAGAGATGATACTCCGATGCCAGAATATTAACTTGCTCGAGGGTCAACGACATTCCTGTTCGGTCTTTGGCACTTTTGCAGCTTGTGAATCTCAAACCTTTCATTCTGCGACATATTTGCGAAGACAATTGTAACACGGAAGTATTTTTTGCTACTTTCGCGTGAACCTGAGACCTTAAATCGTTTATCATTTCGACGAGGGTCCGGTTGATCGGCGATCTAGCACCAACTAAAATTTAAAAAATAATTTATTTAATATTTTTTACTTGAAAAATGATTCCATTTGCATCGTCGAATATTAATTTTAAAAATATTACTCAATTAAATATTAATGAAAGTGTTCAACCGAGATTTACATAAATAATTATATAAAGAAAAAATTAAGCTTTTTTTTTATTTTCGTAAACATTGAATTAGTAAAAATGAAATTTGATTTATATTTGAAAAAAATTCAATTTCGTATTCGTCCAAAGCAACGCTTTTTCCATTATTAATTCCAAAAAACTCCCATCGTTTTTTTGTTTCAATAAAACTTGAATGAACTTTGAAAAGACAGATTATTCAGAATAACTGGAAGAGCATTTCCGATTGGAAAAATACTCACGTCTCGTGGTTCCGGTTTCAGTTGGCAAATTGAGTTTCTTAAACCTCAAATAATACTCGTTCAGTCGATCGAAGTTGTCAACATTGCTTTTTTCCTGAGGACCGGTAGTTCCAAGGCTTTCGGCTAATGTGGCTTTTTCGTTAATGCCAATGTTGAAAAAAACTGGAGTTATGTTGAAGGAGAGGGTCTGTCGGGAGGCAGGAACGAGTGGAAGCAACGAATATATGGCGTCAGGTACTGGAAGCATTACTGTCAGAGCAGCACGGGATCCTACTACTCGTGGAAGAGGAATTTGTGACGCGATTACGGTCCCATCTTTTCCTTCGTGGATTCTGTAACAAAAAAAAATGGTTCTTTTCTTTTTCTTCTTCTAATTTCACGAGCGATTTTCATTTCGATAAACGAAAAAGTACAAAAAAAAAGTGACGATTTGGTAAAAAATATTATAAACAATTAAAACGAGACAAAAAACGTCTTTACACACAAAAATCCATTTAGTTTTTCAGTTTTGAATTCATTCGGTGAAATTTTTAAGCGGTGCTCCTCAAATGGGTCTCTACAAACCTCGAATTGATGCCACAACGAGAAAGAGTGAATGTAACAGTGTGCATGTCCTCAACAGCTACAGCCATGTCACCCCACATGTCTATTTCATTTCCATAGTAACTAAGAAGACCTTCGAAGGATGCGAGAGGTCCGAGTGTCGTTAAAATAAGGAGGAACAGCGGATCTGGACGCTGGCACCATAATTTTGCCATGAGAGCGGATACCAATGCGGTCAGCTGTGGACAGTCAAATACGAGTGCCTGCTCATCCCCTTTTTTTCTCGTTTTATGCTCATCTCTCATAACAACTACACCCTTAAACCACGAATGTATGAATTCTTCAGAAAATATAAAAGCGTTTATACTTCAGCAGAATGACTCGTTGCACGTGTCATTCTGCTGAATGACACGTTAAAGGAAGGTACAAACGGAATCGTTTTTTGAATTTTCCACCGTTATCATTAATTTCTTGATTGAAAATTGAATTTAAAAAATGCAATCAACATAACATGTGCTAGAAAAAGTGATTCTTCGTCTTCGGTACTCGAAGATTAAAAAATTCATAAACATCCGACGAATATTGAAGACTCACTGCTTGACTAAAACAAACGTCTCGTCTATATCTGACGTTACAAGCACGCTGAGCTCTCTTCGCATCTTCCTGTACTCGAAATACCGAATGCGTCAGTCTAGCAGTTTTCAGCAGACCGTCCATCGCTTGTCGCAGTTTTTTCATGCTAGGCCGTAGCTCGCACGTCCAATCGACGATCGAGGCGAAGTCCAATCCTTCGGTGAATTTATTCCTTTGTACCGTCGAGTTATTTTTGATGACTCGCGTCATCGTATCTACGGCTTGGCACACTGTGGATTTGTGTAATGCAGAAAATTAGAAAATAGATTTTAGAATTTTTTGATAAAGCACGAAATCGATATCAATTGTACCGGCAATTATGACACTCATCGAAGACATGCACTCTCACAATTTTGAAAAAACAAGCATTTTTTCAACAGGCAAATAAAACTTTTTAAAACATTAGAAAATTATAAAAATTAAGTTTCGAGATTAAAGGAGCATAGCTAGCTCACCATCCTTGGCTTTAGTCATAGCAGTAATGGGATTATCACTTCGTGCAGAACTGCCTGAATGTTGTTGCGGTTGCTTCCAAGAGGTTTGAGTATCGTTGCTCTTTTTCAGTAGTAATTTGCTAGACTCGTCAGTAATGATGGCATCATTTTTCGGTTGAATCGTAACGACAGCGGAAACGCTATTATTTCCGCGTTCATTAACGAGATAACATTTGAGGCTCTGTGATCTTCCGATTGAATTTTTATTGCGCAATCGAACAGCCGGGCTGCTGCATCGTCCGCATAGAAATTTGACTTTAGATACTAAGCACATGACGCTGGCTTCGATATTCAATTGCGTTAGGTCCCAAGGTTCAGGCTCGTCGGTAGGCTTGTAATAATTAGCCGAAGGAGAATTGCACATTTTTTGGGTGTCCAAGAAGCGTTTTCCGAGGTCGAATTTCGCGCGAACTCTGTCGTCGTCGTCGTCGTCGTCATCGTCATCGTCGTCTTCGTCCTCGTCCTCGTCTTCTTCGTTCGTTCGATCGTCGTTTGACGTTTCGTTATTATTTTCTTTACTGCTCGTTGGATTCGCCGACTCCGTTTCATCGTCGACGTCCGGAAATATAACGAAATTCTCGTGTTTGTTTATGCACAAATTGCTGTTGATTTCGCAATCGCACGACAAACTCGTGTACTTGTTTGTAGCTTCGGTTCCCTCGACCCAAAGATCTTGAACGCAGTCCGGCGTGTCCGGGGAAATGAAGTCGTCGAAATCGGAACTTTTGAGATCGAAATTGAGCCTCTGAGTTATTCGTTTGAAAGGCGAAAGAGACTGGTTCGCGATCGACGTTGTCGAATCGCTGAATCCACGCTCTGGCTGATCTTCTTCAGGGATTTTCGCCACTTTGTGCTCCTCCAGAAACGTCAAGGCTTCTTCAACCAAACCAGGATCCCAGAGACTCAACAATATTCGCGTTTTCGATATCATGTCCTCGCAAATTGGCAACATTCCGCTCGTCTGCTTGTCCCTCGCCAGTTTCATCAGCGATCGCATCGCCTCGACCACGTCACGACGCAATTGTTTTATCGCTTGTATCGCGTCGTGGGCCATCGTTATTTTCGACGATCCTTGGTAGAGATTCGCGTGTCGAGCTGGCGATTCTTTCAACGCTTGGACTAATCTGGAAAATTTAAAGAATCGTGTGAAAGAAAAAATTGACGAAAATTCTTATGTCAAATTCATTTTTTATTTTTACTTTAATCCTCCAAAAATTCATTTTATATTTTTTCCATCATTCAGTGTTTACCTGATGAGACCGCCGTTTTTACTCTTGTGTGAATGAGCCGTGAACGCTCCGACGCTGATGAAGTCGTAGAATCCGCATTTGTTCAAAGTGTCGTTGTGTACCCACATCCTCTGAAGGTGCAAATTAACCGGAGCGAATTCGAGCGTTCTGTCGGTTTTACGCGAAGATCTCTTGAAGTAACTGCCTGCGAAAAATCAAAATTTACGTTTTTCAATAAATTTTATTCATTCGTTCGAAATTCTGTCGAAACGAAGATCGATTCAACAAACCTTTGAACGAGCACAGATTTTCACGAGCTTGAGAATAGAGATGTAAGAGATGCAAATGACGATCGAGCAATTGGACCTGCTTGTTGTGCCACGGCTCCCGGAGCTCTCCCATTCCAGCGACTTCCTGCAGCAACTCTTTCTCCTCGTGGATCCAAATAGCTCTGAAATCCAAAACATAAGTAACAGAGATTATTTCGATAAGAATTAAATATTTCAAAAGCATGCATTTCAACCATTTTTTCGATCTGGAAATTTGTGTCGATTGAATCAATTCAATATTAATATAAAAAAAAGCTGTTTGTTTCCAACGTTGGAATTCAACGAAATTGAAAAAAAAAAAGGTTCGATTCACCTCTTTTTTATTTCACGAATCACTTCGCGTTGAAAGGAATCACTTCGCGAAAAAAAGGAAGACGTGCCAAGTTTGATCGAAAAATTCGATCCGGAACACCCCCATCTCGAGGGTTGAAATTTTCGTATAAATTTTTCCTATCGGCATTCATATCCTTTTTATATCCTGAATTACTTCGTGAATCAAAAAAAGAAGACGTGCCAAATTTGGTCGAAATGTTCGTTCCGGAATACCCCCGTCATAAGGGTACAATTGTCGACAAGGCCGTCCCGAGCCGAATTTTGAGACAAATGATCATTCTTTTTTTTTTTTTATTCAAGATTTGCTTCCCGAGGCTTGCCACGATTGATCGGAAAATTCGCTTCGGAACATTGTGTTCCGTGGGTGCTTTTTAACCCATTAACGCCAGAGCGTCGCGTTTTTTTTTACCAAATTTTCAACGCGATTATTTTTTGTGTTATAGCCGTTGAAAAAATTTTGTTTTCAGGTATATCGACGTAGAATTTTATGCTCTTACAGAATATTAGCTCAAAATTCCGATTAAACATTAAGAAAAAAAATATGGTCGATTCAAACGTGGAAAACATGGTCGTTACACTTTTGTCTCATTCGACTCAGAATTTCATGAAACATGTTTCGAACGCATCGTGGGAAATCATTTCTTCGATTTTAGCAATTATCGAAAAAGTTCAAAATTTTCGAAATTTGGAATTTTTTCATAGTCTATTGCCTTCGAAAATTTTTTTTTTTTCGGTCATTACAACTTTGTCTCATTCGACTCAGAATCGCGTGAAACGTGTTTCGAACCCATCATGGGAGGTTATTTTTTGATTTTTGAAATTTTTGAAATTTTTCGAACCTTGGAATTTTTTAATAGTCTATTGCCTTCGAAAATTTTTTTTTTTCGGTCATTACAACTTTGTCTCATTCGACTCAGAATCGCGTGAAACGTGTTTCGAACCCATCGTGGGAAGTCATTTTCTCGTTTTTTGAAATTTTCGAAAATTTTAACCCTTGAGATGGGGGTGTTCCGGAATGAATTTTTCGACCAAACTTGGCACGTTTTCGTTTTATGTCCTCTTGAAATGATTCGTGAAATAAAAAAAGAGGTGAATCGAATTTTTTTTTTTTTTTTTTTCAATTTCGTTGAAGTTCAACGTTGGAAACTTCAGCGACATACCGTCAGATCCATAATTTTGTAATGATTGATCAACAACTACTTTTAAGATAATTTGAAATGACAGTTATTAAAATGACTCGCTCAATGCTCGATCGTGTCGACTTGGGTGGGCCCAATCTCCTTATTTCCAGAGTGTCAAAACAAACTCGATGTCGGAGGCTCGATTTCAACTCAATTTTCCATAAAAACGAAGTCGACGGTAATTTTTTCTTCAGACCATGCTCAGAACTTTTACTAATTTTCATAATTTTACTTTTAATTATTTTTTACTCTCCAAGTAGATCGATAATTGAGCCTCACATTTTGCGAGAAAAATAAATGATGGAAAACAATATTTATTCGGCACTTTGATCGAAATCCTGTGACCTGAGCTCTGGTCGACCTCCCTCAAAGAAAAAGGCATTTCAAGGCCTCATGACGTTTCGAATGAAAAAGAAACTTTTTATATCTTCTCAAGTTGTCATCAATTTTTGGCAATCCTATTTTCATCGCAGGTGACCTTAGAGAGTAAAATAATTTTCGGAATCTCTTCAAATCGCCTCTTCTCTTTGTTGAACCGCACCATTGAGTTCGAACAACGATGAAAGTTCGATCGCAACCGTCACTGGCGACGAGGAACGTAACTTTTTCGAGTAAAATCCTAAAAATAAGGAAATCCGCGAAGAAATGAAAGAAACTCTGAAGAAAATTTTGTAAGATTTTCAAACCAATGTATTTCAGATCGTTTAACACGATACAAAGCCAAGTCACACGAACAATTAAACCAGGAAATCGTTGACGCCGATAAAAAATAGTCCAAGAGGCCGAGCGATTTATTCATTTCCCACGAAATAAATTGCTGCACTCGGCAAAATAGCATAAAATACGATCGAGATTGATTCGGTTTCTTGAGCAAATTGGTGAACATTTCGAGGAGCGAACTATCCCAAGCGATCACGAATTTCCTGAGCTCTTCGGCGATGGCTTTCATACGGATCGCAACTGGAGAGCCGTAAGCGAGTTGACCATTTTCTTTCGGTCCTGGAGGTGCCAGGGTCACTGGACGAGGCCGAGTGGATCAGCGTGTGGTGTTTTTTTCCGCACTTCCGGCAGCGTTTTTCGTTGCGGCATTCGGCCGTGGAATGGAATCCGAGGCAGTTGTTGCAGAGGCCGATTCTTCTGACGATCGCGCGTCGATCCGCTTGGACCATCGACAGAAAATGGGGGCAGAAAGCGATGTAATGCGAGGATTTGCAATACGAGCAGCTTTCCGGGTCCGCTCGAGAGCGCGCTGCACCTTCTCGACGGCTGGATTCCGGGGAAGCCGACAAATAATGGGTCGGACTTTGGTGACGAGAACCGGACTTTCTCGACGATCTTGCGTGGGCTTTTTCGCGCTTCGTTTCCTGCAGCTCGCGAGCCCGCGCCCCGAGGAAGTCGAGCAGTTCCGAAAGTTCGGGGAGATCGAGGCGCGGCCCCAGGCGAAGGTCCCAGGCTTGGCGCGTCTTCGGGTCGAGCAGGCGACAGACGATGTGGATGACCCGACACTGCAAGTGCTCGTCGGCCAACTCGAGAGCGTCCGAAGTCCTCAAAACGTTGTTCACGGTCGCGACCAAGCTGGAAAGGGCCCTCGCGGAGCTTCTCTCGAGGGGAGCGAGCGCCAGGAGTCGATCGAGCTGCGAATCCGCGAGATTTCGTCGGCTCTCGTAGTAGTCGATCATGTTTTTCCAAACCACGTCGTAGTTCTCTTTCGCGATGGGGTACTCGGCGAGCAGCGCGGCCGATTCGCCTCTCATCGCGTTCCTCAGCCTCGCCAGCTTCTCCAGGTTGCTTATGCGCGTCGAACTCCCCACGAGAGTGAAGAAGCGGTCGGAGAAGGACTTCCAGTCGGGAAAAACTGCCGGAAATTCTGGGCCCTCTGGCTGCGAGTCTTGGGACGAATTTATCGATGCCACCGTGCTGCTGTTCGCGGTCAAATTCTCCAAACGATTCCGTACCGCGACGTACGATTCTTTCGCTCTCTGGTAGGCGGCGGAAGCCCGATCGAACACGTCGTCCAACATGTACGGATGCTCCAGGAACTCCGGGGTGCAAAGCTCCTCGATCTTTTCATGAGTCCTCGAAAACTCATTCCAATGGTTCTCTATGAACTCGATCTGCGTGTCGATTTCCGAGAGAGTCAGCGGACCGGACGCCAAATCCGAGTGCCGCGTCAACTGGACGTGAGCCTTTTCCATCATTCGGACTCGCCCCATTTGCGTTCGAACTCGACAATCTAAAACGTTGTTGGCCGAGGCTGCATCTCGGACTGGCGACGAGGAGTCTTTGCGCCCAGCACCGGAGCACCGGGACGGAACCGATTTCGAGTCCGATGTGCTCGGCGGTTGAACGGCCGCTCCTGAAGCCGAGGCCTGACTTCGATCCGAATTCCGGCTCTTTTCTACTTCGAATTCTTGAGGGGAATCCGACATTTTTTCTTTAACGCATTCTTGAGCCAAATCCGAAGTCTTTTCTTCTCCGAATTCTTGACCCGAATCCAAAATCGTTTCTCTCTCCTGACCTGAATCCAAACATTTTTCCCCTCCGAATTCTCGAGCCGAGTCCAAAAATGTTTCTTTTCCGATTTCTTGACCGGAATCCAAATATTTTTCTTCCCCAAATTCTCCACTCGAATCCGCAGGCTTTTCTTCTCCGCACTTTGGATCTGAATCCAAAGATATTTCTCTTTCGAACTCTTGACCCAAAACTAGCATTTTTTCAATGCCATTTTCACCCTCGTCAGCCATCGCGAGTTCCTTTGCTCCGAGTGAATTGAGGCGGACTCTAAAAAACCCGTCAAGCTTTGATTTAAGTTGGGAGATTTCGGCCACGATGAGAATTAGATCTTTTCAAAGAACGTCGTAAAAGAGAAGCGAAAAAAATGTTGCAGCAATACGAGACGAATTCGGTAGTTCCGAATGAATTTACAGAATCGACGACCGAAGTTTTCGACTGCTCGAACAAACGCTCAAATTCGTGTTCGGAAGTGTATTTTAGTAGATAAAAGCCGAGTGTACGTGCCTCGACACAGAGTCGTGAAGCTCGAATGCTCAAACTTATTTCACTGCCGACTACTTCAAGGTCAACGATGCTTCGAATGTCAGACTCGAGTGCTATCACTCGCGAGCGAGATGGAAACTGTTCTCGAATGTTCCAGGAAAGCTTTGTTCGAAAAACTTCGGAGCTCTCGGTCTTTCGCCGAAACCGTTTAAATTCCACTTTTTCTCGCGACGAATTAAGCTCCGAGGACGCAAACTTGCGTGGATTTTGGTCCACGAGAAACGATGTTTTTTTTCAGATTCACATATCGAAGTTTTTAGGAAAGGTCACTTTGAACGCGCGACAAAATGAGTGAACTCGACGAGATTTTTGGGTCACTGTAAAATAGCCGGAGCGATACACTTAAAATCCTTTTCGAAAGACCGAACCGCGTCACTTGGAGAATTTCAGATCGAAAACGTCGGAGACAGCTCGCTTCGAGCGTCAACTCAACGGAGAAAAACACCGAGATTTTACTCGACGATGATAAAAAATGTCCGGCTTTGTATGCTTCGATACTTTTGGTTCATGAGAAGAGGGGGCAGTCGAATTTCAATGAGAGTCAGTCGGTATTGAGGCATGCGCCATACCGATCGAGTTAAGGAGGGTGGCTACGTTCGTCAAATTGATAAGAAATTGATCAAATTTGGTGATAATGTTCTTCAACATCAAGTGCGAAGACACAATTTTTTTCAAAATTTTCTTCTGCTTAGTTATCGAGTAATTACGCATTAAAGCAGATTTCTTATGCCCGGAATGTATACCTATATATATGGAAACGCAATGCTTATACACGTGAACTTTAGTGATCAATTACTCGATAACTGTACAGAAGAAAAATCTTAAAGAATTTGTATTTTCAAATTTAACTCTAAAGAATATGTTCACCAAATTTTATTAAATTCTTATCATTTTGAAATTTTTAATTTATTTTACATGGTTTAGCATGGCAACATTGTATCGTCCCTAGCCACCCTTCTTAACGCAAATGCGAGAGAATAACTGCAAGTGCGCAGAAAAACTGAAAACATCTCTGAATTGTTATGAAACCGATAGGTCCTAACAAACAATTTTTGCCAATGATCTGCGACGTTGAGTTCTTTTATTTCCATTGATCAGAATGCGTAGAAAATGTTGTTTCGAAAATACGATGCGAAGGATTCGAGTCTTTTCTTTTTTTATGAAGAACGAGTTCGAGCAGAGGCGAATGTTCGATTAAAACTTTGAGCGGCGAGAAAAAATGTTTTTTTGCACAGGGTTGGAGAATGAGAGGAGGGAATTATTGGTGAGGGAAAAGACAAAGCTCGTCAGGGCGAATAAGTTCGTGTGAATGTTATTTTATTACAAAATGGCAGGAATGAAGAATTTTTAATCACATATTCCGGCTACAAAGGCAAGTGCCGGCATAACAATTTCACGTACAAAGCCAACGGGCACTGGGTTTTCTAGCATCTCAAGTTCCTAAATAATCGTACTGTATTCTTTGTAATTCTCGTATCTGTTTGTACGAGCGTCTCCTTATGGATGGTGACTGGAGAGAGATAAGCTGATCGAATCGTATTTCGTTCGACGGCAATGACGTTTTCTATACATCTGAAATCTTTTCACCGCGACTTCAGTTTTTATACATTTTTTGGCGTTGCTTTTGTATACGAGATTCCTCACTTGACTGAAACTGTTCGGAGAACTTTTTCGGACGAAGAATAAATCACTAAACTCTAGAACTTGGAACCCATGATGTTTTTGATGCGACGGTTGTTGATGAAACTATGCTACTCTGTTTACCGACGTTAACGCAACTGATCACGTATTATTGAGTAACTGATTTTAGCGTTTTGATAGGCTTTGGAAGCGCGTGCGAAAACACAATTCACTATGTACGGATGGCTGAGGAAATCCGGTGTACAAAGCTCCTCCATTGATTCATGGGTAAACAAGAAATGTCTATAATGATCTTCGATACTCCCCAATTTCAGACTAATTGAAGTCTTCGTCTCCGAATGGTGTAAACTCATCTGACATTCGGAAGCTAATTTTTCTTCGTCTTCGAGCATTTTGAGTCGAGCCATCTGGGTGCATACCCGAAATTCCAAAGTATTTTTGACTAACTGCGGATCTGGCGACTGCTTGTTCATGGAAGCAGGATTTTTCACATCATTCTTAGTATTGTTGAACATTCTGAATTCCAGTGGCAATCGAACTGAACGGTAATGAAGAACAGAAAAATTCAACTCAATTCAATGGGCAGAACACTCTAACGTAAACGTTTGGACTTTGTTGTTTCAACGCTAGGCACTTCGAGGTCAACTTCGAGATTTCGCGCTCTAGTATCTTTGATCACTGAAAGCGAGATAGACCTTTTTATTCCGAACAGTTTGGAAAAACAATGTCTTTTTACGAATACCGTTTGGCTTTTACAGCGATAAAGAAAGGCCACGCTTATTGTACGAAACCAACTCGGATAAAACTTCGACAACTGAAGATCAAGAGGAAAGACCTCTCCCCTCCCGCTTTTCAAATGTTCCGATAACTACACACTTCGGTGACTTTCGGCAGACTAACAATAAAACAATCGAGACTAATGCGTCAGCCAATCGGAGTTGTGCTGGCAAATCGTTACAATGTAGAACCTGTAGTCCTGTAGTCATTTGTCACAAAAATTCTTGGATAGCCCTGGTGGAAGATGGCTGAACTGACACGGGTTTCGAATCGTGATTTAGGGAAGGGGTAACCGAGTTTCAACGGTTTCAACGCATCGACACCGAATCGAGATGCAGACGGAAGCACAGTCAATATAAAGATTTTGCGTGTTGCGTGTCCACTTTCACTGGGGCCTGCCCCCAGTTTAGTTCGTAGATGGCGGCGCTGTCGAGCTTTCGCTCGTAACGTAATGCGCTAGAGAACAAATTATTGTTTGTTTTTTAAAGGAAAAGAGTAATTTTTTTACATAATAGTCCGAAAATATCACAAATTTTGTATAATTTCGATTGAAATAAAGCCCATTGGAGAAGATAAACTGGGGAAAGTATCGACGTGTCACAAAATATTGAAAAAAAATGAAATATTTCAAATCGTTGTCGTAGTACAAAGCCGAACCGGAATTATACATAGTTGACAGAAAAACTTGTGAAAGCTCAGTTTAAAAGTCGTTCCAACAGAAAGTCGAAAATCGCTGCCGTCGACGAAATGAGCAGAAGCGAGGTTTTCAAGTTTATTTTGAATATTAGTATCGCCAATTTGTAGCAGTAAAAGGATCCCTCCGAGGTATATTTCCGAAAATTTTATAATACAGTCGAGGGTTAATACGGATAAACCAGATCATGTACTATTGACTTCGACGACTGATCAAAGGTGCAGTCGGCATTTTAACGCAAACCCGTCGGTGTTGAGGTCATGCGTCACACCGACTGAGTAACCGAAATTGCGAACAGCTGCAAATCATTTACGGCGTTGAATTTTTTTTTTTTATTTCCACTGATCATAATACATCGGAAATGTTCTGTTTAAAAAATGCGATGCGAACGATTTGAGTCTTTTTTATTTTTCTATTTGTTCAAAAACTTTGAACTGCGAGAAAAAATGTCTATTTGAAATACGATTAGAAGAAGAAGGAATTATTGGTAAAAAAAAAAAAAAACAAAGCTCGTCAGGGTAAATAAATTCGTGTGAATGTTATTTTATTACAAATTGGCAGCAATGAAGAATTTTGAATCGCGCATTCCGGCTACAAAGGCAAGTGTCAGCACAACAATTCCACGTACAAAGCCAACGAGGCGGCACCGCGTTTTCTAGCATCTCGAGTCCCCATATAATCCTAACAAGAGACTCGGTTGATTGTATTCTTCGTAATCCTCGTACATGTTTATATGCGAGCGTCTCCTTACGGGTGGCGACTGGAAAGATAACCGAAGTGGATCGTATTTCGGTCGACGTCAATAACGATTTCGAAGCATCTAAAATCTTCCCAGCGCAATTTCGGTTTTCACAAATTCTTCCGCGTCGCTTTCGTTCTCCCCACTCAAACTGTTCGGAAAGCTTTTTCAGACGTTGAGAGTAAACCACGAAATCCCGGAACTCGGAGCCATGATGTTTTTGATGAAACGGCGGTTGTTGACGAGCCTGTGCGACTGCCTACGAGCGTGCAAACTCATGCCTGTCACGTATTTCACGTATTTGCAAGAAATTGAATTTAGCTCTTTGGTAGGCGTTGGAAGCGCGTTCGAGAACTTTATCCACCATGTACGGATGAGTGAAGAAATCCGGTGTGCAAAGCTTCTCCATTGATTGATGGGTTGTCAAGAACTGGCTGTAGTGATTTTCGATATGCTCAATTTTCAGATTATTCGCAGCGATTGACCCACCGTACATGAAGTATGCATGCTCAAGGTCATGGGAAGACACTGTTTCAGCGGCTTCGAGTAACATGAGTCGAGTCATCTGCATGTTTACGCGAAAATACAAAATAGTTTCGACCGATTCTCGCTTCTGATGTTGTAATTGTGTGTGCATGGCAGCAGGATTTCTCACCACATTACTTTTAGTACTGTTAGACATTTTGAATTCCAGTGGCAATCGAACTGAACGGTAACGAAGAAGAGAAAAATTCGACTCGATTCAATGAGCGAACACTCGAACGTTCGGACTTTGTTGTTCCAACGCAAGGCACTTCAAGGTCAACTTTGGGATCTCGCATACGAGAGTATCTTTGATCGTTGGAAGCGAGAGATTTCGAATAGTTTCGAAAAACGATGTCTCTTCGAATACCGTTTGTTTTTACAGCAATAAAAAAAATGGTCACGCTTGTTGTACGAAACCGACTCGGATTAAAACTTTGACATTGAAGATCACGAGGAAAGACTTCTTCCGCTTTCGAAATGTTCCGATAACTTGGCACTTCAGCACTTTTCAGAAAACTGGCGATCAGGCGTGACGTGCCAGCTAATCAGAGCTGTACTGAAAATCGTTACAATGTTGAACGTGAGGTCGTAGAACAACAAACATTCTTACGTAGCCCCGGCCCAAGTGGCTGAACTGACACGAGTTTTGAATCGTGATTTGAAGGAAGGGGTAACCGAATTTCGACTGAAGCGTGTCGACAACGAATTGAGCTTAGTCTAGGAGGATTGCCCATTTTCTCTGGGGCCCAGTTTATTTCGTAATTGGCGGTAGCATTTCTGCTATTCTCGTAGCGTAATGCGTCAAATAATAATTTTTTTTACATAATTGTCCGTCAGCGTTACAAATTTTTAGTTATTTTGTTTGAAAATGAGTAACAAGTGAATTGGAAAAAAATTAAACATCGCGGAAACTGGTTTCGGAATTTTCGGTTTTGAATGTTTTACTTTAGTCGAACAGTGCAACGCCGCGTCACGAGTTAATCAATAAAACCTGAGAATAATCGCAATCAATCGGCACTTTTATATCTAGACTAATTTGTTTGAAAAATAATTGATAAGAACACCGAGTTCTCTTATGAGACCATCAAATATTGCATTACAAAATATTTTTTCATAAGAAGAAAAAACACAAAACAGAAGAGGCTTTTCAATCGCGTGTCGTGTTGTGTACGAGCGCACCGCAACCGCCAATGACGTCCTGATGCAAAGTGACGATGAAATAAAAATTGAGAAGAAATGGAAATTTTTCGCGCCGTTCGATTAATTGAAATAAAAAATGTCTTGACACATTTTTGTCACAATCTTGCATGACTCAGACTTTTTTTCATTTCCATTGGTCGGAGTTGAAAATTTCTTGCTCTGAAAGTGCGAAGTCGTCGATTCGATTCTAGTGCTCATTTTTTCTCTGTACACATCACCTTTGTATTCGAGGGGAGGGAGATACAAGTTACCTTTGAAAACCTTGAAATGTTGAAAGATATTTTATTCGCAGGAGAGTATGAAAAAAAGATTTTTTAGCAGAAGAAATAACTCTGTGAACAAAGCTCATTAGAGAATATAAGCTCACGAAAATATCGACGTGTTACAAAATAACAGAGATGACAATTCAAATCGTCGTCGTCGTGATACAAAACCGAATCGAAACTACACATAGTTGACAGAGCAACAGTTTAGAAATCGTTCCAACAGAATGCCGAGAATCGTTGATAAGTCGAGCAGTAGAAGAATCCCTTCGAAATATAATCCCGAAGATTTTATAAAACGCTCGAGCGATGCTGCAGATTAATCAGTACATCATGTGCTCTTAACATTGACGTCTCAGTTAAAGTATTCGAGGTATATTGATTTAGCAGACCAATAATCTTTGCAAACTTCCCCGAACACGTTATTCTGCATATACGGAAGTGTCAATAATTCTGGAGAACAATCTTCTTCCAACTTAGCATGGGTTATTAAAAATTGCTTATAATGGTATTCAATGTCTGCAATAAAATTCCTTATTGCGAGGGGGTTTAATCTTCCTATGCTTAGGCTGTAACCCGCTGCTGAGTTGAGGAATTTCGCTCGTCCCATCTGAGTTTGTATCCGAAATGCCAGGACGGTTTCAGCTAATTTTTCCTTCTCGTTCTTCACAGTCGCATTGTTATCTGGTTTTTTTTCAGCAGATTTTTTCTGGGCGTCCGCCATTGTTGAAATTGTGTGAATCACGGACTCGTGAAATTAGTTGAGAATTTGAGGTATACCTGCGCTGTGCAAGTAGTTCTAAGGTTCGAACGTTAGCATCCGCACTGCTACTGCCACCGAACACAGTTGAAAATCGAAATTGTTCGAAATGTTCCGAAGCGATGCTACGCGCTGTTTTCACTTGAGAACAGTCACTTCTTCACATTTAACCAAACTAACTAAAATCCTTCACATAGAACTTGATAACAAGCAAAAAGCGAGGTTTCTTTGTCAATGTGAATAACGCTAACGCAGAGTGCTGAGCATGAAAATGCAAGCCGTAGTAAAATCGCCGAGATCTTCGTCGACTCTGATCGGAGACGGATCCGCGTGCTTATGAGAAGAGGGAGTGAACCCGATATGGGTGATGATAACGCGACTATTCTATAATCCAGCTAGTACAATACCGACTGAGCCAGGCATGACAATAAAAATGTTTCATAGCGCTCAATCGCAATTTAACGATGTATGATACAAAAGTCTAAATAATTAGAAATTGATCAAACTTTGTGATAATGTTCTTCAACATCACGTGCGAAGACACAATTTTTTTCAAAATTTTCTTCTGCTTATTTATCGAGTAATTACGCATTAAAGCAGATTTCTTATGCCCGGAATGTATACCTATATATATGGAAACGCTATGCTTATACACGTGAACTTTAGTGATCAATTATTCGATAACTGTACAGAAGAAAAATCTTAAAAAAATTGTATTGCCAAATTTGGCACTAAAGAATATGTTCACCAAATTTTATAAAATTCTAATCATTTTGAATTTTTTTATGTTTTCAGCATGGTTTAGCATGGCAACATTGTAAGCCCGTACCAAATATCCTTAAGGGTGAATTATACAAAAGTCGAAATAATTAGAAATTGATCAAATTTGGTGATTATGTTCTTCAACATCAAGTGCGAAAACACAAATTTTTTCAAAATTTTCTTCTGTTTAGTTATCAAGTAATTACGCATTAAAGCAGATTTCTTATGCCCGGAATGTATACCTATATATATGGAAACGCTATGCTTATACACGTGAACTTTAGTGATCAATTACTCGATAACTGTACAGAAGAAAAATCTTAAAAAATTTGTATTGTCAAATTTGGCACTAAAGAATATGTTCACCAAATTTTATAAAATTCTGATCATTTTGAATTTTTTTATGTTTTTAGCATGGTTTAGCATGGCAACATTGTATCGCCTGTGCAATATATCCTTAAGAACGAGCGTACCTCGTTTTTCGCGTAAGGAATACTCGACTTAATATCTATTCATAAAAAAAATGGAGTCATGAAAACGTAAAGCATGCAAAAATTCAAAAAATAATTAAAGTTTTGAAAGATGACTTACAATAACTGTTGAGGAAATTGGAAGCAGAGTTTACTCTCAGCCATGATCTCATGAACGCAAATATCACCTCCGAGGCCAGAATGAAACCTAAGAATGAAAAAATTCAATCAATTTTAAAAAAATCTCAAAATATCTTGTATCATCGTTTATTCATTGCTTCCAGGTGGGTACTGACCTATAAGTTTGAACGTAAGGATTTGCGAACAGAAACTTGAGTTGCCCTTGGTGAGGAAGTTTGATTTTCGTTCCAAGTCTCGGTGGCAAAGAGTGCGATCGTCTGTGCGTGAAAATCTGCAAAAACCATTGGTTTAGTGGGCTAGTAATAAAAATGAATGAAACGACACACAAAAATATCGAAATGAGAGAAAAACATGAATGAATGAAAAGATAAAAACCTGGTCGCCATTTGTGGTTGTAGTCGAAGGAAGCACGTTACGAGACGGAGTGCTCTCCGTACTGTTCCCTTTGTCTTCAGCCTCCAAATTCCATACGTTGATCGTTAAAAAACCGACTGTTGTCGATTTGGGCGATTTCAATGGTATTCTCAGTCTCGGGGTGTCCTGAACAGCACCAAATGTTACGATAGCGCTGCCGATCGGTGTTGCCGTTTGACTGACCCGTTCCCGCACGTCGTAAGCAGTTATTCGAACTTTGCTGTCGATCGTCAGATCGTCACTCGCTCTGAAGCTTACCGTTGTCAGAAAACTTGGATTACTACTTCGCTGTAAATATTGAGAATGGAAGATGTTAGTTTGAGGAAAAACACGAGTTCAAATACTGTTTATTGGTTTTTGGTTTTAATCCAATCCGCAATTAACTGGATTTTAGCAATTCATTAAACGCATACGAATTAAATCTAAATTCATTTATTTTCAAATTTTATTCGTTTTTAATTTTGTTCGAGGATAACTTATGCGGAGTTTTAACCAAAAATTTTGATGAATTAGGATTCGAAAAGTATTGAACCAGAAAACAATGAGTCTGAAAAATCATTAGTGCATTTTTTCAACCAAGAGCCATCGACGGATACTTCAAAGTTGTTTTACGGCGACTTTGACAATTGATAGTCATATTTACGATATTCCAAGTCCATTGAAGGACTATTTTTGAAAAAGCTGTCTCAAAAATGAACAGAAAACAGGATTCGAAACGAAAAAGCTTCATAAAAGGTAGAAAAACGTAGCAAATCAAAAAATTCGTGTCACACGATGCAAAAGTTGATTGTTTTTGTTAATAGAATTAAAAGATTTTTCAATAGAATTTCGATAATTTCGTCATCTCTAATTCATTCGGAAAGTGAAATGAATATTCAACTTTTTTATAATAGGTCGTGAACGTATCGAACCTCAACAATTTCAGTTTTAGCGTATTTAATCCAAGTCCTCCTGCGAACAGTTTGAACGTCAATTTCTAAAACGGGATTAGGTGGACGACCATGTCCATCGCACAATAGATTGTCACAAGCGACCGATATTTCGCACACAGGAATTTCCGCTGGATCTGCAAGAGGAAAGAAGCGGAGGAAATGGTTAAAACATTGCATTTGACAGTATAAAAATAAACGAAAAAAACTCAACGAAATAAGATATTTGACGTTAAAATGTGGTAGGTGACGATACGAAACCCGTAACGATGCCACGCTGAAGCCGCAACATGTGGATGTCTGTGTCATGCTTGTGACCACTGCAAGCCTCGATACGCTGACGCAA